>NC_083238.1:40649038-40949038 GCF_032191835.1 Heteronotia binoei
TTGGAAAAAGATGGTGCTAAGTCATTTGGATCGAAACAATTTGCTTGAGACAACAGCAGCATGAAAAATAATGAGTAGACCTCTTTAGGATTGCTCCTATAGGCTGGGAAATCTAAAGAAGAAGCAAGAAAATATTGGATGAAATTTTATGCCTGGTTAGACATTCAAGACTCTTAAGATTCTCTGGTGTGAACTTATTTCTCTCTCTCCCCCCCCCTGTATTTTATATTACAAAATTGCCTTTACTAGAATTTTCAAAACTAATAGACAATTTTAACAATAGACTTATGCTATAAAATTTTAAAATGTGGATGATGTTTAGTTTAAACGTAATAATATGGGACAATTCATGTAAAGAAAGTATTGTAGAACTAAGCTTGTACTTTTTGAAAGTATTTTTATGCAGAACAAGGTCAAAATGTATTGTGCTTTCTACTCCCTCTATTCCCTACCCTCAATCTTTTTGAAATCGATAAAACTTTTGAAAACTGAGGATTGCTCCTATAATCTTCATTATTAGTGTATCTGATAGTAAAGTGGGTAGTTCAAGCCAATGACCAAAGCAAGTATCTCAAAACTATTAGAAAATATCTCAAAACTTTTATAAAAGTCTACTTTGATTTTATTATTACTTATATTGATGTATTCCACCCTGAGCCCCTAGTGGGGGAATGGGCGGAATATAAATAACAACAACATATGTCACCTTACACAGCATTATTGCTTATAACTATCATATACAAATGTTACATTCATGAATGCTCTCATATTCTCATATACAACGAGAGTAAACATAGATATGTGTGTCATATATGGATTGAAGACCTCCTTAATAGCATTTAATGTCCGGAATCTTCTTTTAATAATAATAGTCCAAGGGAACCAGGCAAGGAAGTTCTGTAGCTACCACCAACAAACTCATTGACCTGTGGTCTGTTTCCCCAATGCTTTTTCTAGACAGGACTTGTCATAGTAGCCAAAGTTCCAATCCTCACACTTTGACTGAATACATTCACATCAAAGAATCTTTCACTGTTCCAAACAGCTGTAATTTGCTATTAATCATCAGTGTTCCAAACCTCACACATGACTAATACATGCACATCAAGGAATCTTTTGCAGTTTGAACAGCCCTGAAACCCTTTCCTCCCCAGGCCCCACCCTCCAAATTTCCAAGAATTTCATAAGCTGCTGACAACTCTGATTGGTGAATAGGGGATGAAAAACTGGATTCTGAAGAGAAGTGGGCACAAAAAAGGGCTTCTAGCTGAAGGTGCTTCCCCCATTCCCTTATCTTACTTCTTCATCTTGTATCCTCTCTTATTACAACACAGGTTTGTCCTGCTAAGGGAACGGCTAAGCCCCCACTACATGGGCTTCATGTGTCCAGAAGTGCCACAAAGAGTGTAATTCCAATAATAGTGGAAGGAACCATTTTCTTCCTTCAAAGGTTCATAGTTCTACAGTGTCTTTTCCTGAAGTAGATAGAATTGCATCTCTGGTTTGGGAAATTCCTGGAGATTTGTGGGGTGGAGCTTGGGGATGGGATTTGAGGAATGAGAACAACCTCATTAGGGGAATGAGAACAACTTGGTCATACAGTCTCCTCTCCAAAGCAGCCATTTTCTTCAGGGGTACCAATCTCTGTAGTCTGGAGATCAGACATAATTCTGGGAAATCTCCAGGCAGTAGCTGGAAGTTGGCAGCCCAAGATGTAGCTACACTACTCTAATGGTGTGACTCCAAATTGAGCTGCGCCATGCCTGTTGATTAAGACAACAGTGTGAATCTTCTTCACTGACTTGTCTATAAAGTCAATGAGGAAGAGAAGAACAATCATGTTTTCTTTTGCTATAGAGAAGCAATTAGGTTTTACACAAACAAAAGGAAAATGTGCAAAAAAATTGATTATGGGAAATCATTGATATGTAGGGCAGTTCACAGTGTGTTGGTAAACATTGACCATGGAGACAGGGAGTGAGGGAAAAGAAGAAGGAAGTTACTCAACAAAACACAACAACCTTAGACAAAGAATTACAAGCCAGGGCTTTTTTTTAGCAGGAACTCACAGGAACTCAGTTCCAGCTAGCTTGGAATCAGGGGGTGTGGCCTAATATGCAAATGAGTTCCTGCTGAGCTTTTTCTACAATAAAAGTGCTGTATCAAATCATGTATATCCACACAGAGTTGAACAAAGAAAAGGAGAGGAAAATGGAGGTCCAGATTGCCATGGTGGCCCAGACGGTTGTCAACCACCTAAACAAACGTTTCCCAAAAAGGCAAAGCTGCCAAAGCAAACGCTCGGAGAGTCAGGAAGAGGCCAGATGCTGCCATTTTATTAATATTTTCACCAAACAATTTTTGCTTCTCAAATGCAGGAAGGAAAACAAGGATTATGACAAGATGAGATTTGGCATGGCTTTTTAAGAGAAAAATAATGAAATGGGTGAAAATTATAAGGATCACCATTTAAATTAGTTGACATTGGCTGGTGGCAGGGAATAGACCCATTTGTGTGTGTGTGCTTTAAATCAACATGGCTTAGTGAGATACATCTGATTAGATGCCAGTCGAATGGTAATTAAAAATGGGCCCAAACAAACCTCTGGGGCTCTGTGCTGATGAGGCTCCATTTATTCTAAAGAAAACTGACTGAGCTGCGCACAGATCCAGCTTCTAGGTTTCATCCCATCAGCCCCCACATATCCTTCTGGACTCTATACAAGAAGATTCTTCCTGGTGTATGAAATTTGTGCATTGATGCCAGAATGCTTTGATTCGGCAGAAGTCACTCGGTGCTGAAGGAAAACAGGCATCAGTGGAATGAAAAAGTAGGATGCAACACACATTGGGAAATGTATGCATGGATTGCACCTTTACCCATGTTTCTGTCTTCCAGCTGAAAGGATCACTATTACTTCCAGGTCCCCAAGTTCAGCTCCCAGAAGGAAATGGCTGTTTTTGGAGGGTGGACTTTATGACATTATACCCAGCTGAGGTCTCCTCTTTCCCCAAACAATACCCAACTCCACTCCCAAATCTCCAAGAATTTTCTTACCCAGAGCTGGGAAAACCTAGTAGCCACCCATACTTTGAGGGTATCAGGTTATTCAAAGCAGGGCCTCTTCTGTGGTTGCCCTGGAGTATCACACTTCCTCCAGCACCATCTCTGTAATCTTTTAGGCACTGGGCAAAATCTCTCTCTGTGTGTATACACACACATAAACCCGACATGCAATTTTCTAAATATTTCTGTTGTTAATAACTAAAAGGTTGAATCAGACCCCAAAATAATTTTTTAAAAAACTAGGCAGGCTTTGTGTAGAGTTACCAGCCTCCAGGTTGGGCCTGGCGATCTCCCGCTTTTACAACTGATCTTAGGGTTGCCAAGTCCCCTTTGTCCCATAGAGTTTTCCCTCCCAAATGGCTAGAGCGTCCAGGAAAATCATAGAGTTTTCCCAGAAACGCCTAGAGTGGCCGCTGTGTGCTTCTGCGTGACGTCCTCCTGCTGGTGATGTAGGGGGAGGTTCCCCTCACCGGCCCAATGTGGACCATCAGGTTAGGAACTTCCTGGGTGGAGGAACCCCCACCTGGACCGGGGGCTTGACAGCCCTAACTGATCTCCAGCTGGCAGAGATCAGCTCCGCTGGAGAAAATGGCTGCTTTGAAGTGTGGACTCTATGGTATTGTACCATGTTGAGGCCCCTCCCCTCCCCTCCCCAAACCCCACCCTCTCCCAGAGCCACCTCCAAAGTCTCCAGGTATTTTCCAATCCAGACCTGGCAACCCTAGCTTGGTAAGTCCAGGCCCCAAGCAATCAAGCCCTTTGTTGCATTCCTGTCATACATAGTCATTTTCTGAATTCTTGTACTGACAAACAATATCTAGCAATATTTGTATTTATGAAGAAACAAACTTCAGGTTGTTTTCAGTTTTTTTTTTTTCATGCAGAATTCCTTCTCTGCTCTAATTTCTGGTTGTGAACCCCCATCTGCATAACTGGTATCTTTTTCCTCCTCAAAGAGTAAAAGCTTCCCCACCCATAAAGAGTAAAGGGAGTCTTTGATCTGTTGTGATAATCAAGTTAACGTTCACTTTTCTGCATCACTATAAATCTATTTTCCCTCAAGACGCAAAATGTAATTACCTCATGCTATAAACTCGAGACATTTCAACAACAAAATCATTAAAGGAGACAATTGTCTGGGGATGAATTTCTATATCTACAAAAACTTTTCTCTCCTTGCAAAGACTTTCTCTGATGGCATTAGAAAAGTTCTGATAGTTCTTTGCTGCTTTTGTTGACTCCAGGGAAGTCTCTTTGCCGAAAACCAATCTATCTGGTTCAGAAATGCACGTTCAGATCTGGTTGCAATGACACAGGTTGTGGATTCCCACAGAGTTAGGGCTGCCAAGTCAGTGTTGGAAAATACCTGGACACTTTGAGGGTAGATCTGGGAGAGGGGAGGGGCCTCAGTATGGTACAACTCAATAGAGCTCACCCTTCAAAGCAGCCATTTTCTCCAGGGGAGCTGATCTCTGCCAAGTGGAAGATCTCCAGGTCCCACCTGGAGGCTGACAACCCTAACAGAGTAGGGGGTAAGTGGAAATATGGAGACCCATCCACACCATGCAGTGCAAACAGGGCCACAACCAATGCCTTGTACCATGAAGTTGATCTAGTCCAGAGGTCAAACTTTGCTTTAATAAGAACTGCTTCTGAGTAATGAAAAATACTACTCTCTTGGCATGGTAACAATCTTTGTTCTTTCCTAAAAAGCAGAACATAGATAAGGAAGAGCACCAGTAATGGAGCCATCAACTAAGCAGTACCGGGGGGGGGGGGGAGTGTGTGGAAACCACATTAAATGAACACATTTATCAATATATCTAATTCACAACATGGCAAAATCTGGGGTACTTAAGTCAGAAGATCTGAGCCATGGGCAAACAAAATAGATCTTTCTACAGATTTGAAAAAAAGCCCCAAGTCTGCAGAAAACTCTGAAATCTTCTTCTTATAACTACAACAGTAATAGTACATGGGTGGATCACCTTACCCAAATGAGAGAAACAGCATCTCTAACTTTAAGAAACAAATGCCCTCAGTGGCCATTGCTATGGCAATATTGACAGACTTCAAGCCTTGGTTTCTGTTGGTAAAAGGCAGGGGGAGAGGGCAGGGTCCTTTTCAGGGCAGTTTTGGATTTGAGGGAGGACTCATCAGAGCCAGGCCTGACAGCAAGCACTGGCAACTTGATACTATATGGCTTGCATGACTCAACCAGGACACTAAGAGTGACATTATATGTTGCCAGCAATGTCACCAAATTGCTGGCCTGGGCCTCCACTGCCAATAGATTTCCTTGCTCACTGCTGGTTGCCAGGCAGAAACTGGCATCCCTGCCTAGGATCCTGGAGAAGCCTGGCTTACACTGCAACAACACTCTGATGATATGGTGCCTTTGAATCATTTCAAGAAAGCAGGGGATTGTTGGTTTGCTTGCTTGCTTGTTTGCTTTTTGACTTCTCATGTCTGGGACAGAATTTTGTTAAAAGTTTGTATTGGTTCCAAAGAAATCATGCTTCAGTCTTGCTGAAGGGACACAGTCTAGGAACCTTTCCTCTGAGGAGTTCAGGACAGCATATGTAGTCTCTGAGCTGCCAGAACTGGCCTCATGCTTAGTTTTGGAGACTTCTCCATTGATCGTTTCAATTCAGCATCCAAGTCAAGAGCACATGGAGAGCCAGTTTAGTGTAGTGGTTAAGTGTGCGGACTCTTATCTGGGAGAACTGGGTTTGATTCCCCACTCCTCCACTTGCACCTGCTGGAAAGGCCTTGGGTCAGCCATAGCTCTGGCAGAGCTACCGTTGGCCACCCCGATATAGTGGATTCGATGCATAGAGGAGACGCGGTTGCAGTGATCATAGCTCTTTATTGAGTTACAGCATAGTAACAGCTGAATTAAGAGACTGCCGAATTGGGCCAATGGGGCAACTATATGAACATATGAACATATGAAGCTGCCTTATACTGAATCAGACCTTTGGTCCAACAAAGTCAGTATTGTCTTCTCAGACTGGCAGCGGCTTTCCAGGGTCTCAAGCTGAAGTTTTTCACACCTATTTGCCTGGACCCTTTTTTGGAGATGCCAGGGATTGAACCTGGGACCTTCTGCTTACCAAGCAGATGCTCTACCACTGAGCCACCGTCCCTCCCCTATATACAGTTCAAGGTTCCCTTGCTAGGACACTATTGGGTCATTCAAACCAGCAGGGGCCCTGGGATTGGTCCAGGGCGGCAGGGATTTGCATCCTATTGCCCATTGTTCCTGAATCCCCAAGCTCAATCTTAAAGGCTCCAATGAGCCAGGAAAAAGGAAAGGTCCCCTGTGCAAGCACCAGTCATTTCCGACTCTGGGGTGACATTGCTTTCACAACGTTTTCAGGGCAGACTTTTTATGGGGTGGTTTGCCATTGCCTTCTCCAGTCATCTACACTTTCTCCCCAGCAAGCTGGGTACTCATTTTACCGACCTTGGAAGGATGGAAGGCTGAGTCAACCTCGAGCCGGCTACCTGAAAACACTACTTCCGCTGCGGATGGAACTCAGGTCGTGAGCCAATGAGCCAGGCAGGAACACTATTAAAGGAACATAAACATGAGTCCACATACACGACAATGGTGATCCAGCTAGCCTCATAGCAGAGTGGGGATTTGAACTAGGGTTGCCAATCCCCAGTTGGGGGCAGGGGGTCCAATTCTATGAGTCCCCAAAGAAGCTGCCACTTTCCTTCATTATTTCCAAATGGAGGGAAGGCATTTAAAAGGTGTGCAGTTCCTTTAAATATGATGGCCAGAACTCCCTTCAGAGTTCAACCGTGCTTGTCATACGCTAGCTCCCGGCTCCACTCCCAGAGTCTCCTGGCTCCACCCCCAAAATCCCCAGAAATTTCTCGAGCTAGACCTGGTGACCCTAATTTGAACCCACATCTCCTAGATCCTTGTCCAACATTCTAACTCATTGGATTGTTTTGACCTTCATCCTTTTGTTGGTTGGTTGTTGTTTTTTTGTTTTGTTTTTTTACAATCTGAGCTGTACAGTCCCAATTGTTGGTTGCTGCAAATCCCAGTGGCCTTTTAAAAATGACCATGATGTTCATTTACAAATTGTCTCTGTATAAAAGGGAGACATCATTTGTTCTGAATTCGGATAGAATCGCAACCCATGATGCTCATTCCACTGTAGGAGATACTCCCGACAGTTTCTGATACAAATTGAAGTCGGGATCTTTCCTCTGTACAAGTACAATGGAAACAGTAGGTGAGCAGTTTTAATTGCCTTACTTTTAAAAGTTACTCTGTTAAGAGAAAGACCCCCCTCTCTATTCCTCTACTTACGCTATGTGGAAATAAAAATCAAAAATCATCACTAGCTTTACAGTGTAAAGGCATTTAAAAAAACCATAAAAACTTAAGAAGTAGGTCAAATTAGTATTAAACTTCTTTATTTGTAGCTGTGGCTTTGCTAACAACTTCTGATGAATAATTTGATTACTTTGACAAACCTGTTTTTGTTGTCAGATTTCTTTCATATTTGTCTGTTATTTGCATTTGGAGATGCTTTTTAAAAAACCTTGCAATTTTACTCTGTGTTTTGAGAGCACCAAATGCCCCAGTTTGGTGTGGTGGTTAAGTGTGCCAACTTTTATCTGGGAGAACCGGGTTTGATTCCCCACTCCTCCACTTGCACCTGCTGGAATGGCCTTGGATCAGCCATAGCTCTGGCAGAGGTTGTCCTTGAAAGGGCAGCTGCTGTGAGAGCCCTCTTAGCCCCACCCACCTCACAGGGTGCCTGTTGTGGGGGGAGAAGATATAGGAGATTGTAAGCCGCTCTGAGTCTCTGATTCAGAGGGAAGGGAGGAGTATAAATCTGCAGTTCTTCTTTATTTCTCTTGGGAAATAAAAATGCCTATTGGTATCACTGACTCTAGTGTTCAAACTTATGTAAAGGCTAAGGCCCTGCTGCTTAGCCTATAGTAATTTGAATCCAGGTCACGTGAAAAGAACAACAAAAATGTAAATTGACAAGATTATCCAGCCATCTGTTGAGTTTGCGCAGTGGGAGTTCCCCATTCCACCCTCCTGTTCCAACACTGACCCCCTCAGCAGACAGACAGACAGACATGCAACCACAGTCCACCCCGCCAAGAATTACTAAGAATTGTCTGCTCAGCCTAGTGGCTAATAGCTGAACATCCCATGATAGTGCTCAGAAAGTTCCTATTTGTGTGTTATCATTGCTGGTAACTCATACTCTGGTTTTGAGCATGAAACTGAATTTTAAGTGTTTGAATTTTAAACCATTACCTTTTGTTTTCATCACAATATTGCATGACTTGCAAGCCGCCCTGAGCCCATCTTGCAGGAAGAGTGGGATACAAATCAGAATGAATGAATGAATGTATGAATGAATGGCTTTTTTTGAGCAGGAACACACAGGAACGCAATTCTGTCTGGCTTGGTGTCAGGGGGTGTGGCCTAATACGCAAAGGAGTTTCTGCTGGGCTTTTTCTACAAAAAAGCCCTGTGAGAAACAGGAGTGATGTCAGGGAGTGTGTCCTAATATGAAAGTGAGTTCCTGCTGGGCTTTTTCTATGAAAAAAGCCCTGAATGAATGAATGAATGAATGAATGAATGAATGAATGAATGAATGAATGAATGAAAGTATGAATGAATGAAATAGAGTTCCCAAGTCCAACCCCCCAAATATCTGGGGACTTTGGGGGTGGAGCCAGGAGACTTTGGGGGTGGAGCCAGGAGACACTGGGGTGGAGCTAGGGGGAGGGGGGGAAATGGCGAGCCGCCACGTCTCGGAGCGTGCGACGCCGCTGCGCAGCTGACGCCTCTTTTCTGTTCGCCATGGCTGCTCCTCCGAGATGGGCTCAGGCTGAGCCCATCTTGAAGGAGCAGCCACAGCGAGCAGAGAAGAGGCCGCCGTGCCACTGCCGCCTCGCCCGCTCCGCCTCTGGGGTGGAAGCGGAGGGGGGGTGGAGGCGGGCCGGGGGCGTGGCGAGCCGCGAGTCCGGGTCCTAGAAGGGCCCGGATTCGCGGCTCGCCATGCTTCTGGCCTGCCTCACCCTCCCCTGCGCTGCTGCCGCCTCTTGGCTGCTCCTCTGAGATGGGCTCAGCCTGGGCTCATCTCGGAGGTGCAGCTGCAGTGGGAGGGGATGCGGCGGCTCCGGGATGCGGCAGCTGGCCATGCTCCCCAGCGCCGTTTCCACCCCTCCCCACACTTCTGTTTTTGGGGGGAGCGGGGGAAGAGGGTGGAAATCCTAGGGTCCCCCGCCAGGGCGGGAGGGTTGGGAAGCCTAGAATGAAAACTTCAAAGAACTTGAGCTGCTGTTCCACCCCACCCGACAACTCTTAGTTCTTTCCCCCCTGACTTTCAACTGCTTTCAGTATTCTGTGCCTCCTGAAGCACACCCATTCCTCCTCTGTCTGGTTTTGGTGCTTCCCAGAGGATGAACTGACAAAGTCCTCTTTTTCAAAATGGAATGAGGAATCCAGGGTTTCTTCCTGGCAAGAGATGTGCCTTCTTGAACATAGTGCTGAGGGCGGTGAAGGTTTGTGCTAGCTGGGCGTAAGGTTGCTTTGAGCCTAAGACTCAGAGGAAAACATGAAATGGCTGGGCATTGCTAGCTTTTGTGCATAAGCTCCTTCACGTACTGCTCAGCCAATGGAGAAAATAGAGGCTTTGCTCTGTAGCTTGATAAAGCAAGCCTGGCAAAGCAAGCTGTGAAGCAGAAGGAAGTTGTAAAATACTTGGAGATTTTGGGGATGGAACCTGAGGAGGGTGGGGTATGAGGAGTGAGGGGAGTTCAGTGGAGTATAACACTATAACGCCCACCTTCCGAAGTGGCCATTTTCTCCAGGTGAACTCATCTCTGTCCCGTGGGGATCAGTTGTAATCTCATGAGATCGCTTGGTACTTCCTGGAGGTTGGCAACCCTAGTTGGCTATCAGTCCTGCAGTAGGGGAGAATAAGTATGGAGCGTCTAGATAAAAATGACAAAAGGAAAATGCCCTTCCCCCATTAAACAACACCCCAAAATATCTGAATGTCAGAAGTGGAAAATCTAAAAGGGCATCCCTCTTTCATTACAACATAAGATATAAATAACTTGGTATCTTTTAGTGCAGTGGTGTCAAACATTTATTTACTTATTTTTCATATTTATATCCCGCCCTCCCCGCTGAAGCAGGCTCAGGGCGGCTAACAACATTGAATATCAACAATAAAACCATAAAGCGGTAAAAAACAGTTACAATAATATCGGTTAAAATTAAACAATTGCAATTTAAAATACTAAGCAATTATAAAACAACAGTTTTGGTGCTAAGTTCCCTACCATGATGTTGAGCAGCTCTGTGCTTTAGTTGAAGGCCATTCAAAATAATGTTGTTTTGCAGGCCTTGCGGAATTGGGCAAGGTCCCGCAAGGCTCTAACATCGTCTGGGAGTTGGTTCCACCAGTGGGGGCCGCAATAGAGAAGGCTCGTTATCTGGTAGCCTTCAATCTCGCCTCCCTTGGCCCGGGGATTTCTAATAGGTTTTGTGATCCAGATCTAAGTACCCTCTGGGGAATATATGGGGAGAGACGGTCCCTAAGGTAGACAGGTCTGCTGCCTGGATATAAACATGCTGCCCATGGGCCAGATCAGGCCCCTGGAGGGCTCCTGTCTGTCTCACAAGCATCTCACTGTTGCCTGCTTCCTTCTTCTCTTGTTTCCTTCTGCACCATAGCTTGCTTTACCAGGCTTGCTCAATCAAGCTACAGTTCAAAGCCTCTATTTTCTCCGTTGGCTGACCAGCACATGAAGGAGATTATGCACAAAAGCTCTCAATGCCCAGCCATTTCATGTTTTCCTTTGAGTCTTAGGCTCAAAGCATTGACCATGAGATTTCTGTAATGAATGTCAGTAAATCAAAAGTAGGTTTGCAGCTTACAGATACACACCTGAACAACATACTCAAGACTGCTACAGCACAGACATTGTCCAGATTTTGATGCAATAATTCAGAGCAAAAGGTCAGTTACCAGAGATGGTTAAATGAACAAAATATTACAAGAGTGATAATGTTTTAAGCATGTTTTATCTAATTTTTTTTAAAAAAATATTTTAATTGTTTGTCTGTGACCTTTATAAAGTTTATATCTCTGCTACTTGGCATTACATTTTTGACACACATGGCTCAGCCTGAGAAGAACTCATTTATGTCAGATCCATCCTTCATAACAAATTATTTTGAGACCCCTGCTTTAGTGGGACCAAATCCATTGTCTCTGGCAGATACTGTACCTTGTTTCATGGTAGGGCCAGCTCTGTTTCAACCGTCTGCAGAACTATGGTTCAAATATGGCAGATGGTTGTGTCAACAAGCCTTGTGCTCCATCATTTTGTGTGTGCTAGGGTTGATCTTTTGAGGAGTTTAACTTTTGCCCAGATTGTGATTCAACATGTCCCAGAAGAACCTTCCAGGAGGGAACTAAATCAGAACATTGTACGCAATCTCTGGAAAGGGAATGCATTTAGTCATGTTATCAGCATCTGCTGAACAACGAACAGGACCAGTTCGCTGTAAATTCAGGGACTTTTTGTATATTAAAAAATGGTTGTGTAAATAACTCCTCTCTTTTTCTTGACAGTGAAAAAACGTTTCTTTGTGGGCATATGGCTAAAAATACTCTCGAGACTATGTTATATGCTGATACGGAACCCTTCATCCTTAACAACTTTCTCAAATTCATTTTATACAGATGGACTAGAAAAATGCATTGTGAATACAAAGCAAAAGGGGCAAAAAGTCCATTATAATGCATAGGCAGTGGCCATTAATCTTTCCAATGAGCTACAAGCAAGCAGGGGTTTTGTTGTAGCAGGAACTCCTTTGCATATTAGGCCACACACCCCGATGTAGCCAATCCTCCAAGAGCTTACAGGGCTCTTAGTACAGGGCCTACTGTAAGCTCCGGGAGGATTGGCAACATCCAGAGGTGTGGCCTAATATGCAAAGGAATTTCTGCTACAAAAAAAAGCCCTGCAAGCATATGATAGGAAGATAAGTGGCACCAGAGTCATGTGACAAGCAGAGGATGAAGTTTGGCCTTACCAGTGTTGGCAGGTGACAAAGAAAGCCAGGGCAGGAAACACAAAGTTGAGTATCGTAGGAAGAAGCCAAGGGCCAGAGTTCTGGAGGAGTATTCTCCATCCCAATTGTGGCTTCACCTGCTGTTCCTCTCAACATGTGTAGAGAGAGGGGAAATGGTGCCCCTGTTCCCTATAGATATAAATCAGTAGCAAATTTTTCCAAACCAACTTGCAAAGCAGCTTGCAACCCAGTAGGTAGGTTCTATGGCCCACTGTAGAAATCCCAACCCACAGTTTGAAGAATGCACGGTAGACTTTGCAATCCCTGAAAGAACATGTTTAGGATTAGGGGTTGGGATGAAAGGAAAGGAATGGCAACTGTTGGTTCACATTTCTCTTAATATGGAGGTTCTGATTTTTTTTTTTTGTAGCCCACCTTTCTCAGTGACACCCAAGATGGATGACACAGTGTAAAACAATGCAATCAAATAGCATGGGACAGCCAATGAACAATGCAGTAGGACAAGCAGGGCTTTTTTTGTAGCAGGAACCCCTTTGCATATTAGGTCACACCCCTCCTTGATGTAGCCAATCCTCTAAAAGCTTACAGTAGGCCCTGTAAGAAGAACCCTGTAAACTCTAGGAGGACTGGCTACATCAGAAGCGTGTGGTCTAATATGCAAAGAAGTTTTTGCTACAAAAAAAGCCCCGAGGACAAGGATCAGGGAGAAAAAAAGTTAGAAACAATGCAAAGGATACTTGACTATTTCTAGGGATGTCCATAACACTGTGTTGTATATCTTGAGAAATATTTCTGCAGCGTTTTTAGTACTTCATATCCTTCTCACAAGCTCTTTTCTGCAGACTGCGGAGAACTCCTCCACTCACTTCATTGGCTCCCTGACTGTTACCAAGATTAAGATATACACAATCCCCTACAGAGCCCTTCAAAGCCCTTAGTGGCCTTGGACCTACATAGGTCTGCCTCTCCTGTTACGCTCCACCAGGACAGCTTCACTTATCAGAGCAGCAGGCCTACAAAAAGCCCTGTGTGAAGCAATGGTGATCCAGGAGGCGCGGCTTAATATGCAAATGAGTCCCCGCTGGGCTTTTTCTACAAAAAAGCCCTGCTTAGAATAGAGTTGTAAAATATAATTCTATTGAATTTGTGAGTCTATTCCACCAGTAGCAGTGCCTCCCCCTTTTGTGGGTGATTCTGTGGATTGCAGGAAAACACAAACATTAGTGGATCCATAGCATCCAATCCAATGAAATCCCATTATTTCCGGGACAGAGACTAATCTGTGTTTAAATCTTTCCCAATGAAATCACTGGGATTTTAAAAGTTTTATACATTTGCCTGGTGATACTTCATAGCATCAGCTATGGATAACAAACGCACCACGCTGCATTTAGATAAGACATCTTCTCCCCTTATTTACGCATTCCTGAGTGAATCATTGTGGCTTGCCTCTGCTTGACCTTCTGTGATGCTTTATTAAAAGAGAGAACTCTCTATTTCACGTGTCATTTATCATGCCTAATAGGGTCCTTTCCCCCAATTAATTTTTATTTTCAGATAACTTTGCGCCCCGCCAAACGAACTAAAATTCGTAACTAAAGTACGGCCTTGAGTTCAGAAGGTCAAGAATTGCATGCGCCATCTCAGCTCCAAACAACTCATCATGTGAGTCATCAGGACGCAACCACAGTTGTGCCTTAACATGAGTCATCCTCTGATACAATCTAAGATCCATGGAGGCACAGACTCCTCACCCTTTACCTCCAGATCCATCGCTTATCTCTAAAATTAACATCCAGCTGATGCCTCATTGTTCCGAAGGAACTTTGCCCGCAGTGCCAAACTGAGACTTTTAAGATCAACAATGCTTTGCTGGATTATAACAGAAATAAATCAGAGACGTCGTCTTCACACACTATGAAATACACAAGCAGGGCCTGGGGCTTTCCCACCCTGGGACCCATGTAACAGTAATAGTTCCATGTAACTTGCACGTTTTCTTCTGTTGCCATTGTTGTGCATTTGCTGTGTTCACTGTTAGCAGGCCTGAGCACAGAGCATGCTTCCATTAATCTTCAGAATCCTGATGCCTGCATTCCGATTGGCTGTTCTCTTAGAACTGACCCATCGAGACATGAGACATTTGTTTACAGGAAATGCAAATGAAGGATCCTGGAGAGACCAATAGGAGGGATTGCCGCCGACCAAAGGGGGCGTGTTTTACTTGGCCACAGTGTATATATTGAACTGAGTTGCCTGTGCTGTTTGTGATGGTTTCTTCTTGAATCAACTTACTTAAGAGCTGACTGAATTCACTTTACAATACCCATGCATATGGTGCCTGATTTGGATCTGGACTGGAGCCATAACAAGGCTGCCAAGCATTCAGTGGAGGTGGGGGATCCTCCATCTTAGTTCTCATCAGGGGTGGAATTCTTGCAAGAGCCCCTTTACAAATTAGGCCACACCCCTGATGTAGCCAATCCTTCAAGAGTTTACAAAAAAGAGCTTTGCAAGCTCTTGGAGGATTGGCTACATCTGGGGGTGTGGCCTAATATGCAAAGAAGCTCCTGCTAGAATTCCACCCCTGGTTCTCAGCCCCAAAAGAAGGTGCCCCTATCCTTCATTATTTCCAATGGAGGGAAGGCATTTAAAAGGTGTGCAGTCCCCTTAAATGTGATGGCCAGACCTCCCTTTGGAGTTCAGATATGCTTGTCACAACCTTGCTCCTGGCTCCACCCCCAAAATCTCCTGGCTCTGCCCCCAAAGTCCCCAAATATTTCTTGAATTGGACTTGGCAACCCTAGACCAGGACGGTCAACTGAAGTAAGAGATAACCAGTGGAGACACTGCATAATAGATGTGACAGGCATGCTCTACTAGTTGCTCGACAATAACCAAGCTTGCATGTTCTTCACCAGCTGTAGTTTCAAGTTGACTTTAAGGGCTGACCACATAGGGTGCACTGCAGTAGCCTAGCATCAAGGTAACAAAAGCATGGCTCCACATGCCAGATCAGCCAATTAAAGCAGGGCTATCTTCAATGGTTTTATTTTCCTTCCTTCCTTCCTTCCTTCCTCCTTCCTTCTTCCTTCCTTCCTTCCTTCTTCCTTCCTTCCTTCCTTCCTTCTTTCTTCTTATTCTTTCTTTCTTTCTTTCTTTCTTTCTTCTTTCTTTCTTCTTCTTTCTTTCCGTTACTGCAAAATAAAATGGGTGAGAGGGGAGAGAAAAGTGTTCTTGGCTTCCCTTCAGAAATCTTCACATTTCTGCCTAAGCAGAAATCTCAACATTTGATCTACTGCACTTAGAGATAACTGCGTTTAGTCCTGCAGCAGTAAGAAAGTCACAAATGGTCTTGAGCATAGCGTAGCATAACACAACTTGCTATCCTCTGACCACCTTTGAAGCTGACCTGAACTGACGCTTTACTGAGAGTCATTGCCAAGTTTGTGTCCAGCCTTAATATAATCTAAAGAGTCCATTTGGCACGATCGGCACTGCAGTTACAGTGAGGCCTGAAACAATGCCTTCTTGAAGTCTTCTTTCTTGAGATTTTAAAAAATTCTAACTTGTGAATTTTTGAAAAACTGGAAGCGCCTCTTCCATCAAAGGCTGGAGGGAGGCTTCAACCTTTGCTGAGCGAGTGGTAGGATCCAGGTCAAGGCTCCCTGTAGGGCTACTAACACATGGAAAACATCTGCCTGGAGTAATGATTTTTGGTATCTTAGAGCTGCTGTTTTGACTCCAAATCCATTTCTCAAACTCACTCTTCCCTTGCGCCAATCAAACCAGCTAATCTTCATGTACATTCAATTTTGTTTCCATACACTGAACCTGCCCCTAAAAACAGCTTGAATGTGAATTTAGCATTGTGCTTTACACATCTTTTATATGTATGTATCAGTGGTCCCCAGGGGTGGAATTCTAGCAGGAGCTCCTTTGCATATTAGACTGCACACACCTGATGTAGCCTATCCTCCAAGAGCTTACAAGGCTCTTTTTTGTAAGCTCTTGGAGGATTGGCTACATCAGGGATGTGTGGCCTAAAATGCAAAGGAGCTACTGCTAGAATTCCACCCCTGGTGGTCCCCATTGTGACACCCATGAACACCATACTGTCTACCTTTGCATTTCCCTGGTTTCCAATTTATTTCTCCTGAAAACATTGGTTCCTCAAAGCAAGGAGTGTATCCCCCACCTCAGAGGATCAGAACATGCTTCAGAAGAGCCCCAGAGGCACCACTTGGATGTCTGCAGGGCATGTCCATTCTAATAACTGTCTATTCCAAAATAGTTGATGCTTGGTTTGGAACCTCCCACTATTTTGTGATTGCCCCCTCCTCACCTAGCAGCCATTTTGGGGTGGTGCTCAGTACCCATTCTCCAAATCCCAAGAGTGACCATTAGCTCAAGAAGGCTGAAGAGCCCTGGGATCAATGATGAGCATTACAGTTTATCAAATGCCAGGGGTGGAATTGTAGCAGGAGCTCCTTTGAATATTTGAACAATAGAGTCCAGAAGCAAGTATTTGGAGGGGGGGGGTAAGAAAGAAAGAGTACAATAAGTTAGAAGTTCTGGAGCTGTGCTCCTATGCGCTGCTGCCCCAAATGAGGCCTGGTGAAAAAAACAGAAAATTGGAAACATTTGTTCATCCTTATTTCAGTCAGAAGAAGAAGAAGAAGAAGAAGAAGAAGAAGAAGAAGAAGAAGAAGAAGAAGAAGAAGAAGAAGAAGAAGAAGAAGAAGAAGAAGAAGAAGAAGAAGAAGAAGAAGAAGAAGAAGAATTAGAAAGGTAAGGGGCACATGCAATGCAATGGGGACCCAACATGAGCACAAATTATGGCAGAGAGGTACTTTCCTCCACCTGAGAGGCTATTTCTGGCTTCAGCCAGGCATTTGTGTACCCACATGCCCAAAGACATTATTCCACAACTTTATTAGTTGTCTCATGGGAAAGGTTTGCCTGGAGATGGAAGACATACAGTTGTTCAGACCTTCCTGGCAAAGTTGACAGAATGGGAGCTAGATACTATACTGATATTGGATATCATTGTAAAATGGGCAATGCTTCAGAATCTGCTCAATAGACTCTACTTTCCCTGCACGGTGTGCGCAGAGCTGTTGAAAGAGCCATTGAAAGAGTGGATGCAGGGGTGGAATTCTAGCAGGAGCTCCTTTGCATATTAGGCCACACACCCTTGATGCAGCCAATCTTCCAAGAGCTTACGAGGCTCTTCTTTTTAAGCTCTTGGAGGATTGGCTACATCAGGGGTGTGTGGCCTAATATACAAAAGAGCTCCTGCTAGAAATTCCACCCCTGGTGGGACGCAATTATATCTACCTTAAAAGGCTTCCAAGGCTAATAACAGATGCCCGAAGAAAGCCGCCAAGAAGAAGAGCACCTTGGTGCTTCCGGAGGGCGCTGGAAGAAGGGGTGTGCCTTGGACAGTCGAGGAGCATGTGGAAGGCTCCGCATCCCGCTTGCGGCTCCTCGGGCACTTGTAAGGCGCTCTCCGGGCTTCTGGAGGCATCTCTGAGTCCACTCAAAGTGGCGGTCTTTAATCAGCCCAAGAGTCTCTTGGAGTTTACCCAGTATTGCTCTTTGGCAGGTTGACCTGGCTCGATGCACTGTCACGCAGTGAAAAATAGCCTAGTAGCCAAATTTCACCAATACAGACAAAAAAAATGTATCCAGAATTCATCATTTGCTAGTTAGTCACAGATGATCCAGGGTTTAAGCTAGGGTGTCAAACATGCAGTTCAGGGGCCAAATCAGGCCCCCAAGCACTGGCTATCTCTGCTTCCTTCTCCCTTTATCTTGCTTCCTTCTGGCATAACAGCTTGCTTTGCAAGGCTTGTTCAATTGCACAGGAACTACAGAGCAAAACCTCTATTTTCTCCATTGGCTGAGGTTTCCTCCCATGGGAGGGAGGGAGAGGAATAGCTTGCTTTGCCAAGCTCTCTAAATTGCACAGCAGAGCCATGAGCCAAACCTCTCTTCCTTCTATTTACTGGGGCTCCTCCCCCTCCTGGTCCCCTGGGGAAGGAAGGAAAGAGCCAGAGCTTCCTTTGCCCACTTCCCTGGATCCCATGGGAGAAAAACAAAGAAATACAAAGAAAGTCCAATGAGCGCTAACGTTTTAAGCATGTTTAAAATTAATATATATATATATATATATATATTTGTGTTTATCTGTGTTCCTTATAAAATTTATATATTTGCTTCCTAATCTTAAATAAGTGCACACATGGCCCAGCCCATCACGGCTCAGCCCAACCTGACATGGCCCAGCCCAACAAGGTCTCATTTATGTCAGTTCCAGCCCTCATAACAAATGAGTTTGACACCCCTGTAAGCTATTTGTCCTCTGGACTGCTTCTCGTGTTAACTTTGCAGAACCAGTATGGTTCCCTGTCTAATTCCTATGATCTTGCATGAATAAATAATACATTATAGGCCTCCACAACAACTGCCAGGGTTGCTATTTTTTGCAGCTGTTGGCTTTCAGGTGTAGAGTGAAAAGCCCCTTGTGCCTTTAAAAGTTGCATCAAAGGGGGAAAACACCAGTGTGGATCTCCTGTTCATTATAGCACTTCGACTGGAATACATCTGGTAGAAGTCTCCCTTTGATGCAATACACATTTTGTTTCAAAATCTACCTGCAATAATTTCTAATCCCTGCAAAATTCAGGATAACGACATATTTTTTATTTCCTTGAATGGAGATCTAATGAAGGGACATGAGTATACGCTGTCAGAGATCTTATGTTTGCCACTGCTGAAGAGGCGAGCTGCATTTTCAGCTGTTTTTCCCCCCTTCTGTACAAGGAAATAGGAGCTCCAGCTGTGTGCATGCTTCTTTGCATGTTCTCCTGATCAAGCCCTGGTGCAGGCCTCAGATTCAGCAGGAGCTCACAGAAACACAGCTCCTGAACCTTTCTGATGGCTCCCCCTCTTCCTCCCCACCTACCTTGTCCATTGAATAGTAGATGCAGCTGCATAATAATCCCTGGATTAGGAGAGAGGACAGCCAGCCCCCAGCAGCCCTCATTAACCCCTGGGGAAGCCTGTGCCACCCTTTTGCGGGCTTCTTTATCCCACACTGTGCCACCCTTTCGTGGGCTTCTTTATCCCACCCCTGTGCCACCCTTTCGCGGGCTTCTTTATTCCACAAATCTTATGTGATCTGGGCAACAGGTGACTTGCTGGCCTTTTGACTGTAGGGGGGGGGCAGCCCAGGAGAGCCCCAGATGAGCAGCACCTGCTTGGCCTGGCTGGATCTCTAGCCAGCCCAAGCAGGCCTCGCTTGCCCAGAGCTCTCCTTTCTTGCATTGGGTGCTTTTTGCTGGGGGGTGGCATATGCTAATGTTATGCTAATGAGCTCCACCACCTATTTTCCTACAAAACAACCCCTGTCCTGGTGAAACAGGCTTTATGTTCACCTGTCAAATCATACCCAATGAATTAGCCTTCACTTACTTTCCAGTGCTGTAACTGAAAACTGGGCAGTGGGTTCTACTACCCTTGTGAGTCCCTAATTGTTCAATAAATCCCATAGCAATCCATTGACCAAAGCAGCCAAAATTCCCTTATTTTAATATGCCTCACCTTCTTTCTGTGGTTTTGTACTGAGAAGTCAAGGCTTTTTTTGTAGAAAAGCCCAGCAGGAACTTATTTGCAAATTAGGCCACTCCCTCTGTTGCCATCATTGTCTCACACAGCTTTTCTAAAAGAAAAGGCCAGCGGGAACTCATTTGCATATCAGGCCACACCCCTGATGCAATCATTGTTCCACACAGAGCTTTTTAAAATAAAAGGGCCAGCAGGACTCATTTGCATATTAGGCCACACCCCCTGGTGGCATCATTGTTCCACACGGGCTTTAAAAACAAAAGGCCCAGCAGAAACTCATTTGCATTTTAGGTCACACCCCCTGATGCCATCATTGTTCCACACAAGGCTTTTTTTAAGAAAAGGCCTGGCAGGAACTCATTTTGCATATTAGGCCACCCCCTGATGTCATCATTGTTCCACCAGGGGTTTTTTTAAAGGAAATGCCCAGCAGGAACTCATTTGCATATTAGGCCACACTCCCTGACACCAAGCCAGCCAGAACTGCGTTCCTGTGTGTTCCTGCACAAAAAAAGCCTGGGCTTTGTCCCAGAAAAGTGCCGGTGCCTTTAAGAAGAACGAAGGGGAAACCCTCAAGCTTGTATAGAGAGAGGAACTTGGCTGAGATCCAGCAAGACAAGCAGGCAAGGTTGATTAATGAGGGAGCTGGCAGCCTGCAAGCCCTGGTCTGTTAAGTTCAGTCAGGCTTTAGTTTTACTTGACTTCTACTGTACGGAGGCAAGCAGCACAGACCCAAGCATGGTGGGGCACTGCCCCCTTTTGCCCTAACGGTTCAGCTGCCCCTGCTCAGTTGATTCCATTTCAGTGTATACGATGCACCTTTTTCCTAATGGCATAGTGGCTTGGGATATTTTATACATTTTTTCCCATGCACCTCTTAGGCTTTGTGCACTCGAGGCAAGTACCTCAATTGCCTTGCCCTTTAAATGATTCTGTCCAGCTGTTTTCCTGAATTCCTGTGCACACCTCTATGTTTGTAGAAATACTTGCTTCTATTTAACAAACCCAGATGGATAGCTAGAATTCCACCCCTGCTTTGAAGTGCTACTGGATTCTTACTCTTTCCCATTTAACAAGCCATTTCAGACATCAACATGTATATTTTTCCTACTAAATCTGTGTGAAGAGGGACTGGAGTTAGGATTATTTAAAAGGAAGCATATAACCCTCTTTCTGAGTTAGTGTATTAGTGAGGTCCTGTCTACATTAAAGTCCACATAATCTCTTATCATACCTCTGATGATCAGGAGAAAAATTACTGCTCCTCTGTGGAGAATACAAAAGAGAATCCTGGAATATTGTTCATCTATAGGGTTGCCAATTCAAGAAATATCTGGGGACTTTGGGGGTGGAGCCAGGAGACTTTGGGGGTGGAGCCAGGAGACTTTGGGGGTGGAGCCAGGAGCAAGGCTTTGTGACAAGCATGATTGAACTCCAAAGGGAGTTCTGGCCATCACATTTAAAGGGACGGCACACCTTTTAAATGCCTTTCCTCCATTGGAAATAATGAAGGACAGGAGTACCTTCTTTTGGTGGAATAAATGCAGGAGTAAATGTTGTCAACAGCAATTGTTGGAGTCAATGAGATAAGAATTTAATATTAGTGTGAAGACCAAAGTAAACTAGTGGCACAAAATTGTAGCTTGGATAAAGCAGTAATGCGAAACAGGAATACAGACTGGTTATGCCTGTAAGCTGATGTTGGTACTTGAGATGTTGTTTTGAGTATCCTCTGCATACAATGTGCAAAATCTGGATTTTTCGAAGAAATTTTGCTACCAGTAAAGAAATTGGATTGTCTATATTTTGGAGAAGGCATTCTTTATTGAACTTCATTGAATTGTGGGAATTGGAAAAGAGGTACTTTATGCACGAAGCACTTGCTTTCCTTCCAGTTACCCAACTGAGGATTGGAAACCCAGCCTGTCCCTGAAGTCCGTCAGACCTGGCATGGCTTGGGCACATTCCTTCCAGCCCATGACAACCGTCCTTTGGTACACTAGCCTTCTAGAAAAGGTGAGGAGGAATTCCATTCTGGCTTGGAGTTTGAAGGTACTGTAAAGTCTTTCTGGTTCAGGAGGTTTTTTAAGGCAACATGATCCAAGACTAGGCAGATAAGTCCTTGCGGCAGACGTGTAGCACCGTTTTCTGTCTTTTCGTTGGTTGGTTGGTTCGTCCCTGTTTGCTTTTTGTCTTCATGATATTTCATTATGTTTGTGAAGTGCGGTGCATCCCTGAATTTGTGAGCGACTCTGAAACTCCATTTGGCAAGGCAAAGGCAAGTAAACACCCCCCGCCCCAGCACTTTAATAAATATATCTGCAGATGTTTCCTGTTCATCAGAAGAGAACAGGTGACTTGCAACTATTTGCAGGTAGGGTTACCAATCCCCAGGTGGGGGAAGGGGATCCTCCAGTTTGGAGCCCCCCCCCCCCCCGGTTCAGGGTAATCAGAAAGTAAGGAGGGGGAGGAAAATGTCTACTAGGCACTCCATTATTCCCTATGGTGACAAATTTCTATAGGGTATAATAGATAATTGATCTATGGGCATCTGGGGCTCTGGGGAGGCTGTGTTTTGATGTAGAGAAACCAAATTTACACCATAGCATCCACTGGCTCTCCTCAAAACACCCTTCATGTTTCAAAAAGATTGGACCGGGGGTCCAATTCTATGATCTCTCAAAGAAGGTGCTCCTATCCTTCATTATTTCCAGTTAAAATGTGAATGGTCCCTTTAAATGTGATGGTCAGAACTCCTTTTGCAGTTCAATTATGTTAGTCACAACCTTGTTCCTAGCTTCACCCACACTGTCTCCTGGCTCCACCCTCAAAGTCCCCAGATATTTCTTGAATTGGACTTGGCAACCCTATTTGCAGGCCTTTTGCAAAAGATTAAAAATGCATTGTTTCCATACTTGGGGTGAGGGGGGGAGGGGATGAGGAACATGGTAAGCAGCAGATATGCACAGAGCTGTGGCTCAGAGAGGGAACTGCTGGCTGAAAAGGTTTACAGCTGATTTGCTGTGACCAACTCACTGAACAGAAGAAGAAAAGCATTTCCTCAGTTGATTTGCAGCATATGTTGTTTCGACACAAATAAAATATAGTGAGCCCGGCTGCTGTGAATCACGACCAAAAATAGCAATTTCTTTTGTATTGAAAACCATGAAGAGTTTTAAAAAAAGAACAAGAGATTATTTTAAAAGAGGCGGTAATGGTGTTCTTTCCCAACCCAACTATGTTTATCCCTCTAGTTTATTTTTCCCTCCTTTCTTGCTAATTCAAAGCTTGTTGCTGTGCTTTACGGTTACAATACTGTAGACATTTTAAACATAAGTCAAATCTGCTATGTGCATACTTTTTAAAAAACAGATTCTTTTTCAAAGAGGTGGTATAAATTCAGACTTATAAGTGAGGAACTGGTTCACCACGCGAGCAAAAGTCCCAGCACCCCATGGAGAGATTTGTCATGACTAGATGCGTAGAGAACCCAAGTTCCTTGAGCAGTTGTGTAGAAGGGAGAATTTGGGCAGAGGCCGCTTCTCATTGTGATGTGAGAAAAACTGCACTTATGAAAAGGCAAGTTATAAAAGACTAAGGCTTTTTTTGTACAAAAAGCCTCACAGGAACTCATTTGCATATTAGGCTATGCCCCCTGACACCAAGCCAGCTGGAACTGCGTTCCTGTGCATTCCCGCTCAAAAAAGAAAAAGAAAAACCACCCTGTAAAAGACTGCAATCTGTCTTTGTCATGCTAATAATAACAGTTTGGTGGTAGGATGGTGACTGTACTTTCAACCACTCTGTTCTTCATTAAAATGGAGGACAATTGTCATGGGGGGACCTCCTTAACCGGATCTCGTGCATCTTGTGTCTTATTGATTGCCAATATGGTCAAGAATTGATCGAAGTTAGTATCCAATCAGAGCCAGTGATTAGGATATAAAGCTGAATTATAAGAGAAGACATGTTGGATATGGCCAATGGCCCATATAAGAGGCCTCAATTACATCTTTAAATCTTTGTCACTTAATTAAACCATTTTCTTTTTGGTCCAGCATTGGTCTAATTGATTTATTGCATTTTGTATCATGAGCCTCTATGTGTACATATATTTGTTTGACTTCTGAAGACCATTCTGGGTTGAAACACATCAGGTCAAGCGGCTTTTTTGTTTTTGTTTTATGATTTTACAAAGAAAGGAAGCTAATGATGGGCCCCTAAATGTTTTTAAATTTCTATTTTAAATACATGTATTGTCATTTATGATTTAATTATATTTCACTTTTAATTTTTGGCCCTTAAGTTGTATATTAACTTTTTAAGTTCTTGGTGCATTCTACAGAGCCAGAATGTGTGGTCTATTGAGGTCAGTATTGTCTGCTGTGGTTGGCAATAGCTCTCCAGGGTCTCAGGTGGAAGTCTTTGTACCCCACCAAGTAATGGACCTGTCAAGCATCGATATTTCTCAATAATCAGTCTTTTGTTGTGAAATCAAAAGTTGCTTTATTGTAGAAACTCTGAAGCTTTACCAAGGACAAAATCCTTGGAAGTAATGACGTATACATGATTATACTGTTACTATATAGGATTAGTTCAAGGAATAACATACAGATGCTTTTTGAGTCATGGGTTCAAAGGTTAGTACATAGTATCTAGTTTACTACTAAGGAATGTAGATTATTAAAAACATCTCCGTTTCTCACACTTCTTCCAGACCTGATAAGAGCTGTCTGGGTGAATGTGGGGGAGAGGCACCTCTCAGCCTGGCTGCAGCGAAAACATCCTCAGGCTAGATGGAATTACTGTTTGCCCAACCTTTGGAATCAAAGGGAGGGAGGCAGGGGATACTAACGGTCTCCTTTCTGTTTAAGAACCCAGCATTGTGCTTAGAAATATGCATGCTTGACAGGACCCTTTAACTAGGGATGCTGGGGATTGATCCTGGACGTTTCAGCATGCAAATCAGATGATCTACCACTCAGGTACAGCAAGGCTGGGACCTTGGGACCATGGTAACCCCTGAGCTCTGAACCTGTTCTGCAAATGTAAATGAGATCCCATCCGTTACAAGTAGATCCAATCCTTCTAAATCATGGATCTTCTAGACTGGCAGGGGTGGAATTCTATCAGAAGCTCCTTTACATATTAGGCCACACCTCCCTGATGTAGCCAATCCTCCAAGAGCTTACAAAAAAGAGCCTTGCAGACTAGCATGATCTGTTCTGTCTGGATTCAGCTTCAGTTTGGTTCAAAGCTGGGACAGGCACATCTGGAGGACTTTTGTCTTTTACTACCAACTGTGGCTGAATTTATTACAAGTATCACAATTGCTAAAACATATATATATATTTCTTATCATAGAAGGGATGGGAGAAATAAGGTTCTAAGTATTTTATCCAGATAGGTTTTGTATGTTAAACTTTTATTTCAGCTCTCAAAAAACGTGAAGAATTACAATGCACAATAGGTCAGAGAGAGAGAGAGTTGGTCCCCAATCAAGTGATGTTCTTTTTTGCTATTGAATAAACACTGTGAACATGCCTACTGAGCATGTATACAGTAAATGTACTGGAAATGCAATTTGAAATATTACATGTGACTGGAACTATGGTCAATAGAGATGATCTAGGCTTGGAGTGCATTTTTCATCAGAATCATTTGAGCTTGTGTTTTTCAAGCCATTTGGTATTTACGAGGGAAGGCACATGTGTATATTTTTGGAGTAGAGACAGTTTTTGGGGGTTTTTTTGGGGGGTGGGGGTGTCAGGTCTGACTCAGGTAATATCTGGGGACTCTGGGGGTGGAGCCAGGAGACCTGGGGGTGGAGCCAGGTTGTGACAAGCATGATTGAACTCCAGAGGGAGTTCTGGCCATCACATTTAAAGGGACCGCACACCTTTGAAATGCCTTCCTTTCATTGGAAATAAGGTTGGATAAGGGCACCTTTTGGGAGGCAGACAGAACTGGGCCCCCTGGTCCAATTCTTTTGAAACTTGGAGGGTGTTTTGAGGGGAGGCACGGGATGCTATGCTGAAAATTTGGTACCTCTACCTCAAAACACAGCCCCTCAGAGCCCCCAGTACCCACAGATTGATTCCCCATTATACTCAATGGGAACCAGTCTCCATAGGATATAATGGAGTGCTCAGCAGACATCCCCCCCACTTTATGATAACCATGAAGTGGGGGGAAGGGCCTCCAAACTGGGTAATCCCCTACCCTCAACTGGAGATTGGCAACCCTATTAATATTTTAGAGGAAATAAAAGTTAGCATATGAGAGTGCTAGGGCAGTGCAGTTGTTTCCCAAGTCTTTGTATAACATAGTTCCTAAGGAAAGTCCATAGCCAGCACCGGCCCAAGGTCACATGGCGCTCCAGGCAGGCTGCCCTCCCGCCACTGTCCCCCCGCAGTGCTGCAATGCAGCACTATGCTCCATTGCACCCCTGCCACGAGGGTGCCATGCCTCCTTTCCTTCCCGTTGCCTCCCCCCGTGTACGTGATCAGAGTGCACCATGCCTGGGCTGCACCAGCCATGACGTGGTGTGTAACTTATCTTTCAAATAATGCACTGGAGGCTTCCCCCCCCCTCCTTTCTGGAACCGGAAGGGAGGGGGAGCCACGTTCTTCAAAAGATAAGATGCACGCTACGTATAACATGAAAGCAGAGCAGGACCCAGGCACGGCGTGCTCTGATCGCACTGGGGAGGGGGAGGCGAAGGGACGGGAAGGGAATGAAAGGGGTGGGTGGCTGTGGCAGCGGTGGATGGGCAGAGGAGGCAGGCAAACTAGGTGCTTGCCTGGGGCACTGGGAGTGGGGAGAGCCCAATTTGGTACCCCCACCCTCCCGGCGCCCTAGGCAACCACCTAGTTTGCCTAGTGGGTTAGCCGGCCCTGGCCATAGCTCAGCAGTAAAGAACTTGTTTTGCAGGTATGAAGTTCCAAGTACAATCCTTGTTCACTCCATGTAAAAAGATCTCAGGAGGCATGACTAGGAAAGACCTGAGTCTAAGACCCTCCGTAGCCGCATCTAATCAATGTAGGCAGGACTGAGCAAAAGGGACTATTGGTCCAGCCTTTTGAATAAGGCAGCTCTGACATCAAAGGAATAAATTCAAAGCACAAATTCGTCTAAAAACACATGCATAAAGTATGAGCCAAAGCTGCTATTATTCTGCTTTATCCAGTCACTTCTTCACTTCTGGAGTCTTCAGAAATGGAACACAATTTCATTGTGCATTGATGCTTTTCTGAGCAATTATGTTGAGCGATACTGAATTACCAGCATATCAGGTAGAAATGCAGACCAAGATCCTTCTTGGCATGAGTGACAGCACCCTATCTCCTAGAATCTAGGGCAAAGGCGGCCAAACTGTTGCTCGGGAACCACATGTGATTGTTTCACATATATTGTGTGCTCTTGAAGCTCTCACTGCCCTGTTGGCTGGCTTGGAGAAAGCATTTCTCTCTTTAAATCATTTCAACATGCCAGCCGGCACCATAGAGAATGAACTTAAAGTTTACGTTGCTTTCTTTCCAACTCTCTTCCCTCCCCCATCTACTTCCTTCCTTCCTTCCTTCCTTCCTTCCTTCCTTCCTTCCTTCCTTCCTTCCTTCCTTCCTTCCTTCCTTCCTTCCTTCCTTCCTTCCTTCCTTCCTTCCTTCCTTCCTCCCTCCCTCCCTCCCTCCCTCCCTTCTTCCTTCCTTCCTTCCTCCCTCCCTCCCTCCCTCCCTCCTTCCTTCCTTCCTTCCTTCCTTCCTTCCTTCCTTCCTTCCTTCCTTCCTTCCTTCCTTCCTTGTGGCTCTCAAGCATCTGACATTGCAAGTTTGGCCACTCCCGATCTAGGGACTTGCAAACATCTTTTGTTTTTTCTACTTCTGTTATTATAATTGAGGCTTTTGGGATCACTTAGTCTTCTTATGCTCTGTGAAGACAGCTCCTGGACGCAGAATGCCACCCAACTTGGCTGTTATGAAGGATTATAGGCTTGAAGGAACCACACTGCAGGTTTGATGAAAATAATTAAGAAGCAGGTTAATTCAAGTAGTATGTGTGACTTAGTTGTTTCTTTCTTTTCCTTTTCTCTAGCTCCCTCAGAAATGAGCTCTGAGAATGTGTACCAGTTTCAAAGCAAGTTTCCTGTCTGAAGGATTCAGACTTATACAATGAAAACAGAAATTGCCCCACCTCAAAAAAGAAGATGCTGTAAGGTCACCTCCATGCTTGTGAGGAGATGGCTAAAGTGCAATGGCAGGGACTCAGTTAGTTACTCTCAGCATTCCACAGTCAAGGATACATCTGCTCATCCATCTCCAATTTTGACATATTTGTTTCCTTCCCTATATCCCCCCCCTCCCAAATATGGTAACCATATAAACTAAGCTTGTTGTTCCTGTTTTGTCCTTGAATCTGTTAAACCTCTTCGTTATGCTGTATGGTAATTTACTGCTCACCCTCTATCTATAAGTAAGGACGGGCAATTTCCTTGTATCTGAAGAAGTGTGTGCACAAGAAGGTTTATACCTTGGATAAAACTTTGTTGGTTTTAAAGGTGCCACTGGACTCAAACTTTGGGTGCAATCACATGAGAGATTTGCCTCAAACTAGCCATGCCTTCCCTCTGGATTTAATGTGCATGATTACACGTGTACACCTGCCTCCCCAAGAGACAGTTAGCGAACCCGAGGCTCCGTGCCTGTCTTCAGATCGTGTTCTGCATGGCTTTGGTGCTCTCAGCCTGGAGGAAGTTGACAGGATCCTCTTATCTGCACGCCCAGCAACTTGCAATCTGGACCCGTGCCCCTCCTGGCTTATTAAAACATGCCAGAGGGAGCTTAGATATCCTGTGCGGGATATCATAAATAGATCACTAATGGAAGGGCATTTTCCATCATCGCTTAAAGAGGCGGTGGTCCATCCCCTCTTGAAAAAAACAATGTTAGACCCGGCTGAATTGGCGCATTACCGGCCGGTCTCAAATTTGCCCTTTTTGGGCAAACTTATGGAGAGGGCAGTGGCGTTGCAGCTACAGCGTTTCCTAGAGGATGCTTCTGTTCCTGATCCCCATCAGTCTGGTTTCCGCCCGGGCCATGGGACAGAGACAGTGCTGGTTGCCCTGGTGGATGACCTTCAATGGCATCTGGATTTTATTGTTATTTATTTATTTATTTTATGATTTATATCCCGCCCTTCCCAACAAGTGGCTCAGGGCGACTCGGCGGTACTGATGTTGCTAGACCTATCGGCAGCGTTTGATATGGTCGACCATCGGTTGCTGGCTTGCTGCCTCGCCGACACGGGGATTCAGGGGCTGGCCTTACAATGGCTTTCCTCTTTCCTTGATGGTCGGGGACAAAGGGCGGCGATTGGGGGTGAACTGTCCCGGAGACACACGCTTGATTGCGGAGTGCCTCAAGGAGCGGTCCTTTCCCCGATGTTGTTTAACATCTATATGCGCCCCCTTGCCCAGATTGCCTGAAGGTATGGGTTGGGTTGTCATCAGTATGCTGATGACACCCAGCTCTATCTACTTATGGACGGCCGGCCTGCTTGTGCCCCAGAAAACTTGGACCGGGCGTTACAGGCGGTGGCTGGGTGGCTCAGGCTGAGTGGATTAAAGCTGAATCCGGCGAAGACAGAGGTCCTTTGCTTGGGTCGTCGTGGCCCGGGAGGGGAAATCCCTCTGCCAGTTTTTGACGGGGCGCCATTGACAGCGGCGCACAAGGTCAAGAGTTTGGGTACTCTTGGAGCCTTCCCTAACAATGGAGGCTCAAATAGCAGCCACTGCCAAGTCCACATTTTTTCACCTTAGGCGGGCGAGGCAGTTGGCCCCTTTCCTGGAGCACGACGATCTAGCAACGGTGATTCATGCCACGGTCACCTCGAGGTTGGACTACTGTAATGCCCTCTACATGGGGCTGCCCCTGTGCCAAACCCGGAAGTTGTAGTTAGTGCAGAATGCCGCTGCCCGGCTGTTATTAGGGCTCCCAAGATAGGAGCACATTCAGCTGGGGCTTCGAGACCTGCACTGGCTGCCAATAATATACTGAGTCCGGTACAAGGTGCTGGTTATTACCTTTAAAGCCCTATATGGCCTAGGACCTGCCTACCTTAGGGACCGTCTCTCTCCACATGTTCCCCAGAGAGTACTGAGATCGGGTTCTCAAAACCTGCTTGTAATCCCTGGGCCAAAGGAGGCCTGTCTGAAATCCACCAGGGACAGGGCCTTTTCGGTAACGGCGCCTTGCTGGTGGAACCAGCTGCCGGAAGAGGTGCGAGCCCTGAGGGACTTTGGGCAGTTCCGCAGGGCCTGTAAGACAGCCCTCTTCCGGCTGGCTTATAACTAACTGACATTGAAACTTCATGGAAGGTTGTAGTGTAGCATCTCGGCAGATCGCTGTTCTATATGTTTTATTATTTTACTGTTTTAAATTGTTGTAAATTGATGTATTTTTAAAGCCAAACTTTATGTTAGATTTTATATGTTGTAAGCCGCCCTGAGCCGCCTTGGCGGGAAGGGCGGGATATAAATTGAAATAATAATAATTTAAAAAGTCCTGCCCGTACTTACCTCATTTTAGGAAGGGATGGGACCACATTAAATAGCTACCAGGAACTTCCTGGTAAAACACATGCAGGGCATGGATGTTTCCCAGCTGTCTGAATGGCCAGGGTGCATGATGCACCCACCCTGCACATGCAGGGGCAGTCTGAATGTTCCTCTTGCATGTGTGCAGCCGGTACCTCTCCCAGCAGCAGGGTGGAGGCTGTGGAATTGCCACAGCGCACATCAAAGAAAATCGGCTTTTTCAATGCCAGGATACTGCCACATCAAATTCCCAGTGTGATTCCACCCTTTGTTCTTTTGCTTCAGACCAACACAGCTACCTACCTGAATCTAAGGTTCCCACCAAATACTTGCTTCTGGGTTCCATTGTTCAACCCCCTGTGAGAAATTTGCTGAACTCTTAGGATTTTATAAACTTTCTAATATTTTCCCCCACAAAAAAATGGGGAAATAACCAAAACATGTAAAGCAGACAGATGGAAATCTTCATCATGCCACTGTGGCCACAAGAAGCATTTTAAGATAGTCTAATCTAATTTATTACACCTTCCAGTGATGTCAAGGGTGTGTGGCATATGCAAATGAATTGTGCTAATGAGCTCTGGCATCCCTTTTTCCTCCAAAATGAGCCCTGCTGTTGCTGTAAGTCTGACCCTAATATGTAATTTCTGCATCACTTAATGTGCCCTGTTAAGGCTTTGTTTTGTGCTCTGTTTCAGATTTCTGCAGTCCAGATCCTATTGTATTGTTTATTGGATGTCTCAACCTGCTGAGACTGGTTTATTGGATGTCTCAATCTGCTTAAACTGTGTAATCCACCTTGAGTCTCACTGAAAGAGGAGGACTCAAAATCATGTAAAGCAATAAATGGGTGATGTACATCATGTAACTAAATAATCAGGCGATGTATGTGCACACAGCAGACAACCAGCGTGTTGTAATCATGGCTTTTTTTGTAGCAGGAATTCCTTTGCATTTTAGGCCACACCCCCTGATGTAGCCGGTCCTCCAAAAGCTTACAAGTTTCTTCTTACAGGGCCTACTGTAAGCTCTTGGAGGATTGGCTTCATCAAGGGGGTGTCACCTAATATGCAAAGGAGTTCCTGCTATAAAAAAACAGCCCTGGATGTAATGACTATTATTTTTGTTTGTACGGATCCCAGCGTCATAGGAAGCTCAGGCAAGGTGGGTTTCAGTCTGTATCACAAATTGCTCAGCTCTTTGCTCACTGAGTTCAATCTTTTTTTTTTTTTGCAAAAAAAATAAATAAAAGGAAAAGGCAAGCCATGCAGGTTGTAGAAACATAAGACTCATTAAACTCGGAGTAGAGAATAGGTTCCTCTATTAGAATATTCCGAGAGAGGCATTATGTTAACAGAATGTAATATAAAAAGGGGAAATGCTGTGAAGCTGCCTCGGCATTAGAACTGACTCCATCAACCATGACTGTTTTGTGATGTGAAAAAAATTGGTTTGCATTTTTATCAGCTCGTTTTTATGCTATATTACCCCAATAGTATCTTTTATCACAAACATGCCTTATGGGGGGAAAAAATGCTCATTTGTAAACAAATTGGTAATCCTGTAATTGCTGCAACAACTAGAAAACCAGAGTGAGGCATGTGTTGGTAACAGCCCATTGGGATAATGTTTTATCAGCTATTTTCTCCATTATGTACAAACCATTTAATACAAAAGAAACATACCATGTTTTAGCCACAGGAGAGAGTACTCCAGGAACCATGTTGTACTCTGATTGACAGCCCTGCTGAATTGATGCTGGTTCATGGGAAGAAATAAGAATCGTCTCTATTAATAGGTTTACAAAATTTATACCTTGCCTCAGGGCTTTTTTTGTAGCAGGAACTCCTTTGCATATTAGGCCACACATCCTTGATGTAGCCAATCCTCCTGGAGCTTGCAGAGCTCTCAGTACAGGGCCTACTATAAGCTCCAGTACCAAAAAAGCCCTGCCCTGCCTTTTTTTTTTTTTAACCTTCTAGGGTTTCCAAGTCCCTCCCAAATTGCTAGCGCATCCAGTAAAACCATAGAGTTTTCCCCTCCCAAAACGCTAGAGTGTCTGGGAAAACCATAGAGTTTTCCCAGAAACACCTAGAGCAGCAGGCACCCGACATCACCAGCATGATGATGTCACTCGTGGGTGACATCATTGCGTGAAAACAGTCCCCCCGCCAGAGACCACGGGGGACTTGGCAACCCTATCTGATCAAGTGTAGTCAGTCCCTGTAAGAAAGCCTGCATTTGTGTTTTCCTGAAGTTTTATGTTTCTAAAGAACAATTTCTAATTTTCATAATTCAAGTTGCTTTGGGGCGGGGGGGGGGGGAATCTATTTTTTAAAATGCCTACTTCTGAAAAAAAAGTATTCAGTGGATTAGAAGATGCTTCTTGTATAGATTTGCAAAACTAAAACAGTTGGATTCTCATCGGTCGGAAGGGCTCACGCTTCCACCCTCAAAAGCAAAGATGAGTCTTAAACCCAAGTGTAGCAACTGGTTGCATTTGGAAGCTGGCATGCACTAACCTGATTGCTCTCATAGCTGTAGGCAGACTGTGGAGGAGAGTGAGAGGCAGCTCAATGTTTGTCGTGACAAGGCAACCCACTATCAGCTGAGAGACTGTGTGTTCATAAAGTTTCTTGGCAAACTTCACTGTCAGCAGGGAAAGTAGCACACTTTGGACTTCTTCCCGCAAAGATATACTTAGGAGTTTAGAAAACTACCTGTATGAAGCTGTAGTGTTCTCCTATAACTCAGGGCCAGCCTACCAATTTATATTTATTTTAAAATGCTTGTACCCCATTGTTCCACCCCAGGGAGCCAGTTTGGTGTAGTGGTTAAGTGTGTGGACTCTTATTTGGGAGAACCAGGTTTGATTCCCCACTCCTCCACTTGCAGCTGCTGGAATGGGCTTGAGTCATCCATAACTCTCACAGAGATGTCCTTGAAAGGGCAGCATCTATGAGAGCTCTCTCACCCCACCTACCTCACAGGGTGCCTGTTGTGGGGGAGGAAGCTAAAGGAGGTTGTGAGCCACTCAGATTCAGAGTGAAGGGTGGGGTATAAATCCAATACCATCATCATCATCATGCTGCCAGAGGTGTGGCCTAATATGCAAATTAGTTCCTGCTGGGCTTTTTCTACCCAAAAAAGCCCTAGGTAGATGAAATGGGAAAGGAACTGGAAAGGTATCAGTTTAGTTCAAAAAGGAGACCCGTGTTCTGCCTTTTTATGAATTTTTTTTCACTGCTCAGATTCCTGACTTTCTCTAGTTGCTTTATGGCAGCATCGCAGCAGTTTGCGGCAGTATGAGTTGCTGGGGTTGCCCACCTCCAGGTGGTAGCCAGAGATCTCCTGGAATTACAACTGATCTCCAGGCATTAAAAATCAGTTCCCCTGAAGAAAATGGATAAAGTTTAAGTTTATTAAATTTATACCATGCCCCCACCGAGGCAGGCTCAGGGCGACTTACAACATTAGTCATAACAACAATAAAAGACTAACACATTGGTACCTAAAATCAGTTAATTAATAAAACATTTAAAAACATGCTTTGGAGGGCGGGCTTTATGATATACCCCATTGAAGCCCCACCCCTTCTCAAATCCCACCCTCCTGAGGCTCCACCCCCAAAATATCTAGGTATTTCCCAAGATGGAACTGGCAGTCCTGCTTTCAACGTTTCAGGTGACAAAACCCTCCAGGAATGCCACGATGCTAGTCCCCAAATCAAACTGGACACCGTTAAGTGTGTGTTTTGATTTGGCTGGGGTCTTGCAGATAATTTCCTAGGCTAATAAATATTTTATAACCAAGTGCAGAAGTGCCCATTGTTGTGCCATTCACAGCATCATTGTTTGCTTTTCCATTAATGGAGATCGCACATTGATTGGTTTGATGACTGTTTTGGAGACGCGTCCGTTATTTCCCCATCTTCCCCTTCGGTCTGTAACAATATAAAAAGTTATTAACTTTTGTCAAGCGGGAGAAAAGCAGACATGCTAGGAAAGATAAGAGGCCTTAAAAGGTCACGAGGGTGCGTGGGTCAATAGAAACTCCCTGATTAAAATCCAATCCGTGGGCTTGAATGACAGGAAGCCTTCCTATGGGTCTGAAATATCTGAGAGCTGTGTAATTTTTTAACACCTCCTTTGGTTCGTAAGCCTCTTACAAAAGCAACGGTTTCCCAGGAGATCATTAGCTTCCTGTGTACCTAAGTGAAATAAGCTACAGTTAAGCTATGATAAATATATTTCATTTCCCCCAAAGGACGGCCAGCTGAAGGGGCTTAAAGTTCAAGTGGCTGCTAAGCAAATAAGTAATCATAAGTTTATTTCTCTGCTTTGCCCTGTACAGCCTCTTCAAGAGCCCTTAAGAGATTGGGTACCGGAGTGTTCTTTGCTATTTCGCTTCCTGTCGGAGCAATGCTTAGGACAACTGGTAGAGTTGCCAACCTTCAGGTGGAAACTGGAGGTTCCCTGGAATTACACCTGATCTCCAGATTCCAGGGATCATTTTGTAGAAAAAGAGGTGCCGGGGCTCATTAGCACAACCCATTTGCATATGCCACACACCCCCGACATCTCCAGAAGGTGTACTAAATTATATCAGCTCAGCATCTACCTTAAAATACTTCTTGAATTATAATTGTCATCATAAAATCTTACTTCCATCCAATACTCTCTCTAAGCTGTGGAGTCTTGTGAGCAAAAATTCTACTTTGTGAGCTGCTGGCATTAAAGTTAGCAGTTGGCATTGAAATGAGCTATTACATAAATATTAATTTGCTATGCGGCCATTTTTCCTGAGCTAAGACAAAAATGTGTGAGCTGGAGGCTAAAAAACTGAGCTACCTCACATTAATTCATCTTAGGGGGAACACTGTTCCCATCCTAATTTTAAAATTACTTCCTCCTATGTGGCCACAGTCACCATCTGCAAGTAGGGTTGCCGAGTCCCCCACAGCCTCCGGCAAGTGATGTCATCGTGCCGGCGATGTTGCGCACCAGTTGCTCTAGGAGCTTTCAGGAAAACTCCATGGTTTTCCTGGATGCTCTAGCAATTTGGGAGGGAAAACTCTATGGCGCAATGTGGGCCCAGCAGGTTGGGAATTTGGCAGCTTGTAACCCTACATTCAAGTGGCTGCCCTATGCTAAACGTTGCCTAAACTGGGCCTAAATTTTGCAAGAGGCTGCCTGGGCTTGGTAGAAAACAGCAAGCGATAGCTCTGATGCACAACGCAAGCTACATCTGCTAAGGCTTTACACTATGTTCTAAAATAACAGAAATCCAATTCACAGAGCTTGCCGGTGTGCTATTTTTTATTTTGTCCCCTTGTCTGATGTTTCTGAAGTTGTTCCTGTTCCCCAAAATGTATGATTTTAGCAGTAGTTAGCAGTGGGTAATAGGAATCAAGAGGAGTGCGATTTTTAACACATTCAGAATGGTTTCATTTCCCCCCCTCCATCTGATAATATTAATTTAACAAGGGAGGGAGGGGGGAATACAAGGAAGGGGGGGGGAAAGTATGTGGATTTAGAAAAAAAAAATTCTCTCCCACAAACCTTCTGGAATTCAGACACTGTGTGGGACTGAGACTGTGAGGCTGTGCAGTATGTTCACCATCTCTTGCAGCACTGTTTCATCTAAGGGGGGGATGTGAAAATTAAAATTTAATGATACTTCTTTCATCTAAACATCCTGTTCCAAACATTTAGCTGAGGCCTGTTGGGAGGCGATATTTATTTAATTTAAATTGGACTCCGACTTTGCTTAGGGTGACAGCGATAGAAAACGAAATGCGCTTGCTAATTTGTTGGTGGGATGTGTTGTGTTTTCATAATGATAACGTAAGAGTACAACAAGGTCTGAAATGTAGGGTTGCCAGGTTCCCGCCCCCCTTGCCACCAGCAGGGGATGGGGGGGGGGAGGTAAGGGTTGCCAACAGGGGTGGAATTCTAGCAGGAACTACTTTGCATATTAGGCCACACACCCCTGATGTAGCCAATCCTCCAAGACTTTACAAGGCTCTTTTTTGTAAGCTTTTGGAGGATTGGCTACATCAGAGGTGTGTGGTCTAATATGCAAAGGCAGGGCTTCTTTTGTAGAAAAAGCCTAGCAGGAACTCATTTGCATATTAGGCCACACCCTCTGATGTCGTCATTGTTTCACACAGGTCTTTTTGCAGAAGCCCATCAAGAGCTCATTTGCATATCAGGCCACACCCACTGACTACAAACCAGCTGGAACTGCGTTCCTGTATGTTCCTGTACGTTCAAAAAAAAAAAAAAAAGCCCTGTGCAAAGGAGCTCCTGCCAGAATTCCACCCCTGCCAGTAGCTCACAAAGTAGAATTTTGCTCACAAGACTGCAGCTTAGAGGGAACATTGCTCCCAGGGAACTGATCTCTGTAGCCTGGAGATGGGCTGCAATTCTGGGGGATTCCCAAGTCCCACCTGGAGGCTGGCATCCCTAATTACAATCATAAATACACATACACCCACACAGATTCAGGGGGACATTCAGTGAGTTACATACAGTGAGATAAATGCTGGATTTACTTCTCTATAGTACAATTTTAAAAAAACGCACAAGAAGGGGGTGGCACTCTCAGCTGCTTTCACTCTGGATTCATAAATAGATCTGGCATCACTTGAATGAGATGCATAGCAGATTTACAGACTCGAGCAACAGACTCATGCACAAAACAGGAGGTAGGCTGTGGAAATCCGGTGCTCTTGTTGTATAAGAAACAATTACCAAAAAAAGCCACCAATAACCAACACTTTTCCCTGAGCCATTTTTAGAAACCGATTTGAAACATACACAAATCACTACTTTTAGGTATTGCCAGAGAGAGAGAGAAGATATAGGCATTCCCCCAACCAATGTTCCCTCTAAGCTGCAGAGTCTTGTGAGCAAAAATTCTACTTTGTGAGCTACTGGTATTAAAGTTGTGAGCTACTGGCACTAAAGTTGTGGGCTACTGCATAAATCATTGTGCTGGGGCCATTTTTCCTGAGCTAAGACAAAAATGTGTGAGCCGGAGGCTACAAATCTGTGAGCTAGCTCACGCTAACTCAGCTTAGAGGGAACACTGCCCCCAACCCTCTCTTACTCTCCCCTTTCTCTTTTTAGGTGAATTTATATAAAGAAAATACAAATGCCCCCTCCTTCCCAATCATTAATTAACTACTTTCTGATATGGGGTGGTGGTGGTGCAGTATTGAACCTATTTGTAATGGTTCTAACACTGACAATAGGGGAAAAGTCCAAATTTTGCCAAGGATATTATTACCAAGGCTAGTAAAATCCTAAAAATTATGATTGCATTCTATATAAAACGGGTGAAAGAGAAAGCATCAAAGGAGGTTAGCTTAAACATGCAAACCATTCCGTATTATGAATGCAGGGCTTTTTCTGTAGCAAGAACTCCTTTGCATATTAGGCCACACCCCCTAATGCAGCCAGTCCTCCAAGAGCTTACAGGGCTCTTAGTACAGGGCTCACTGTAAGCTGTAAGAATTGTGGAAACGCCATTCTCAAAAAATTGTTTAAAAGTTCATGAGGGGCACCCTTTTGAGAGTTTTTGCCCCTCCAAGCACCAAGAATACAGAGCATCACTGCCTCAGACAGAGTTCCAACAGTATGTTGTGGCTAAGAGCCACTGATGGACCTCTGCTCCATATGTTTATCCAATCCCCTCTTGAAGCTGGCTACGCTGGCAGCCGCTGCCACCTTCCATGTGTTAATCACCCTTTAGATGAAGAAGTACATCCTTTTATCAGTTCTAATCCGACTGCTCAGCAATTTCATTTCTAAATCTAAACTGGCAGAACCAGCGCCAAACAATTTTATTGCTGCCAGATATATTTAATGTAATTTGAATTATGTATTTTAACTTAATCAACTGGTTTTTATGTTTAATTTCTTTTAATTGTTAAATTTAAAGTTTTATCTATTTATGTTAATTGTGTGAAATGTTGTTAGCCGCCCTGAGCCGCCTAGGCGGGGAGGGCGGGATATAAATAAAATCTATTATTATTATTATTATTATTCATTGAATGTCCATGAGTTCTCATATTGTGAGAAAGCGAGAAGAGTACTTATTTCTCCACCTTCTCTGTCTCGTGCATAATCTTGTAAACCTCTATCATTACACCCCTCAGTTGATGTTTCTCCAAGCTAAAGAGCCCCAACCTCTTTAACCTTTCTTCATAGGGAAAATGTTCCAACCCTTTAATCATTCTAGGTGCCCTTTTCTGGACTTTTTCCAATGCTATAATATCTTTCATGAGGTGCAGTGACCAGAATTGTATACAGTATTCCAAATGAGGCAACACCATTGCATTATGATACTGACTGATTTGTTTTCAATTTCCTTCCTAATAATTCCCAGAATAGAATTGGCCTTTTTTATTGCAGTCACACACTGTCTCAACATTTTCAGTGAGTTATCTACCACGACCCCAAGATCTCTCTCTTGGTCTCTGCCAGTTCACAACCCTTCAACTTGTATTTATAGTTTGGATTTTTGGCCCCAATATGCATTACTTTGCACTTGGTCATGTTGATCCTCATTTGCCATGTTGACGCCCACGCGCCCAGTCTCAACAGATCCCTTTGGAGTGCCTCTCAATCCTCTCTGGTTCATACTACCCTGAACAATTTAGTGTTATCCACAAACATGGCCACTTCACTGCTTACTCCCAACTCCAAATCATTAATGAACAAGTTAAAAAGCATCCGATCCAGTATTGAGCCCTACCGTACCCCACTGCTTACCACCATCCACTGTGAAAATTGCCCATTTATACTCACTCTCTATTTCCTATTAATTAGCCAGTTTTTGATCCATAAGAGGACTTGTCCTTTTACCCCATGACTCTCAAACTTACTGAGGAGCCTTTGATGAGAAACTTCAAAAGCTTTCTGGAAGTCAAGGTAAACAACATCTATTGGTCCCCTTTGTCCACATGTTTGTTCACCTCCTCAAAGAACTCTTAACAGGTTAGTGAGACAAGATCTTCCCTTACAGAACCCATGCTGAGTCTTCCTCAATAACTTTGGTTCATCAATGTGCTTACTAATTCTCTCTTTAATAATGGTTTTCACCAACTTCAATACCACCTGGTATTGAAGTAAGACGGACTGGCCTGTAATTTCCTGGATCTCCTCTGGAACTCTTTTTAAAGATGGTGGTGACATTTGCTACCTTCCAGTCCTCAGGAATGGAGGTAGATTTCAATGAAAGATTACATGGCGAAGTGAGGAATCGAATCTGGGTTTCCCACTCTGATGTGTATGAGAGTGACTTACAGGCATAGGCTACTGGAAGTCAGATCTATCTAGCCTGTACCATTTGCTACAAACAGTAGTAATAGAAGAAGAAGACTGCAGATTTATACCCTGCCCTTCTCTCTGAATCAGAGACTCAGAGCGGCTTACAATCTCCTATACCTTCTCCCCCCACAACAGATACCTTGTGAGGTAGGCGGGACAGATGGCTCTCACATCAGCTGCCCTTTCAAGGAAACTCCTGTGATAGCTATGGCTGACCCAAGGCCATTTCAGCAGTTGCAAGTGGAGGAGTGGGGAATCAAACCTGGTTCTCCCAGATAAGAGTCTGCACACTTAACACTACACCAAACTGGTTCTTTCAGTGGCTGTACTGGCTATCCAAGGCCTTAGGTTTGTCTCAGGGATCTTTTTAACCAGGAGGTTCCTTGTTATGCTCTGTTTCATCCATGCACCCAGCTGTTTGTGCAAATCCATAGTCTGGGTCAGGAAGAAAGAAACCTGTAGAATCTGGAAGCTATGGCTGAACTTGCATGCACCAGTTTCCAAGTTAATTTTGAAAATCCTCCACACTGAACAGGAAGGCAAGCATAACACTGAGCAGGCAAAACCCAAAGAACTTTACCTGGGAAAGCTGCTCCCTCTGTAGCTGTAGCCCAGGTGGGCTGGACTCAAGATTTGGGGCTTGCAGCACAAGGATCATTCTAACAGTAAGAAGCTGTGGGAAGCACAGTAAAGCGACAGAAGAACAGCATCTCTCCTCATGCCAACCTACTTTCCCCCTGATTTAATTAGCATGAATCAGCAGATGGAAGAAACGAAGCAGTTTCTAGATGTGTGGGAATAACCAAGCAACAGACCCGTTCAGCCTCATGTGTTGATCTTGATAGGCTGAAAACCCACCCTTTCCAAGGTGGTTTTTTCAGGGAACAGCAAAGTCACATTGAGTCACATCAGAGGTCTCCAACAGGTGGTAGGTGAGCTACATGTAGCTTGCTGGATGCTGCGTGCATCCCCTAGATTAGAAGATTCAGGAGAACCTCATGAAAAGATCTGCTCAAGGTCTCCACCCCCAAATAAAAGCTTTTATTTCATAGGATTTTTTGTTCTGTACCGTTTAACTCGGTGGTGTCAAACTCATTTGTTATGAGGGCCAGATCTGACATAATTGAGACCTTGTTGGGCGAGGTCATGTGTGTCATAAAATGTAATGTCAGGCAGAAAACGCAAAGATTTTTAAAAAAAACACCTTAAAATGTTTAAAAGATTAGCACTCTTGCGATATTTTGTTTATTTCTGATAACTGACATCTCTTTCTCTGAATTATTGCTCTGGAGACATTGTCTACGCTGTAGCAATCTTGAGTATATTGTTCACATGTTGTTTAGGTGTGTGTCTGTAAGTTGCAAACCTACTTTTGATTTATTGACATTCATTACAGAAATCTCATGGTCAATGCTTTGAACCTAAGTCTCAGGGGGAAACTTGAAATGGCTGGGCATTGCAAGCTTTTGCACATCAGTTGCTTCATGTGCTGGTCAGTCAGTGGGGAAAATAGAGGCTTTGCTCTGTAGCTCCTGTGCGATTGAGCAAGCCCGGCAAAGCAAGCTGTGATACAGAAGGGAGCAAGAGAGAGAGGGAGAGGGAAGTAGATGACAGTGAGTTGCTCGCGGGCCTGATAGGAGCCCTCTGGGGGTCTGTTGTGGCCTCTGGGCTGCACACATGTTTTGACACCCCTGGTTTAACTGATAGCTTCATTTCTGGTGCTCTTCCAAGGCATTGTTTTTTTTTCCCTAGGGTAAAACAAAACTTGGTAACATCAATACATGAATCTGCCTTATACTGAATCAGACTCTTGGTCTATCCAGGTCAATATTGTCTACTTAGTCTGGCAAGATTTCCCCTCTGTTTTTATTTCTGCTTTGTGACTGAGCTGCCCTAGTTGTCTGTGTTCTTCTTTTCTTCTTCTGACAGAATCTCTCCTAAGAACATAAGGGAAGCCCTGTTTGGATCAGGCCAATGGCCCATCCAGCCCTCTCTCAGTCCTCAGCGTGCAGCTGTCTCCAGACCTGCTGGGCTTCTGGTCGCTACCTGAAAGCATATGGGAGGCACCAGGAAAGATGTTGGCAGGTGACAGGATGCCCATGGGTGCCGTGCTGGGAAGCCCTGATGTAGAATAAAATATAATGAGAAAGTTGGGGGAAGGTCCCATAAAGAGGTCCCATAAAGAGATCCCATAAAGTTTGTCTGGGGGGTTAACATAAGAACGTAAGAGAAGCCATGTTGGATCAGGCCAGTGGCCCATCCAGTCCACACAATGGCCAATAAAACCAGGCACCATCAGGAGATCCATCAGTGGGGCCAGGACACTAGAAGCCCTTCCACTGTGCCCCCCCCCCTTCCAAGCACCAAGAATACAGAGCATCACTGCCCCAGGCAGAGAGTTCCAGAGGGTTGTGCTTAGTTCGTCAGTTCTGCTGATATAGGGAGTGCAGTTTTTTAATCATATTGCTATGAACTACTGTGAAGCTTTTTTGGGAAAAAGCAGCACAAAGAGAAGTGTTAATTTTTAAAAAAAAAAATATGGGCAATTTAAAGCGTTTTTCATATACCATATGCAAATGGACAGACCCCCCCAATGAGATGGTAATCTTAGGCCGTGTAGAAGAATGTATCTATTTTTAAAATTTGAAAGGTAGAGATGTGAATTGAGGTTTGTGCCCTGGAAAGCTATTGGTTCGTGAGACAGAAGCCAAGGATTGATCTGCATAATGATTAAATAAAATAATAAGCCCTTCTCGCCTAGGAATCCATTCTTGTAAACTTTCCAGTGCTATGAAAGGAGCCAGACTCTTTTCCCTATATTGGTTTCATGAAATAGGCACTTAAATTACGACATAATCCTGGAATTTATCCTTAAAGATAGGCCATTTCTGTTTGTGATTTATCACCCTGCGAAGAAGCTGTGTGGTCCTTCAGGGCATGAAGTTTCATTTCAGGAATTGTACCATTTCACTTGTTGCTATCTAAATTAAATGGTTAGAGATCTTTGTAAGAGCGCCAAGTGAGATTTTGGGCCGCATCCAAGTTGCTCAGTTATAGTCTCTGTCGTGTGTAGATGATTTCTCTTTTTCTCTATGGGTGAATTATTTTCAGAATCTAGTAGACTTAAAGGAGGTTCTGTTAGAGGTTATAGGGTAGCTGGCCTGAAGGCTGGGCCTGGACAGCTCCTAGGAGCATCAAAGTCCCTAGCCTCCCCAAATCCCACTGTCCACAGGCTCCACACCCAGATCTTTAGGAATTTCTCAGCCCTGGTTTGGCAGCCCTAATTGTGGAAAACCACACGAGGAAATAGGCTTGCCAATCCCCTGGTCCCAGCAGGGGCTCTCCCACTTTTCCAGGCTCCTTCCCACCCCCAATCAGCTGGCCAGTGGGGGGAAGCTCTGCCCCCACAGCTACCGTGTGCCTTCAGAATGCTAGGAGAAAGCTTGCAAAGGCTTCCTTTTTGGATGGTGTGTCTGTGTCTTTAAGGCTGAATGGGGGCGGGGTGAGCAGGCAGAACGTGACTGCTCCCAGTAGCTTTGAAAGCAGCCCAGACCCTCTGTTTGTTGTACAAGCTTTTCAGAGGTTGTTTGCATACTAAAGGGTAAACTTGAACCTTTGGTTTCCCTGTGTTATTGGAAGTTCGTGAACTCGTGAGTAAATTGCCCCAGTGAGACCACATGAGTGTGGGATTGCAAACTTTTATTTTTGCTTGTGTGTGTATGTTTGTGTGTGTGTGTGTGTGTGTGTGAGAGAGAGATGATTTTAGCAGGTGCGTTCATGAAGCTCTTGTTGAACGGTACCACACGAGGCACACTGTGTTCCATTGGCTGGATGGCATCGTTTTCAGACTGGGTGCCATGTGACGGTCGTGGGACAGTGCATGGGAAACCTTTAGAAGGGAGGCGAAGTATGCTAACAGATTGTCCCTAGCAAATTTCCAAAGCGGAAATAAAAAATATGCAAACTGCTGAAAGCTGCTTCTAACAGAAGTGCAGTAAATAATCATTAGTTGTGATTGAAACCAAATGTCACGAGACCTTAATCATTCTTATTTATATGCGCTGTGAAATAGTAGTGCCTCATATACACAATACGGCAGTGTCATATTGGGTGTATTTGACAATGTAATTATAAGTATAAACATTGACATGCCCTAATCCTTTAAACCTTTGTATCTCCATGGAGTTGTGCTCCTCATTTCTGTGCCAGAGACTGGAAAACAAGGAAAGTGAGTGTTGTTCTTCTGAAGAAGAGGAGGAGGAGACTGGATTTCTATCCTACCCTTCCCTTGAAGTCTCAGAGCAGCTTACAATCGCCTTCCCTTCCTCTCCCCACTACAGATTGATCCAGGTGGGCAGCCGTGTTGCTCTGAAGCAGCAGAACAAAGCAGAGTCCAGTCGCACCTTTAAGACCAACAAAGTTTTATTCATAGATCCAGGTGGGCAGCCGTGTTGCTCTGAAGCCGTTGAACAAAGCAGGAGTCGAGCAGCATATGCTAAAGCCACTCTCAGTGAGTATAGCTATACATCCACAGTATTTCAATGTATTTCTCTTTTATAATAGTGTATCAGAATAACGTTTTGTATTGACATACTCAAATAAGGGATATTGGCTATTTATCTCATTACATATACTCAACCCATTTTCATTTTATGTATTCTTGTTTTCTAATGGCAGACTGGAATGATGTTTATAATGTATAGATTGATGCTGATAAGTAGATTGGGTGGACTACAACTAGGATATACATGTCCTTTTGTGATTTACCTAGATTTGCAGAAACACCATTTGGCAGGGAATTTTATTACCTTTTATGGCTCTCCAGACCAAATGGCCAAGCCACACTGTTTTATGTGACCATGTGATCAGTTAGTTTGCCCTCTTAATCAACAAACTGCTTATTTTCCAGCCACAATACCTGATCCCCTCGTCTGATGAAGTGTGCTTAGAGAGCACACGAAAGCTTACATTCTAAAAAAAACTTGGTTGGTCTTAAAGGTGCCACTTGACTCCTGCTTTGTTCAAAAGTTTTATTCAGAATGTCAGCTTTCGTGTGCTCTAAGCACACTTCATCAGGCAGTAGGATGGAATGGCAAGCAGTCCTAAATATAGAGAAAGTGAGCAGTGAATCAGCAGGCAAAATTATGGAAATGCCCCTTAGCAGATTAAAAGAATCACAAGCCAGGGCCTAGCGACTGCCAGCCTGTGTCCATTGGGCTAAAAAAACAAAAACAGACACCCTATGAGGTAAGCAGGGCTGAGAGTTCTCTCTCTGAGAGAAAATGGCTCTTGGGAGGACAGCCCTGAGAAAACTGTGGCTTGCCCCTTGTCACCCAGCTGGCTTCATGTGGAAGAAAAGGAGGAAGAGATTGGATTTATACCTGCCCTTCACCTGGAGTCTCAGAGCAGTTTACAATCTCCCTCCCTTCCCCTCCCCACAACAGAACAAAATGGAAGAGATGATAACTATGTAAGCCACTTGGGATCCCCATTGGGGGGGAAGATGGAGTATAAGGAAGTAAATAAATACATATTACACAGTGGCTAAGAGACCACAGTGGAAATCAAGTGTACATCAGATCTCACCTCTGCCATGCATTCATTAGGTCGCTTAGGAAAGCTACCTCAGTGCCATCCTTTTCATCTGCAGTACGGGCATGACAATATTATTATTATATTATGCAAAGCCTTTTTTGTTAAAAAAAAAGTCCAGCAGGAACTCATTTGCATATTAGGCCACACCCCCAGACACAAAGAAGAGGAAGATTATATTGGATTTATATCCTGCCCTATATCCTGAATCTCAGAGCGGTCACAGTCTCCTTTACCTTTCCCCCTGTGAAGTAGGTGGGGCTGAGAGAGCTCTTGCAGCAGCTGCCCTTTCAAGGACAATTACTATGAGAGCTATGGCTGACCCAAGGCCATTCCAGCAACTACAAGTGTCCGTGCACTTAACCACTACACTAAACTGGCTCTCTTAACCACTACACCAAGCCAGGCAGAACTGTGTTCCTGTGCATTCCTACTAAAAAAAGCCCTGATATTTTAATATTTGCTATAATAATATTGACTTCCCTGACAAGGTTGCTGTATGGCAGTAAACTTCACTGAAAGTGATGCCTTTCATTTCTCAGTTGAACTTATCTGAAACTGGGGTGTAAGACTGAAGCACAGATTTCAGTGTTTTTTCCCCATCTTAATTTAAATGTGTTTAGGATGAAGGTGTGGATTTTAATCTGTTGAGAAAACTTAATATTTCTAACACCTCAAATGTGAAGGCAATACTTTGCACATGAATGCTTAACAATTAAAACCAACCATTTTCCTTCAGCATGAACAGCATGGGACAGTTCAGACTCCCAACAGCCCCTGTGCCATGATTTTGGGAAGTGTTATGGGGCCCCACTGGAATATCACAGGAGTGGGATTTTAGGAGTCTTTTTTCCCCTCCGCTTTGACACAGTTGTACAAATTGCTGGTGTTGCAAAAAGTTGCAGATCTGATGCATAAAACTGTCACTTCCAAGCAATCTAGTAGGATGGCATCAAGCTAGTCCACCTCTGTCAGTTCCAGTTTAAACTGGAAGAGATATGGGATGCTCTAGCATTCCACAAAAGCTCTATGGTAAAACCATAGAGTTCTTGCCCAAATACTAGTGCTTCTCCAGTGACATGATGATGTCAGATTTGGGTGCATGGGGTGTGATGTCAGCATGTTTCCAGATACATAATTATGTCTCTGTGTGCCCCCCCCCCCCCATGTGTCTCACTTGTTGCCAGACAATCCTAAGGCAAGGTTGGCCAAACTTGCTTAATGTAAGAGCTATACAGAATAAACATCAGATGTCTGAGAACCGCAAGACAGACAGATAGACGGAAGGAAAATAGACTGAGGGAGGGAGAGGTGGAAATAAAGCAACTTTAACTTGAAATGCATTATCCGTGGCTACAGGCCTGGGGTTGCCAGGTCTGATGATCACGCCGGCAAGAGAGAGGCAGGGATTTACTGGGAGCGGGGATTAGAGTGCTACAGTGTCTTGCGAAAGTGACATCATCATGTTGGTGATGTCAAGGGGCGATGCTCTGCTTTTGGGGCAAAACTCTATGGTGAAATTGTCCTAAAGCCATAGAGTTTTGTCCAAAAAGCAGAGTGTCACTGTGCGATGTCACCAACAGGATGACATCACTTCTGCATTAGGTCAGCATGTTGCATTTGGAGGCAAGACTTCCATCCCCCACTGGCCAGCTGGGTGGTGGAAGGCACGAGCTTGAAAAACCAGATTTCCTTACCTCAACTGAGGAACAGCAACCTACCGTGGACTGAGGAAGGGGGGGAAAAAAAATCAGAAACAACCAAACTAGACTTGATACCAGGCCTCGGATTCAGTGGGAGCTCACAGGAGCACAGCTCCTAAACCTTTCTGAGAGTTCCACCTTCTCCTTCTGAGGGTTCCACTGCCTTGTCCATTGAATAGTAGGTGCAGCTGCATAACAATCCCTGGATGAGCTCCACCACCTATTTTTCTACAAAACGACCCCTGCTTGATACCATATCGGAGCCTGCTCTTGTGTCTTCTTCCACTTCTTCTTTAAAGGACCTTGTTTCTTCTAATGAAAGCTTCCCAACCAGAAATCCATAATGTATATGAGGTTGTATTGAAATGGCATTTTTTTAATTAAAGCACTTAGGTTATTAATGTTTTCAAAATTGGCTTCTGTCCCCGATACATTTAACTCATAGTATTTTTAATATACCTATTCAAAATTAATTATTGTTTTCTTCGCAGGGTGACGGGAGTTGCTTTATGAGGTATGAAGGGAAAGATATGAGGAAGGAGGGAAGGCACCGGTGGGAAGCAACACACTCTCCGGATGGCTGCGACTGTTTGAAGTACAGCCACTTATTTCTCCGTGTGTAAATCACGGCATTAGTTCAGGTACATAATGTAATTTGGAGCCCATGCACTCTAATGGGAGGAGCTGCCTTTTCAAAATGTGCAATTTTCAAAAGGTGAAATCACCATAAAAACACATTCCAACACAGCTCTCAAACCAGCTGATGCCTGGGGTAGTAAACACTAGTCAAGCAGTGGATAGGGTTGCTAGTTCTGTTGAGAATATGGAGCAGAAGTCCATCAGTGGCTATTAGCCACAGTTTATCCTTGAAATTCTCTGTCTGGGGCAGTGATGCTCTGTATTCTGGGTGCTTGGGAGAGGCAACAGTGTGAGGACTTCTAATGTCCTGGCCCCACTGGTGGACCTCCAGATGGCACTCGGTTTTTTTGGCCACTGTGTGACACAGAGTGTTGGACTGGATGGGCCATTGGCCAGATCCAACATGGCTTCTCTTATGTTCTTATGAGAAATACCTGGATATTTTGGGGGTGGAGCCTAAGGAGGGTGAGGTTTGGGGCATAATGTCATAGGATCCAATTTACAGAACAACCCACTCCTCCATGTGAACTGATCTTTGTTGTCTGGATATCAGCTGTAATCGTGGGAGATCTCTGAACACCAGAAGAAGAAGTGAAGAACAAAAAGAAGAAGAAAAGAAGAAGAAGTCTCAGAGAAGAGTCTCAGAGAAGTTTACAGTCTCTTTCCCTTTTTCTTCCCACAACAGGGACCCTATGAGGTAGATAGGGCTGAGAGAGCTCTGAGAGAACTGCTCTTGAGAGAACAGCTCTGAGAGAACTGTGACTGGCCCAAGGCCACTAAGCTGCTGCATGTGGAGGAGTGGGGAATCAAGCCGGTCCAAAAAGGCTCTGGCTCCTTGAAGTCAGCTGAATGGTCCTGGAATCATCAGTGAGTTGTTGTACGGGGGGTATGCCAAGAGAGGTGGTTCTGAATATATGTTGGTCCCAGACTGTGAAGCCTTTACAGATATGTCAGTCCCAGACCGTGAAGGACTTTAATGAAGATAACTGTAACTTATATGTGAATTTAAGTCTGACTCCTGTTTTTGTTGATGACCTTTGTGTGTGTGTGGGGGGGGACTCTCCTCCTAGTCTTTCTTTTAGGTAGTTTCAGTAGCATAAGACAATGACTTGGGATGAAATTGTTCTTTTTGTCTTCTGTAAAGAATTCTATTGTAGTAACAGGTAACTCAAAGAGAGCTTTTATTACAGGGTATGATCCGCTTCCTGCTGAAGCTAATGGGGAAGCCCCTGTTGATGATAATGGACCCAGGTTGTAATCACGGCAACCGCTGCAGCCAGTCTTAAAAATAGATCTGTTTTCCAACTGAGAAGTTCTGCTGAAAGTCGTCCCACTGTGAAATCTGAAATGTCACCCCATCGACGTGCTTTTATTCATGCCAGGAAACTCTGTTTTTATCTGACATTAGAAGAACCGGTCAAGGATTTTGGAAAGAGTGTCATTTTGGTGAAAGTTTTGAGAAACAGCAAAGGTAGATGAGTTTTTTTGTTGTTGTTTGTTTGCTTTTAAAAACACTATAATTGTTTTCAGGAGGCTTTATGTTTGGGAGTAAGCTTTTGGAATGCTTTACAAAAATAGTTCCAGTTTCTTCACAAGCGGAGCTCAAAAAATGCTGCCAACATCAAAAGAAAGTTAATTTCATTCTATTCAACTGCATAGGAGTTAACTGCATAACAGCTACTACAGTGAAGTGGTTAGAGTAGCCAGGGGTGGAATTCTAGCAGGAGCTCTTTTGCATATTAGGCCACACACCCCTGATGTAGCCAATCCTCCAAGAGCTTACAAGGTTCTTTTTTCTAAGCTCTTGGAGGATTGGCTATATCAGGGGTGTGTGGCCTAATATGCAAAGGAGCTCCTGCTAGAATGCCACCCGAGAGTAGCAGTCTCCAACACACAATGCCCACCAAAAGCTTTCCTGGAACCCATCAAGTGTTTTTGGGTGGGACCAGGGGGAGCTTCTGCTTAGCAAGACTTCTGATTGGCCATTGGAGATCTGATTGGCTGTGCACATTCAAATGATGTGAGAGCATGGATAGTGATTAAGAGCCTGTGTGGTATAGTGGTTAAGAGCAGCAGACCCCCATCTGGAGAAGTGGAGTTGATTCCCCACTCCTCCACATGAAGCCTGCAGGGTGACCTTGGGTCAGTCACGGTTCTCAGAGCTCCCTCAGCCCCACCTGCCTCACAAGGTGCCTGTTGCAGGGAGAGGAAGGGAAGGTGATTGTAAGCCACTTTGATATTGCCCCCCCAGTCGGAAAGAAGAGGCAGACACAATTGTTGGGTTTAAAACCGGGCCGCTTTATTAAAGTTAACAAGTATAACTGGCAGGGGGGGGAAAACCATACCAGACAAGCCCTGGGGTCAACACCTGGACCCCGCCTTGTCTAAAGGGCGAGCCACCCTGCCCCCAGCACAAACCCGCCGAAATCGGGTTGTAACTGAGCGGCCAGGCCTCCAGCCATCACCAACCGGGCTGGCATCGATCCCCATGGAAAGATCCACCCAGGTGAGGCTCCCTGTGATCTGCATCACCGTACTGAGCCGTTTAGCCCATCTACGGTTCCTGCAGACCACCGCACCGACGGTGCTAGGCCATAGGTGCTCCCCTGGGAAACCCTGTGGCCAAACCTCATCCAGCCTGCGACCAAACAAAAACTTAATCAAACCTAACCTACTAGGCAGTACAAGGTAGGCGAAAAACACCCCCACATAGGCCAATTGTGTGGGAGTGAAAAAATTCCTACCTGGCCCCAAAAGGCGACCGGCATACACCTGTACTGCCAAAAGGGGAGGGTGGGCGGGCAGAGAGCCGAAAACAAACTGCGTGGAGAGGCGGGAACCGGGGCTTATAAAGCCCCAGCTCCACGCCTCACTGAACACCCGTATGTCGGGTGATCGAGCTGCCCCTCCCTCCTTCCGGTGAGGCAACGACGGCCCCCAGCCTATGGCCAGCGAGCTGGCTCGGCTGGGAAAGGGCCGGACATTGCCCCCCCAGTCGGAAAGAAGAGGCAGACACAATTGTTGGGTTTAAAACCGGGCCGCTTTATTAAAGTTAACAAGTATAACTGGCAGGGGGGGGAAAACCATACCAGACAAGCCCTGGGGTCAACACCTGGACCCCGCCTTGTCTAAAGGGCGAGCCACCCTGCCCCCAGCACAAACCCGCCGAAATCGGGTTGTAACTGAGCGGCCAGGCCTCCAGCCATCACCAACCGGGCTGGCATCGATCCCCATGGAAAGATCCACCCAGGTGAGGCTCCCTGTGATCTGCATCACCGTACTGAGCCGTTTAGCCCATCTACGGTTCCTGCAGACCACCGCACCGACGGTGCTAGGCCATAGGTGCTCCCCTGGGAAACCCTGTGGCCAAACCTCATCCAGCCACCGCCAATGCCAAGCCTCTGCTTAGGCATTAGCGCCCCAACGGGTGGCCCAGAGCCAGCCGCACCCCCTGCCGAATTTCCTCCAAAAAGGCCCGGTTACCCAAGTCAGACAGATGCACCCCATCCGGCCGATACAGGTCCCCTTGGTTGACCCGTATGGCCGGATGAGGCAGAAAAATACCTAATCCATCCTCCATGGCCTTCTGAATGGCCCTATTGGCCTTACGTCTGGCCCGTTCAATTCCCCCTGGCGAGAAGGCATGCCTCCACACAATGCGCGGCAAAATTGCCGACCAAACCAATATAACCCCCGGCCACCTGCGCCGAATTTCGCGGAGGTCAGCCAGCGCCTGCTGGGAGAGGGCCTTCCCCCGCAGCAATCCCAAGTCGTTCCCTCCCAAGTGAACGACAAGAATGTGTGGAGGCAACGCCCTCCGTTCCCTGAATAACAGTGGCATGATCCCGGGCCAGCGCAGCCCCCGACGACCCAGCCATTCCACAGTGGCCCACGCACTGAGACCCAGCTGGGTGCCCACCGGAGAACGTCTGGCGAAATGGGCAGCCCAGAAAACCATGCTGTGCCCGCAGATGAGAACCCGCCTTCTCTCACCCCGAGCCACAGCACCTGAAAAAACAAACAACTGTCAGCATAACAAAACAACATGCAGTCAACCAACTCCCCCCACCTACCCACTAGGTGACCAGGGGGCGAACATAGGACTTATACGCCGCCGACCGCCATCGGCCAATATGCCGAATGGCAGAGGGTGTATAGCCCATAGAAGCGGCTGTGGAGGCCGCCCCGATCCGGAAGGAATGCGTCCCAAATTTGACGCCAGAAAGACCCAATCGGACTAGGGCCTTGCTTGTAACCGACCAGAACTGATATTTGGTAAGAGGGGAACCATCCTCATGTCTAAGGAACGGACCCTGGACCCCGCCCCTGAGCTGGGCGTAGTGGCGAACGGCCCTGACCGGACATAATTCCTGTAATGCACACCTGCCGATCGTGATGATGGTTCCCTTCTGCCTCTGATCAGTCTTGGACCGCCGAATTGTCAAAACCAGTTGACTATTGGTGATTTTTACGTCTCCGGATTGGAGCGCCCTCCCAGAAGTGTCGGCCTTTGACTGCACAACCAGCTCGCTTACGCGCAGGGCCCCAAAGAAGGCCAACAACGAGGCGGCATGGAACAATGCCGCCTCGAATGAGGAAGAGCAGACACTGGGCCAACCCCCAAATAGTCCACTAAGGACAGACGGCGAAATAGGCTGTCTGTCGTCTACCGGCCGGACCCGCTCACGTGCCCAACCCTCTAACATCTTCCTAATTCTAAAGTCCCCTGTGAACTCTGGGTATCCGCGAACCTTGCTGTCGAAGGCCAGTGCTGCCAACTGTCCCCTTATAGTTTTCAACCCCAAGCCTCTTTCCTTCTGATGCACGCAAAATTGCATAATGTGCTCCACAGGGGCAGGCCAACAATCCGGGAGTGCGAAAGCACTCCTAAACTCACCGAACTGAGCGGACGCTCTAGCATACGCCCTCCTCGTACTGGGGGCTAGTGCCAACTGAATGGCCCTACCGGCTTCCTTTTCCCAAGCCTCCAGAGCTCCGCGGGCATTTCCGCCGGGCATGGATCTGCCTCTGGGGCCAACTGCCGGAAACGCTCCATCTGTTGGCGAGACAGAGCATCCGCCACACCATTGCACACGCCCGGTACGTGCCTGGCCAGGAATAAAACATTCAACCGGAGGCAACGCAGGGTAAAAAACCTGACCAGATTCATAACCGCGACCGATTTGGACGTCAAGGAATTGATAACATGTACCACAGCCATGTTATCACACCAAAACAAAACTGAATGGTTGGCAAGCTGCTCACCCCAGAGGCAAACTGCCACCAAGATGGGGAAAAATTCCAGAAACGTGAGATCCCTACAGAGCCCACTATCCAACCATTCAGCGGGCCATTGCTCAGCGCACCAATGGCCCCTAAAGTACACCCCAAACCCACTAGCACCGGACGCATCAGAGGAGACCTGGAGCTCCGCTTCAATCTTCAGGTCTTCCCTCCAGAAAGAAACCCCGTTAAAGGATTCCAGAAACACCTCCCAAACCTCAAGGTCAGCTCTCATACCAGCAGTGACTCGGACCCTATGGTGAGGGAGGCGCAGCCTGCCCATAGCGTCGCACAAGCGTCGCAGGAAGGCCCTGCCGGGGGCCACCACTTTGCAGGCAAAATTGAGGTGGCCTACAACTTGTTGCAGTTCTAACAGGGAAACCTTCCGCTGTCCTCTCAAAGTGGCCAACCGGCCCTTAAGATCAGAAACCTTAACCTCCGGCAAACGCGATGTCTGCCGGTGAGTATCCAGTTCTATACCCAGAAAAGTGAGGACTGTGCTAGGGCCCTCGGTTTTTTCATGTGCCAATGGCACCCCAAGTTCGAGGGCTAACTCTTGGAATGAGCTTAACAACCTGGCGCATTGATCTGATCCCGCTGGACCTACGAAAAGGTAGTCGTCCAGGTAATGCGCCGTGTCGTTAACCCCAGTCCTGTGCCTGAGCGCCCATTCCAAAAAGGAACTGAATCGCTCGAACGCAGCACAAGAAATGGAGCAGCCCATCGGCAGTGCCCGGTCCATGTAAAATTTTCCTCCAAAGGAAAACCCCAACAGCTCAAAGTCCTCGGGGTGGACCGGCAAGAGGCGGAATGCAGACTTAATGTCGCATTTCGCTAACTCCGCCCCAACTCCACAGCCGCGAACTACTTTGACCGCTTGGTCAAAGGAAGTATAGCGCACTGTGCAAAGCTCCTCAGGTATAGCATCGTTTACCGATGCTCCCCTAGGATAGGACAAATGGTGAATAATCCTATACTCACCCACTGCCTTCTTGGGCACCACCCCCAACGGGGATACCCTCAAAGTAGGGACAGGCGGTGCGTCGAAGGGGCCAAGGACCCTGCCTTCAAGGCATTCCTTAGCTATTTTATCCCTGACCACATGCTCAAGCCCAACCACTGACCTTAGGTTGGGGGCTAAAAAGGGGGCCCTAGGCCCCCTGTATGGGATCCGGAAACCCAGAGTAAACCCCTCCAGTAAATATCTAGCATCCGCCCTGCACGGGTATGCCGCCAACAGTTTACTGAGAGCCGGCAGGCGGATGGGGCTGGGGCCCTTTTCCAGGTGGCTGCGGGCCACCGCCGCCACCACCGGGGCGCCTACCGCCCGCTCCAGGCTTTGATCTGCTGCAGGCGGACAGTGCGTGGGCTCCCCCGCAGAGCGGGCATTCATGGCGGAATTTGCAGGGTTTCCTAGGGCACACACCCTTGGATGCAAACTCCCAACACAACAACCGGGTTTGAACCGGCTGGCCCGCGGCAACGCGGGCACCTGTGGTAGTCTGCTGCTGTTGCGATTTGTGCACTAAATGGCCACTATCGGACCTATCCCCGGCATTTGGTTTTGCCGGGGCCATCAGCTGCAACCACAGCTGTTGGTTTATTTGGTCCCATGGCATGCCGGGATTAACAGCGGCCCTCATCCTAAAGGCTTCGTCGTACTGCAGCCATGCTGCACCGACGAAGTCCGTGTAAGCCCTATACACGATGTCCATATATTGAAAGAGGGCAGCCGCCCGAGCCGGCTGTGCCCTTGCGATGACACCGGCATAAATCAGAAATCCAGGCAACCAGTTTGCCCAAGCCCTGTCTACCTTCCTACGCTTTAGCTTCTCCTTCTCCCTATCGTCGAGCTCATCCTTACTCTTCTTCTCGAGCTCACGGAACAGTAGACTAAACACATCCACATACTCCCCGCGGAGAATTTTCTCCCGCGTGGCCGCCGTCAAGTGATCCCCCAAAGGTAGGGATGTGTCACCATAAGGGAGAGAGTGAAAGGGGATACTTGCATAGGGGTTCGGGGGATAAAACCACCCGCCCCCTTGAGCTGCTGGCCAAGCCCCCTGTAATTGAGCCCACTGCTGCCCACCCCATGGCAAAATGCCAGGTGTGGGCAGGGGGGCAGGGGCCGCAGGTGGCGCCACAGCGCCCACATGCTGACCCGTGGGAGACAAAACCGCATTGGAAAGCAAACTGGGTGTATGTAAACCCCAAGCACCTGGCTGAACCGGGGGCAGCTGCTCACTAGCTCCCATCAACCCGGGTCCCCACCCGCCCACACCTGTCCCCAGCGGTTGGGGGGGGCAGCTGAATGGGTCCCCAAGGCCAACCCTGAACCGGCAAAATAAGGGGCTTACCCCCGTCACTTGGTAAGACGCCCGAAACTCCAAGGGGCTGCGGTCCCCCGCTGCCAGATGAACCGTCCCCCGATGGCACGCCCGACGGGCCTTCTCCTGGGTCCTCCTCCTGGTCCGGCTCCAACGGCGTTTCAGGCTCAGCCGGCCCACCCTGAAAAGCAGACAGCCGTGCAAGCAGTTCTGATTCGAAGGTCAGCCGCGCCGACCGGCCGGTGGCACGGCGACGCCCTTCCCAAATGGGTGCACCCCTAGCCACACGCTCCTGTTCAAGGGCATCCAACTGACTCATAATAGCGCGGCGCACCTGCTCGCTCTGCCCCTGCTCCTCAGCTGGGGCTCCCTGTTGACCCCGCCCCCGGGGCGGGCGGGCGGGCTGCTTGCCCTTGGATTTGCCCTGCCCCTTTTTTGGTGCCATAGTGTGATGATGAACCGTGAATAGCAAATGCTGGTATTAACCCGCCACTAAAGGCTCCTTTCAGTCCAACCCCCTCTACTGATATGAGGAGATGAAGAGGTGGTCAATGGGGTAGGCCCCAGCCACCAAGCCCAGCCCAAACGCAGGCACCAACCCCTACAACTCACCACCAACACAGGGAGGAGGAGGGGGGGGGGTGCACTACAGAAAGCCAGCACCAGGAAGGTGAAGCAGTGAGCTAGAAACTATTCCACCTGGAGAATTAACGCAAGGGAGGGGGGGGGAGGAAGTCCACCGCCCCCACCAGCAGGACCAGAGGCAACCCAGGTAAACTAGGTGTCGATGGGGCCTAAGGACGCACAGGGGAAGGCAACCGTCGTCACTGGCCAGCCGCTTGCGCTACAGAGGAACCAGGGGCCGCTTCGCGCTGCCCTGAATGGGGCTAGCCCAAGAAAAGAAGGAATGCCCAACGATTGCCCGAGATTGGCCCGACCCCCAAGGGGCCCTGTAGGGAAGCGTCTGCGCCGCCCGTTCAGCCCAAGCCGCCCCCAAGCCCAAGTAATACAGCCTGGTCCGGACAGACGTCCTAGCCGCCGCAAGCGCGTCTCGCCGCGCGAAGCACAACGCCGCCAAACAGCTGATGTGCTGAGAAGCCAGCCGCGCCGCCGATTCAGCCGCCGCAAGCGCGCCTTGCCGCGCTCAAACCGCCGCCGCCGAACAGCTGATCCACCGGATGTGCCTCCTGCAAGCGCGCGGTCTCTAGCTGCCCAGGCCCCGACCCTGCTGCAGCTCGACCCACGTGGCTCTCCACAGAGAGCCGAAAACAAACTGCGTGGAGAGGCGGGAACCGGGGCTTATAAAGCCCCAGCTCCACGCCTCACTGAACACCCGTATGTCGGGTGATCGAGCTGCCCCTCCCTCCTTCCGGTGAGGCAACGACGGCCCCCAGCCTATGGCCAGCGAGCTGGCTCGGCTGGGAAAGGGCCGGACATTCCTTAGGGTAGAGAAAAGCAAGGTATAAAAACCAATTCTTCTTCTTCTAATATTGTTTGGGTGGCACCTGCCACCGCAGTGCTGGTTTTCTCTTTCTCACTGCCAGTATTTTTTTTAAATTACTCCTCTTGACCCTTGTCATGACTCAGGGGGCATTACCAATTGCTGCCACCACTCTGGGTTAAGGGTTCCCCTTGAGAAGGCCCAGAGTTCCCTCCCAAACCCTTCAGGCCTCCTGTAGCTTAGGCCAAATAATAGGCGTGAGGACCAGGCAGAGTAAACAACAACAAAAAGCTTTATTTTAAGGTCAGTGCAAGGTAGCAAAACAAGGTGCATAAAAGAGTAAAAGGGGTGAAGGGGAAAATAACTAAATGCCTTAATGTGTCTGAACTTACTGTCCCTAACTGTCTCAGTCAGACCTGGGCCTACCCACCCTACCTCACAGGGTGAGGGTCTCTCCCTGGCAGCAGCTTTTTACTCAGCTCTGCCTCCTAGGAAAAATAACAACTTCCTGGGCTTGACCTTTATATATTCTCTTTCCAGGCCCCACCCCTCTCTGGGCCTGTTTCCCTCCGAAACTCTCACTACCCAATCAGAGGTGCCGAGGGGATCCTGGGAGATGTAGGCTTTTCCCAGTAACTCCTAAGCAGTAACTCCTAACTTCCCTGGGGCCTGCAGGCCTCACTAGGCCCAGGATAATGACACCCCTGCATTTGGCCTTCTTTTGTGTGTGGCTCTGCCTCTCATGGCAGTAGGCTTCCCAATCCCCAGGTCCCAGCGGGGGATCCCCTGGTTTTACAGGTTTCCCCCCGCCCCCAGCCAGCTGGCCAGTGGGGGAAGCTCCAGCGCCACAGCCACCATGCTGCTGTAAATCTCCGGCAGGTTTAGAAACCTGCAAACAGGTCCGTTTCAAAATGTGTGTGTGTGTCTGTGTGCCTTTAAAGTTGAGCAGGAAGTACTTCATGGGAAGGGTCAGCAACACAGTCCCTTGGTTTGTTTTGCTTTTGTTTCAGAGGAACTAAGTGTGGGGGTGGGTGAGAGAGAGAGAGAGAGAAGCGTAGCTAGGGTTGCCAAGTCCAATCCCAGAAAGATCTGGGGACTTTGGAGGTGGAGCCAGGAGACACTGGGGTGGAGCTAGGGGGAGAGGGGGAAACGGCGCCGGGGAGCGTGGCGAGCCGCCCCGTCTCGGAGCGGCCGACGTCGCTGCGCAGCTGCCGTCTCTTCTCCACTCGACGTGGCTGCTCCTCCGAGATGGGCTCAGCCTGAACCCATCTCGGAGGAGCAGCCATGGCGAGCGGAGAAGAGGTGGCAGCGGCGCGGCGGCCTCGCCCGCTCCGCCTCTGGGGTGGAATCGGAGGGGGGGGGTTGGAGGCGGGCCGGGGGCGTGGCGAGCCGCGAGTCCGGGTCCTAGAAGGGCCCGGATTCACAGCTCGCCATGCTCCTGGCCTGCCTCCGCCCTTCCTTCTCTGGTTTTGCCTGCGCTGCTGCTGCCTCTTGGCTGCTCCTCCGAGATGGGCTCAGCCTGGGCCCATCTCAGAGGAGCAGCTGCGGTAGGTGGAGAGGGGGCGGCAGCGGTGCGGCGGCCTCGCCCACTCTGGGATGGGGCGGCTCGCCATGCTCCCCGGTGCCATTTCCTCCCTCCCCCCGCTTCCGTTTTTTTGGGAAGCGGGGGAAGAGGGTGGAAATTCTGGGGTCCCCCGCCAGGGCATGAGGGTTGGGAAGCCTAAGTGTAGCCCCTGTTCTTTTCAGATGTCGTTGTGGAGGAACCAACTGGTAAGTGTATGTGTGTGTGTGTGTGTGTGTGTGTGAAAGAGAGAGGGTTGCCAATCCCCAGGTTTGGAGGCCCTCCCCCCCGCCTTAGGGTCATCAGAAAGCAGCAGCGGGGGGAGGGGGAGGGAAATGTCTTCCTTCATTAATTCCTATGGAAGGAAGGCATTTAAAAAGGTGTGCTGTCCCTTTAAATGTGATGGCCAGAACTCCCTTGGAGTTCAATAATGCTTGTCACACCCTTGCTTCTGGCTCCGCCCCCAATGTCTCCTGGCTCCACCCCCAAAGTCCCCAGATATTTCTTGAATTGGACTTGGCAATTCTGCATGGCAGCCATTTTGTGGTTGGCTCCACATCCCATGATGACCATGTTGTGGTTGTGCCCAAAATCCAAATAGCCAAAATCCAAAAACCTTGTGGTCAAACTCCAAATGGCTCAAATGGGTTGGGGACCCCTGGGTTAGACTATCAATCCAGGAAATGGAAAATGCAGGTTCAGATTGTAGTCTACCATAAAACTATCTGGCTGACCTTAAACCAGTTGCACTTTGTCAGCCTACCCATGCAGTTCTTTCTATTCTGTATCTTGATTATGTCAATAAAAGTTTCTGATTAGGTACCCATCCCCTCTACTCCCCCCACCCCCCACCCCCGCTTTGTGCTATTCTGGAAACTGCATATACACAGATTTGAACAATACACAGATTTGAACCTGCGGGACCATCTCTTCCGGTATATCCTCTGAAGATCCTTGCATTCAGAAGATCAGAAAGGAAAGCAGAAAAGTTTCTCTCTGCAAGCAGAGCTGGTTGGATCCTGGCATTTGTATGCTGATTCTGCTGACGATAATAAGGTTCGGAGGAGGCATAATCAAAATGACAGATCCATCCACAGCATTCGTGAGAGCTCATTCTCTCACAGATCACTTAAGTTGTTGTTAAATCCCTCTGGGTCAATATCTAAACAGGCATTCCTGTGCATTAAAAGAAGAGGGGAGGTGTGGTAGAGGACCAATACCTGACTCCTATGGCTCATTGTCAGGTGCCTTTTCCAACAGGACCACAGCTACAGACAAATTCTGCAGCACTTCCAATGCCTGGAAAGGATTCTGTGCTCCTAGAATATCACCATCATCAGAAGATTCTCTTTTTAGAAGGAGGAGGAGAAGGAAGGAAGGAAGGAAGGAAGGAAGGAAGGAAGGAAGGAAGGAAGGAAGGAAGGAAGGAAGGAAGGAAGGAAGGAAGAAAGAAAGAAAGAAAGAAAGAAAGAAAGAAAGAAAGAAAGAAAGAAAGAAAGAAAGAAAGAAAGAAAGAAAGAAAGAAAGAAAGAAAGATAGGAATTAAACCCTGCCCTTCACTCTGAATCTGACTTCTTTACCTTCCTTCCCCACAACAGACACCCTGTGAGGAGGGTGGGGTTGAGAGAGCTCTTACAGAAGCTGCTCTTTCAAGGACAACTCCTACAAGAGCTATGGCTGACCCGAGGCCATTGCAGCTGCAAGTGGAGGAGTGGGGAATCAGACCTGGTTCTCCCAGGTAAGAGCCCGCACACTTAACCACTACACTGAACTGGCATTTTTGTTCAAAGCACGTCCTCTGTCATAAACCAACACCAGACCTGCTTAGGTTCCTCCCGGTTGACCAGCTCCCAGTTGGGGCATGGAGTCTGTAAAGGGTGGGGTTTGGGGAGGGGAGGGACTTTAGTAGGGTCCACTGCTAAAGAATCCACCCTCTAAAAAACTATTTTTTCCCCAGGGGAACTGATCTCTGTAGTTCAGGGTATGAGTTGTAATTCAGTGAAACTTCCAGGCTTCACAAGGAGGCCGGCAATACCACTCAGAGAAACCATGAAACAAATGTATGAAAACCAAAACAGAAAAACAACTGTGGTATCAGTAAATGAAATATAGGTTCTAAGTATTTACTCCAGGGGTGGGGAACCTCTGTCCCGAGGGCCGTATGAGGCCCTCGAGGTCACTTGGTATGGCCCTCAGGGATTGCTCAGCCGAACCGAGCCATGTGGCAGCCTCCCTGGGGCTTAGATGGCTAGTGAGAATCGTGGGGCCCAGCCACACTGTGCAGCAGCCTCCCCAGGGCCAGGCAGGGATCACAGGGTCCAGAGGTACTGTGTGGCAGCCTCCCTGGGGCCTGGCTGACCGGCCAGAATTGTTGCAGGGCCTGGAAAAGTTACTGCCACAGTTCAGTTTGCAATTGATTATCCCAGATGGTGTGACCTAATATGCTAATATTAGGGGATGTGGTCTAATATGCTACTGAGTTCCTGCTGGGACCTATGCATTTGCCTAGGGTGGTGGGCCGGGTGTGTGTGTGCCAGATTAGGCTCTCCCCACATGACTTCAAAGAAAAACAATTATGTGCATTAAATTTGCTGGCCTGAATCATTCTCCCTTGGCGGAGCACTGTTTTTTAAGTTGATCATTTTTTAGTGCCCGCGAATGATGTTATAAATATCCATATGGCCCTTGGCAGAAAAAAAGGTTCCCTGCCCCTGGTTTACTCCATAACATTCACGAAGGTACCAAATTCAGGAAGGTGCCAAATACATACATTAATATATTTGGTACATTCATTCATGTTATGGAGTAAACACTGAGAACCTATAGAAATATTATTTTGTCACTGATACAATGGTTGTTTTTCTGTTTTGGCTTTCTCACATGGAGGCTGGCAACCCTACTTCTAACTATCCCTGTGCATGATGTGTATGCAGCCTGGGATCGACATATCTGCAGGACTGCCTCTCCCCCTAAGCCTGAAAGACATCTGCTGAGCTTCAACCAGGGCCAGGGCATTTTCTGCTCTGGCCCCGAGCTGGTGAGACATTCTCCCACTTGAGATCAGGGCCCGGCAGGACTTGATGCGATTCCGCAGGGTCTGTAAAATGAAGTTGTTCCGCCAAGCCTTTGGCTGAGTTGGGGGACACCTGAAGATCTTGGCCTCCCCTGTCTATACTCCCTGGGTGAATTTTCGCTCTGGCATCCTTTTAATTGCCATATCCCTTGCTTTTGTGGGTGTGGATGTCAGAAATGGAGTTTTTCTGATGTTCTCATGTTGGGTTTTAAATCTTTTAAAAAATTATATGCTATATTTCAGCTTGTGTGTTATATTCAAGATTGGCTACATCAGGGGTGTGTGGCCTAATATGCAAAGGAGCTGCTGCTAGACTTCCACCCCTGGTTATATTTCAGTTGTTGTCGTTGTTCCTAGCCCACCCTCCTTGCAAGCAGGATAGGAATGATGATGATAATGATGATGATGATGATGATGTCATCATGATAATCGATACTTGCAGTGCTCCTGTATAACAGATACGAAGTTCCATATTGCGCCCTTTAATACTTAATCCCTTTCTCCTTTTTCAAATGCATCAACAATCCCAGTGCTATTCATTATTTGAGAGCCATCATTGTTTTAATTCATGGCTTACCTAGCATGTTGCACCATGTCGGACTTGCATATATAATGATATCTTTCACCTTGAGGCTTGTTTTATTGCAGATGTAGCTGGCAGGCCAGGCCAAGCTAACCCAGGAGTCTGAGATAGCCATTTACATGTTGACCCTGGGCAGAGCTATTTTTCCAATGACGGTGCAGGCCTTCTCTTTCAAGGGAGAGATTCTTGGGGGTTGCATAGCTATGGTCATATTTTGTGGTGGCTGTTGGCTTTTTAAAAAAAAAATGATAAAGAAGAAGAAGATATTGGATTTATATCCCACCCTATACTCTGAATCAGAGTCTCAGAGTGGCTTACAATCTCTTATAACTTCTCCCCCCACAACAGACACCCTGTGAGGTGGATGGGGCTGGAGAGGGCTCTCACAGCAGCTGCCCTTTCAAGGCCAACCTCTGCCAGAGCTATGGCTGACCCAAGGCTGTTCCAGCAGGTGCAAGTGGAGAAGTGGGGAATCGAACCCGGTTCTCCCAGATAAGAGTCTGCGCACTTAACCACTTCACCAAATGAAAAGCTTTAGATCATTCTTGAACGGGTTGGTGCAATAATTACAACCTCCCTCATTGTCACCACTAAGCTCTGTTATTTTTCCCTCACCCCCGCCCAGAGTTCAGTAATGTAGTTCTCAAGATGGAATAACTGATGCATGTCAGGGAAGACAATGACAGTAGGTCAGAAAGAAACCCTGCATGACTTTTGAATGCTTCAATAAAACTACAGGACCAACTGGGGGGGGGGGGGGGGCAGACGGATTACATTTGATTAAAATTCATAATCTTGAATGCTGTATTCAAAGATTCACTAATGCAGCAAATCAGCCCCTCCACTCTTGCTTTTAAAGGCTATCTAATTTTAAAAAAGAGGCACAATGAAACAGAGCAGACTTTTTTTGTATCTCACGTTTGTCCTTCAGGACGAATCACAATCAAAAAGGCCAGCTCAGGTTTGTCCGATCTCAGAAGCTAAGCAGGATTGGCCCTGGTTGGTACTTGGGTGGCTACCAGGAGTGGAATTCTAGCAGGATTCTAGCAGGAAGTCCAGGGTTCCTATGAAAAAAACCCTTGTAAACTCTTGGAGGATTGGCTACATCAGGGGTGTGTGGCCTAATATGCAAAGGAGTTCCTGCTTAGAATTTCACCCCTGGCAATGACAAACCACCTCTTCTCATCTCTTGCCTTAAAAAAACCCTTCTGGGGTCAACTTGACAGCTCTTTCCACCACCACTGCAGTGAACTTAAAGTACAATCCTAAGCAGGGCTTTTTTAGTAGCAGGAACTCCTTTGCATATTAGACCACACACCCCTGATGTGGCCAATCCTCCAAGAGCTTACAGTAGGCCCTGTAAGAAGAGCCCTGTAAGCTCTTTGAGGATTGGCTACATCAGGGGTGTGTGGCTTAATATGCAACGGAGTTCGTGCTACGATAAAAGCCCTGATTCCTAAGCAATGTTCCCTCTAAGCTGCGGAGTCTTGTGAGCAACAATTCTACTTCGTGAGCTACTGGCATTAGAGTTGTGAACTACTGCATAAATTCGTGTGCTCTGGGGCCATCCTTCCTGCCCTAAGACAAAAATGTGTGAGCCGGAGGCTAAAAACCTGTGAGCTCACTCACATTAACTCGGCTTAGAGGGAACACTGATCCTAAGAACCCTTTTCTGGCCCTAAGCACCACTGAATGATTGTGAGCAGGAGTCGAAGTAAACCTGTTTTGAATTGCTCTCTTGGCATAGGAAGGCTTTCTCAAAAAATCATCTGAATTAACATTATCAAGATGGCATTTTGAACTCCCGGAGCCTGACCATATCAAGAGCAGCCAACCATATTAAGAGTATCATTTTAAAAATGGCCAATAAGCAAAAGACATATTTCTAGCAGGCAAGATCCATAATTTAGGACATTATGCAGCCTTTTTACATCCCATTGATTTCAATGGGAAAATTCAATATGTATTTAACTGTCTTCTTTCAAAATCAATGGGGACTCCAAAGTACTTTGTTTGAGCAGCGTGATGACCGTAGATGAGATTAGTTGGACGTCAGAGCACGACTCGGGTGTGATATCCATTATTTTTGGAGACTAAGGGAAAAGTTGCTGCTGCTGTAGCCCTTGAGCTGGATCCAACCAGCTTTTCTGCTAGAGAAGAAAAGAGGGGGGGTCCCATTTGACCCCTAAAAGGGCTCCATTGGGTATCATGATCTGCATAAATAAAAGACATTTGGAATGGGAGAGGAATTAGGTGAGATTGAGTGAAAAAGCTCGTTGTACGCTGGGTCTTTCATTGGAACGCTCTGCCTAGGGCAGTGATGCTCTGTATTCTGGGTGCTTGAGGGGGCACAGTGGGAGGACTTCTAGTGTCCTGGCCCCACTGGTGGACCTCTTGATGGCGCTTGGATTTTTCTGGCCACTGTGTGACTCAGAGTGTTGGACTGGATGGGCCATGGGCCTGATCCAACATGGCTTCTCTTATGTTCTTAGGTTCTATCCAATCCTTCCTTTGTGTATTTTGTGAAAATGGCTGTTACTAAAAACTGGGGTAGGGGGTGGAATCAGGCAGGGAAGTTGTAGATGCATAGACACTACCCACCATTCCATAAAAAGGAGTTATTGTTATTGGGTAGATTTGGCCCCACCAGAGGACAATGTGACATCATAAGTGTCTTGCATAGGCAGCCAGACACAGTGGTGCTCCATAAGCATCTCTGTATTGGAATGAAAAAAATCCACACAGCCTTCCACAGGAATGCAATTCCCTTCACCTGTCCTCTTTGCCCTTCAAAACTGCAAGGGGCAGAGCTGTGCTTCTGTTGTAAGGCAGTTCTTCTACAACTGCCAAGGTCTGGTAGTTTTCTCTTGTCTCAAGGAAGGAAGGAAGGAAGGAAGGAAGGAAGGAAGGAAGGAAGGAAGGAAGGAAGGAAGGAAGGCAGGAAGGAAGGAAGGCAGGAAGGAAGGAAGGAAGGAAGGAAGGAAGGAAGGAAGGAAGGCAGAAAGGAAGGAAGGAAGGAAGGAAGGAAGGAAGGAAGGAAGGAAGGAAGGAAGGAAGGAAGGAAGGAAGGAAAATGTGTGCATCATACAAAATAGACATGGTTTCTATCCTCAGCTGCTAAAGCACTCATAGTTGCAAACTGGAAAAAAAATGTTAAGATTCTTACTGTATCCCTCTGGCACAAAAAATTATGGGAGTGTTGTCTGATAGCTAAATTAACAGAGAATTGATTTCTCTTAGAGCACCCAGCATATCACTCTAACTTCTCAAATATTTGGTTTCCTGTTCTGGAATATCTTGTGTCATGAAATGAAATTCCTAGACTGGTAGATGATTTGTGTTTATGGTAATATGCTCTCTAGGATTTAACATGTACTACAAAGTCCTAACTATTTTTGTATTCTTGTAATGTACTATATAGTCTGTGTTTTGAATTTGTAAAAATATTTTTTTTAAAAGAAGAAGAAGAAGCAGCAGCAAACTTCCAAGCAGTAAAGCAATGGGATGAGGGAAAGCTATGTTTTTTTCTATATGCCTGCAGGATCATTTGGCAATCCTCCTGCAAAGTGGGGGAATGTAATAGCAGGACCCTGACTTTAATAGCCAAGACTAGTCCAATGTCATGAACTTCAGAAACCTAATTAGGGACAGGCCTGGGTGGTACTCGGATGGGAGACCACCCAGGAAGTCCAGGGTTCCTATGCAGAGGCAGGCAGCAGCAAACCACCTCTAAAAGTCTCTTGCCTTGAAAAGGGTGACCACGTTGGCTGTGACTTGAGGGCATTTTCCTTGTGGGCTCATGTTACAAAGTGTTGTCAACCTGTAGGTTGTCCAAGGCTTGGGTCGCCCTTCCCGAATCCCTCCCCCATGTCTTTCATGACAATCTAACAAGGAGAAGCTTTCTATACCTTGGTCAGCTTTCTACACTTGCTCAATGCCTCCATGCTCGCAGGCCTGTGTAGGACTCGGATCTGGGAGACCCAAGTTTGAATCCCCACTTTGCCAGTGAAGCTTGCTTGGATGAGCACAGAACAGTCTCATCCACTCTCAGCCTATGCTAACTGCCAGGACAATTGTAAGAACAAAACAGTGAAGGCAGGAGAGGGAGATTTGGCAAGCGCATCTCGTCAGTTGAAACCGCTGCAAGTGAGAGGAAAACTGCCCTTACTGGTTTCTTCTCAGCACTTCTTAACATTGCAACAGTCCTCCAGTGTTCTCCTGAAGATTGCCTTGCAAACAGGGCTGTCCCTAGATTGTCTGGCAACCTAGGCAAGGCTAACTTCTGGTACCTCCCCCTCTACACACTGATAACGTTACCAAATCACATGGGAGCACCCAACTCTGCACCCCCAGAAGACTGGCATCCTAGGCAATTGCCTAGTTTGCCTAGAGGCAAGGCCAGCCCTACTTGCAAATAAATATTATCTTGCCTAATTTTTTGATACAGTCATTGGTCAGAAGGCAAGATTTCAATGAACTGGTCTGTTCCGGAGGTGCTGTTTTAGAAGAAGATATTGGATTTATATCCCGCCCTCCACTCCGAAGAGTCTCAGAGCGGCTCACAATCTCCTTTACCTTCCTCCCCCACAACAGACACCCTGTGAGGTGGGTGGGGCTGGAGAGGGCTCTCACAGCAGCTGCCCTTTCAAGGACAACCTCTGCCAGAGCTACGGCTGACCCAAGGCCATGCTAGCAGGTGCAAGTGGAGGAGTGGGGAATCAAACCCGGTTCTCCCAGATAAGAGTCCGCACACTTAACCACTACACCAAACTGGCTCTCCTTTTAGGAGAGTTGCACATTATAGAGTGCTCATCCGTGCAAATCAAATTCTGTGCACGTTGAAAGCTAGGAAGTCAGGGATCCAGCTAGACTAGAACTCTTGACAGCAGGTTTCCTTTTTGGAAGTTTTGTAGGGTGGATCGGTCAGTCACACGAGCCACCTCCTGCAGCGAGCTCGACTCCATTTTACCATTTGAACCAGACCTCCATGGCTGGTTCAATTTCTCCTAAACTTGGCAACGTACTCAGAGAGAAGGAAAAGTAGAATTTCTTATCTGGAAGTTAATAAATTTTTGAATGTTGCCTGTGGCAGTATCTTTCCAACAAGTCTGTGGTGCTTAGTGTTCTGCTAAAGCAAAGATACCTTTGCTACTCCGAAAGGGGGGCAAGTAAGGATTACGAATGCTGTTGTTAATTCTGCTGAATATTGATGGAGAGTGGGCGGCCTCTGTGCCTATATTCTGTTTAATAAGCTTGCAACTTTATTTCTGGGAGGTTGTGGGGGGGGCGGTGTGGGTGACAAATGCCACAGACTTGGGCTCCTCAAAACCACAAGGAGAAAATCCTGACAAGCGCCTTGCCATTCTCAAGTTGCTGACGTTGCCACATGCCCCCTGCGGGTATGACAGATAGCAAATACTGATGAGCAGGTGACTGGCACCTGTCAAAATGCTCCTTCCACCGCTTCAAGATGGGAGCCGAAGAAGATAGTCTGTTCTAATAGGCGGAAGGCAAGCGATCATAAATCGTTGCCTCCCGTATCAAGGATACAAATAGTAAAGATAGCAAATGCTGACAGCCGACTGACAGCCATCAGCGTTTCCTAGAAGCACCTGCCTTCTTTCGTAATGTAAAATGATACAATCATCATCTTTTGCTGCTGGAAGCCAGTACAGGCTGGGAACCAGTTTCTCGGTGATAAACTCGTTCTTTCTCTTTCCCGCTTTGAGTCCTGGAATATCCTTCCCTACCCCTGCCTGGTGCAAAGCCAAACCCTGAAGATACTGTTGCCTCATGCTGTTAAAAGCCTTACCTTATCAGTCTCATGTAGGGAGAAGCAAACAGTACCTTACTTTGCTCCTTTTTATAGTCATTTCTCGTGGCAATGGCTTTCAGTCCTCTGCTTTTTACTGTTGGTTTTGTAGACCAGTTTGTCTTGCCATAAGCATAGTGTTTTCTTTTTTAAAAATATGCATTTTATAGTTTGATGTACACGATTTATAATTGATGTATAATGTATAATGCTGATTTCTTGAGACACAAATAACATTGAAAACCATATGTGCTTTATGGAAGAGAATTCACTGCAAAGAAATTGAAAGTGTTACAAAAATGAATTGCGGATTTGATGGCTCAGAAGAGAAACTTCATCAAAACCCAGGCTGTCTAGCCAAAACCTCAACTATCAGATGATGATTTCTTCCTCCTCATCATCATCATCATGCCTCATTTTGAGCAGGAGCTCACAGGGGGGGAGCTCCAGCACCTCTGAATTTTATTGTGTTTGTTCTTTCTTACCCCCCTCCCTCCCAAATACCTGCTTCTTGGCTCCATTGTTCAAACCCCCTGTAAGAATTTTGCTGAACTCTTAAGATTCAACAAACTTTCTAATATTTCCCCCCCTCCCAGAAAAAATGGGTCAATAACCAAAACATATAAATTAGACGGATGGAAATCTTCCTCGTGCCGCTGTGGCCACATAGGAGAAAGCAATTTAAAAAGTATGATGGAAGTACGTTTTTGTTATGACATTTATAATTCAAAAAGATGCTCAAAAAGGTAGATGCTGAGCTGATATAATTTAGTATACCTGCTGGTGATGTCAGGGTGTGTGTGGCATATGCAAATGAGTTATGCAAAAGAGTTGTGCTGCTGTTGCTGCTGCTGATATTGTATTTATATCCTGCTCTATACTTTGAATTTCAGAGCCTCAGAGTGGCTCACAATCTCTTTTACCTTCCCCGCCCCCCACAACAGACCCCCTGTGAGGTAGGTGGGGCTGAGAGAGCTCTTACAGCAGCTGCCCTTTCAAGGACAACTCCTATGAGAACTATGGCTGACCCAAGGCCATTCCAGCAGGTTTATGTGGAGGAGTGGGGAATCCAGCCCGGTTCTCCCAGATAAGTGTTCGCGCATTTAACCACTACAAGAAGAGTAAGGACATGGCTCTCATCATCAAACAGAAATCAAAAAGTGACAGCTGCCCCAGACCACACTTTCCTCATTAAACAGCTGCCCCTCCCCCACACCAGCCCCCACCTCCTGATCAGTAAATGAATGCCTGACGTAGTGGGATTGTACTTTTTTGCTGCCCCTTCTAATACATTAATTGTAACCATCCCAGCATTTTCTTACACATTAAATCCTAACATTTACCTAGCCACCTAACAGCATTTTAGATGCCTATTCTAATACATTAATTGTAAACATATAGCATTTTCTTACACATTAAATCCTAACATTTTTCTATCATCTTCAGTGCCTGTTCTCAGAGTGAGACAAAAGTATTTGACCTTAAAAGGTCAAGTGCTGAAATGTATATCTCGCAGACGTGGGAGGATATTCACCCTGTGAGAGAGAGCAAGAATCTTAGCAAATTATTTAATGCTGACACAGTTTAGACCTGGACAAAATAAACAGATGAAATTAGGTTCTCACGCAATAAATTTCCTGTTCTTATGGTCTGTGATTTAAAATAGCTTTTCCATCAAATTTATGTATGGGCTAATTGTGAGAATAGTGTTTGACCCCCAAAAATGGTCCTAAGAGGTCAAGGGGTTTTATGGCTGTGAAGTGCAGAAAAATGTAGACTTAAGAAAAATGCAAAAGCAGGACAGAGATATACAATTTAGGTTATTTTAAATATAAACAAAGATAGGATTTTCTGACATGTATAGAAACACACAGGTTACAGAATGCCCCATTGGTTTTTTTGTGGATATACTCTGACTGTGTCCAATATGTAGATAAAATAAAATTTTAAATAAAAACAAGCAACAGTAAGCAGTGTTTTAAATGATTTTAGTTCTACATGCCCTGTTAAATGTGCATTCACCCCATGTTCCCCAAGTATTGTTGACAACACAAATATTTACTGCCAACTTTGGTGATTTTTGATATGGTTCCACCAAGATCAGGATCTGAGCCTTTAATTGTATTCAAGTAGGCATTCATTTGCTTTTGATGGAACTCTTAACATCAGAAGATCTGGGGCTTAGTTCTGAGCCATGCAGCTCACTTAATATCTTGGCACACAATACAACTTTTTTCCATCGTCAGCATCCTCCACCTGTTAGCACTCCAAGGAGCTGTCTGGGGGGTTACTTGAGCAATGAACAGGGCCCCGGCAGTAGGAGGTTGCCTAGGATTCTATAAGAAAAAGAAGAGCTTATCGTTGCTGCTTTAGGGAGAAGAGGGGGTTGTGGGTCACGGGCAGCCTAGGAACTGATCTCCTTGATGAACCAAGGGTGCAGAGAGAGGAGCGAATTCCACATTTTAATCACTCTCTGTGTAAAATAGTATTTCCTTTTGTCCACCCTGAATATGCTATCAGCCTCGTTGTATTGAGTTCTAGTATTTTGAAAGGGGGAAAAAGTTCTGTTTGTCAACTCTCTCCACCCCTTGCATAATTTTATAAACCTCTATCTTGACCCCACACCCTCCCCCTCCCCTAACATAGCCATCGCTTTTCTAAACTGAAAAGTCACTCATCAGCCTTTCCTCATAGAGAAGGTGCTCCCCCCCCCCAACCCCCCCCCCCAATCAACTTTGCTGCCCTTCTCTGTACTTTTTCTAGCTCTGCAATGTCCTTTTGGAGATACGGTGACCAGAATTGTACACACTATTCCAAACAAGGCTGCGATATAGATCTATATGGGGGCATTACAATATAGGCTGTTTTATTCTCAATCCCGTTCCCAAGAATACCTACCACAGACTTTGCCTTTTTCACCGCTGCAGCACACAGGGTTGACACTTTCACCAAACTATCCTCAACACACTTGGGATTTTCCCCCCTCTCAGTCACAGCAAGTTCTATCCCTATTAGCTTATACGTGAAGTGGGGATTTTTTTTGACCCACTATGCCATCACCTTACACTTACCAGCACCTCACCCCTAGTTCCTAATCATTTATGAATAAATGAAATAGTCTTGCCCCCGTACCAATCCTTATCGGACCCCGTAGCATACTTCCCTACATTGTGAGAATTGTCCACAGATCCCCACTCTTTACTAACAGTCATTGAACCAGTTTTTTAATCAGAAAGAGAACCCATCCTCTTATCCCATGACTGCTAAGTTTACTCAGGAATCTCTGGCGAGTCTTTCTCAATGAACTCTAAAAGGTTGGTGAGGCAGGACTTCCCTTTGCAGAAGCCATGTAGGTGAAGAGTAGGTGGAATTCACTGCCACAGGAGGTGGTGGCGGCCACAAGTATGGCCACCTTCAAGAGGGGTTTAGATAGAAATATGGAGCACGGGTCCATCGGTGGCTATTAGCCACAGTGTATGTGTGTATATAAATTTTTTTGCCACTGTGTGACACAGAGTGTTGGACTTGATGGGCCGTTGGCCTGATCCAACATGGCTTCTCTTATGTTCTTATGTTCTTAAGATTAAAAAAACCAAAACAAAAAAACCTGGCACGATTGTGATCTGAGGGTGGAAAAATGTTTTTGTTTCAAACAGTCTTATTAGTAACATATGGCAATAAATTTCAATTTCTTACATCATTAATAATTACTTTTTATCTATCCCATATATTACTTTCTACCCACTCCTCCCCCGTTACTTGACACCCGCCGGTGTTATATACTTAAAATCTTAATATTAAAGGTACCCTTAATTAATAAGAACCAAAATTAATATCCTCCTCCCTCTTGTACTTAGTCATTATCAAAAATTGTCCAATGTCCTTTTATTTTCCACTCTTTTTCTACGTATCTTCTGAACTTTTTCCACTTCATCTTAATTACTTCTAAATCATAGTCTCTTAAGGTTCATGTTAATTTGCCCATTTCACCCCAGTGTCATAACTTTTAAAATCCAATCCCATTTTTCTGGTATTTTTTCTTGCTTCCACAACCGCGCATACAACGTCCTAACTTTTTCCACTCCATCTTAATTACTTCTAAATCATAGTCTCTTAAGGTTCATGTTAACTTGCCCATTTCACCATGTGTCATAACTTTTACAATCCTACCCCATTTCTCTGGTATTTTTTCTTGCTTCCACAACTACGCATATTATGTCCTAGCAGCTGAAAGCAAGTATCAAATTATAGTTCTATCTTCTTTTGGATTTTTTTTTTCCATTTGTAATCCCAACAGGAAAGTCTCTGCAACTTTCTTAAATTCATATCCCGAGATCCTAGAAATTTCTTGTTGAATCATCCGCCAATACTTTTTTTGCCCTTTCACAAACCCACCACATACGGTAGAAAGAACCTTCATGTTTTTTTTTTACATTTCCAACACCGGTCTGGCATCTTATTATTCATCTTTGCCAATATCACCCAGTGAGTTGCATTTGAACACGAGTCTCCTAGGTTCTTGTTTAGCACTTAACCCGCTAGAGCCAGCGGAGTATTTTACTTACTTTACTGTAGCCCCCCCTTTTTTGTTTTTGTTTTTTTGCTGAGACTGAAATGTAAGAACAATGTTCTCAACTAGGATAGGCATTAGAGGACCACACTAGGATCCGGAACCATCAAGTTCAAATCCTGACTCTGCCACGCAAGATTGCTGGTGACTTTGAGCCTATCACGCTCTCTTGCCTTAGCCTACCTCACAAGGTTGCTGTTGCGAAGATAAAATGGAAAAGGAGAAAAACAATTGATAAGCTGCTTGGTATCATGATTAGGGAGGGAAACAGGATGTAAAAACTAAGCACTACACCACAATGGTTTCAATGAAATGTGGAGGCTGGACAGTTGTAAGAGACCGCAGAGGCTACTGTTACACGGCTAACCCTACTGACGTCCAAGCTCTGACAAAATTGGGCTAGTCGGTTATATTCAGGCTTCCCATGAAACATTTACATGCGGATAATTAGAGAAATAAGAGCCCCAGTGGTGCAGAGTGGTAAAGCCGCAGCACAGCGGTTCTAACCTCTGCTAACGACCTGAGTTTCACGGTTAAAACAATTTTATTTGGTAACAAATTATATGTCCTGCATCATTAATAACTTCTTTTAACTATCCCACATATTACTTTCTAGCCATCCCTCCCCCATTACTTGACCCCCGCCGGTGTTATTTACTTAAAATACTAATGTTTAAAGGTACCCTTAACTAATAAAAAATGAAAATTAACATTCTTCTTTTTTTTCTAAGACTTCATCATTATCAAAAATTGTTCAATGTCCTTTTATTTTCCACTCCATCTTAAAAACTTCTAAATCATAACCTCTTAAAATTCTTGTTAACTCGTTCATTTCACACAATGTCATAACTTTTACAATCCAACCCCATTTCTCTGGTATTTTTTCATGCTTCCACAACTACGCATATAATGTCCTAGCGGCTGAAAGCATGCACCAAATTATAGTTCTATTTTCTTTTGGAAATTTTTCCATTTGTAATCCCAACAGAAAAGTCTCTGCGACTTTCTTAAATTCATATCCCAAGATCCTAGAAATTTCTTGTTGAATCATCCGCCAATACTTTTTCGCTCTTTCACAAGTCCACCGCATACGGTAGAAAGAACCTTCATGTTTTTTACATTTCCAACATCTGTCCGGCATCTTATTATTCATCTTTTGCCAATTTCTTAGGAGTCATATACCACCTGTACATCATCTTAAAACAATTTTCTTTAATACTCTGACACGTTGAGAGTTTCATAAAGTTCTTCCACAAATATCCCCAAGTTTCCATATATATTTCTTTATTTACATTAATTGCCCACTTAATCATTTGAGATGTCACTACTTCATTTTAAAAGTAACATATAGATTTTTGAAATTAATTTTTCATTGTCTCCAAGCAGAACTTTTCCCATTTCTGTTTGTTCTCATCTTATTCCTTCAGTTTTAACATCGCTTTCCACCAAACTTTTTATTTGTTGCGTTTGAAACAATCATATTTATTATTCAACTCTTCGGCAGTTTTCAATTCTATTTTACAGCTTTGTATTTTTAGTTTATACGACACCCTTTTTCCCTCTCCCATCTCCGCCGTTATCCTTATTACTTCCGCAGGCACTGAGGATAGAGAAATGTTACGACCGTTCCTTTGTCATAGATTGCTATTTGATCGTGTTTTGCGCGCTTCGGTTTTAATACAAAGGCACGCAAATCGGGGCCCTCGGCGGTAGTTTCTAAAGCATCCGCGCAATTCGATGTTTTGATTACGCGTGTCTTAGACGGTCGTTGTATATAATCGAATAAAATATAATACGCGATCGCGATGTATAACGTTAGACAACCTTGTTACTCTGACTTTTGAAAACCCCGAGATAGGCCCCCTTCTGCGAATTCGGCTCAGCGGCCCGCCACCAATAGGGGAGTCGCCGTTGTTCAAACGCGCCAGCGGGTGCGGGGGGGGGGGGTCGGCGCAGGATTCTCTTTAAATACGGGAAACCCGAGCGCCGTTCTGACGGCTCCGTACCACCATGGCGAATACACCCCTGTCTGTTTTTAATCCTGTGGTCCCTGGAGCACCCGTGAGGAGGAAAACTACAGCGAGGATTCAAAAACCTAGCACCGATTCTGACAAGGAGAATGTACAGCCGGTTCTTGCTAAACGCCTTTTTGCTTCCCCCGAGAAAATGAAAGATGGGGCAGAAATCTGTACACCGAAGCGGAGTAGATGTTTCCAGGATGGTGAGAGTTGTGACTCTGTGAATCCGTCACAACAAGATACATTTAAGGTGGGTAGAACAACATGGGAAAGATGTGTAAAAGGTTGTGTTGTTTCTGTTTAGGCTCCTTTTCTCATTTTGTGTGTTTGTGATTTTTAGAAAATTTGTCTCGTGGACTTGTCCGGTGTTCAGACGTCGATTCATACCGTCCTGCAAAAATACATGGGAGTGTCCGATGAAGACGTTCCACCTGTGGACAAGCAAAAGTCACGTTCTGCGATGTACAAACTGATAACTGCCACCGCTTATTCTGTTCTCAATTATTGCTCCAACGATCTCTCTTATTCTATGTGTGACGGATGCATTTTAGATAGACCCGGACAGAATTCTCATGTATGTTTGACGTGGTCCTCTGCTTTTTACGATGAGAACTTAAGATATGTTTGTCGCAATCTGAATATGGGCCCCGTGTTGTATGTGATCACGGTTATTGCGTGTTTTCTTGATTGTTGTGGTATTAACAAGAATCATGTCATAACGTTGGCCAACCTGGTGGAAGGCGTACAAACATCCCCGACCCCCTGTGAACAATTGAGAACGTTGTTTCAGAAATGCCACCGACCCTATGTGACACTTGTTGAGAAATTTCTGCATAATACATTTCAGAATGGCACATCTGTGAATACCTTTCTTTTCCCCCTTTTGTAAATAAATTTTAAAAACTTTCTGTAATAAATGTACATTTTATACATTCACATGTATAAAAATAAAAATGTATTTAGAAGCCGTTGAGTTTGTGCAAATTTTGATACTAAAAAATATTCGATATTAAAAAAGATCACGCTGCATTTAGGGAGGTCGCTTTTGATCAGTAAGAGGGAGATTGACGCCGATACGCCGATAGACGTATGGTTTTACCAATAACGATGAAAATAACGGCTCTGCACCGAGAAAACTTAAAATAGACCGAGAGCTATTTAAACACAAGTCCTAATACCGACAGCGTGTTTTCACGGGTTCCTTACTTTAAAAAACAACACCGTGCACGCTCTTCCCCACATAATCCTGAACAGCTCTTTAAAAGTTCTTTAAAAGCCGGAGCAAGTCTTTTTCTGTAGCGGTTCCGTTCTTATGCCCCGGCTGAAGGAGGGGGCCGTCTCTTCTCTCATCCGATACCACCAACACAGAAAGTCCTTCTCCTGGTTTGTTTTAATAATGTATAATCATGCCAATTTTTGGCTAATGGCTTTTTGTAAAACACTTTGGGCAACAAAGAAACAAAGTATAAAAATACACTGAATAATCGGACACACCCTGTTATTACATATAAGCTTTTTTCCTTTATTTTCACTTTATGGTGAAACACTCCCCTGTAAATATGACCTATTGAACAGGGTAGGAGTGACGGTGTAAAGGCTGCGGATCGCAATTGTGGGAGGATAGGTTTCTTCGGCGTTTGCTTGGGCGGATTAAAATTAGCTGGGGCAGGTGGGGTAAGAAACGGAGGGAGTCTATCTGATTTTATATAGGAAAGCGGGTGTAATATTGTATAAAGATGGCTACGAATCAAAAGTGCCGAGGGTGAGCATAATGGGAAAAGATGAGAATGGGGGGAGGCCGGAATCAGGTTGGGGTGCAATAAACATATTACAAAGTAACACACGAGCAACAGCGTTATAGTCCGCCGCCGGATCATGTTAGGGAAAGGGGGGGGGGTATGTTCCTTGTCTATACACGTAGGTAATCCCATCATTCTTTTACCCGTGTTCTTTCGGACGGTACTTCCTCTACATTTCTATGACCGTATCTATTACAGATGCTTAATTTGTCGGCTTCTCGGTTTGTAAGAAACCTACCGATTGGGGGAAAGTAGGTTGTAAAACCGTATCTGTATAGAACCGGCGGTACTGGGGCACGGTTGGAGCAGGCCGACGTATTCATCGGCAGTCATCGAAGAGTCGCTATGCTGAGCGATCTGACAGCCGAGACAAGGCGACTGGTGGATGGCTACTTGCGACGCAACCTGAGTGGTTCGGTGCTGTCTCACAGCCACACGGCCAAGACCCTGCGGAGAGTGGCTGACAAGCTGGAGAGCCGTGAGAAGACATTCTTTCACTCCATTTGCTCCACGGCAATCTTGCCGGAGCCTGGTAGGGCAGACGTCCATTTGAGACGTGTGGCGGTGCAGATGGCATCTGATGGTGGGCTTAACTGGGGTCGAGTAGTGGCGCTGTTTGTGTTCACCGGCACCTTGGCAACAGCTCTGGCTGAGCGGGGGGCCCACGAGGAGATCGGCGGCCTGACAGAGGCATTGGTCATCTATCTGTCTGTGGAGAAGCGCGAGTGGCTGGAGGCGCATGGTGGCTGGGAAGGGTTCTACCGCTACTTCAACAAACACGGTTCTGATTCAATCAGCCGGTGCGATACCAAAAGCAACACTATCATAGCGACCGCCGGATTTGTCCTAGCAGGATTAGCTTTCCTCATGGCCGTGAGATAAAAGTACATCGTGAACTCGAAACTATGAACAAGCGCTATGAAACTATGAACAAGTACCCGTGATGAGTCCGCTCTATATTTTTACAATTTTAATAACGTTGCTTAAATCGGTGTCTAGGCCTGAATGTTTAAATGAAGCACAACCCACCTTGGCAACGTCAAAAAACCAAACAAATGGAAACAAAGATTGTTCAGGTCCTAAGTTTGTATGTTTTGTTAGTTCCATTCTAGAGAACTGAGGCGTTATGCTAAAATACGTTAGATGACCTTGCGGTGCAACCGGCGTAACGATGTGTGTTTGGATTTTTACGGTGGGAATTCTAAGCTTATTTCAGTCGAGCACACCACGTGTTTCATACCGTCATATCTAATAGAAAAGCATTTTATTAAAGCGAGAATATACAAAGCGTAGCTTTTTTTAATTAACAACAATCTGCATCCCGACCGACGTGTCTACAGTTCCCCGCGAATGAGGCGTCTTCCACTTTGGTGTCGAATAGGAGGGAAGGGGGGATTGCCGGGAAATCCTGCAAGGGGGGGGGCAGGGTAAGAAATACACGGCGTACATCTTTGTCGTGTTGCGATTCACAAGGATTAGACACGTGTGTATGTACAGAAAGTGTAGCAACGATACATCCGCTTTATCAACGTGAGAAAACAAAAACAAGCGTGCTATTTCCCCCACCCTACTGAAAAAATACAGTTCTTACTATCCGCTTCAGGATACGGGTCTTATATACAAACAGACGTGTGTGTTTTCTCATCTACATGTGGTTGGGACATTCTCGATTCTAATCTGTATGTTTTTCCTTCTTTGCAACCTCTTCTTCTTCCTCCATGAGGGAATCAACCTCCTTTGGAGACTCCGGTGTTTGCGCTTCATCAACCGGGGGTTCCCTCGCCTTTTCCACAGCTTCATCCTTCGTGTCTGCTTCAGAATCTCCAGAGGTATCCTCCATGTCCGCTCCGGAATCACCGGCTGTATCGTGCTCGGCATCTGCTAGGGAATCTTCCTCATCTGAATCTTGAAAGTGTGCTAGACCCCCGCAGTATGGGCAGTGACAGGTGTCCGGCCTCCCTGAGTTGACCGCTGTCACATTCTCTACCTAAAAGTTTGAAGAACAAAAAAAAAAAATTAGTATCCGGTCTCATGAGCGTGCCCCCCACCCCCAATTCCACACACCTTGGGGGTTTTTTAGGCCTTACATTCGGAAAGAGCGCTTTCAAATAGACCGTTTCCTCCACAATCTCCATATTTTCTTGTGCCTTCCCTCCACGTTCTGACTCCTTGATAGAGACGCCATTCTCAGTGAGCTCTGACTTTTCCCAAGCCTTCTTTGTGGAACTCTCCCTCAAAGGGGATTCATTATTCTCCACCTGTGTTGAGTTCTTGAGATTAGAACCACGCTTTCTTAAAGATTTGAGCAACACCAGGGTTAGCATCCCACACATGATCAAATCCTCTAAATCAGCGACTTTGGTCTCTGATCCCTCCGCCGCCTAATTTAAAAAAAAAGAAAGGGCATAACGCTACATGACCCGCCATTGCAATCCTCCCAGCTTTCCTCTTTTCTCACAACTTACCTGTGCATCTGTTTCTGCTTCCTGGTTCTCCAAACTCTCCTCTTCCATGTTTTCGGGTACAGATTCTAGAGGGGTCTTCTCCGGGGCGGTGTTCTCCGCTTCTATCTCATCACCGTTGCCTTTTCTTGAATGTTTGTGAGGCTTGATGCCTAGGGGTCCCTCCATGTTAGAAAATTTCTCCATGGTGGTACGGAGCCGTCAGAACGGCGCTCGGGTTTCCCGTATTTAAAGAGAATCCTGCGCCGACCCCCCCCCGCACCCGCTGGCGCGTTTGAACAACGGCGACTCCCCTATTGGTGGCGGGCCGCTGAGCCGAATTCGCAGAAGGGGGCCTATCTCGGGGTTTTCAAAAGTCAGAGTAACAAGGTTGTCTAACGTTATACATCGCGATCGCGTATTATATTTTATTCGATTATATACAACGACCGTCTAAGACACGCGTAATCAAAACATCGAATTGCGCGGATGCTTTAGAAACTACCGCCGAGGGCCCCGATTTGCGTGCCTTTGTATTAAAACCGAAGCGCGCAAAACACGATCAAATAGCAATCTATGACAAAGGAACGGTCGTAACATTTCTCTATCCTCAGTGCCTGCGGAAGTAATAAGGATAACGGCGGAGATGGGAGAGGGAAAAAGGGTGTCGTATAAACTAAAAATACAAAGCTGTAAAATAGAATTGAAAACTGCCGAAGAGTTGAATAATAAATATGATTGTTTCAAACGCAACAAATAAAAAGTTTGGTGGAAAGCGATGTTAAAACTGAAGGAATAAGATGAGAACAAACAGAAATGGGAAAAGTTCTGCTTGGAGACAATGAAAAATTAATTTCAAAAATCTATATGTTACTTTTAAAATGAAGTAGTGACATCTCAAATGATTAAGTGGGCAATTAATGTAAATAAAGAAATATATATGGAAACTTGGGGATATTTGTGGAAGAACTTTATGAAACTCTCAACGTGTCAGAGTATTAAAGAAAATTGTTTTAAGATGATGTACAGGTGGTATATGACTCCTAAGAAATTGGCAAAAGATGAATAATAAGATGCCGGACAGATGTTGGAAATGTAAAAAACATGAAGGTTCTTTCTACCGTATGCGGTGGACTTGTGAAAGAGCGAAAAAGTATTGGCGGATGATTCAACAAGAAATTTCTAGGATCTTGGGATATGAATTTAAGAAAGTCGCAGAGACTTTTCTGTTGGGATTACAAATGGAAAAATTTCCAAAAGAAAATAGAACTATAATTTGGTGCATGCTTTCAGCCGCTAGGACATTATATGCGTAGTTGTGGAAGCATGAAAAAATACCAGAGAAATGGGGTTGGATTGTAAAAGTTATGACATTGTGTGAAATGAACGAGTTAACAAGAATTTTAAGAGGTTATGATTTAGAAGTTTTTAAGATGGAGTGGAAAATAAAAGGACATTGAACAATTTTTGATAATGATGAAGTCTTAGAAAAAAAAGAAGAATGTTAATTTTCATTTTTTATTAGTTAAGGGTACCTTTAAACATTAGTATTTTAAGTAAATAACACCGGCGGGGGTCAAGTAATGGGGGAGGGATGGCTAGAAAGTAATATGTGGGATAGTTAAAAGAAGTTATTAATGATGCAGGACATATAATTTGTTACCAAATAAAATTGTTTTAACCGTGAAACTCAGGTCGTTAGCAGAGGTTAGAACCGCTGTGCTGCGGCTTTACCACTCTGCACCACTGGGGCTCTTATTTCTCTAATTATCCGCATGTAAATGTTTCATGGGAAGCCTGAATATAACCGACTAGCCCAATTTTGTCAGAGCTTGGACGTCAGTAGGGTTAGCCGTGTAACAGTAGCCTCTGCGGTCTCTTACAACTGTCCAGCCTCCACATTTCATTGAAACCATTGTGGTGTAGTGCTTAGTTTTTACATCCTGTTTCCCTCCCTAATCATGATACCAAGCAGCTTATCAATTGTTTTTCTCCTTTTCCATTTTATCTTCGCAACAGCAACCTTGTGAGGTAGGCTAAGGCAAGAGAGCGTGATAGGCTCAAAGTCACCAGCAATCTTGCGTGGCAGAGTCAGGATTTGAACTTGATGGTTCCGGATCCTAGTGTGGTCCTCTAATGCCTATCCTAGTTGAGAACATTGTTCTTACATTTCAGTCTCAGCAAAAAAACAAAAACAAAAAAGGGGGGGCTACAGTAAAGTAAGTAAAATACTCCGCTGGCTCTAGCGGGTTAAGTGCTAAACAAGAACCTAGGAGACTCGTGTTCAAATGCAACTCACTGGGTGATATTGGCAAAGATGAATAATAAGATGCCAGACCGGTGTTGGAAATGTAAAAAAAAAACATGAAGGTTCTTTCTACCGTATGTGGTGGGTTTGTGAAAGGGCAAAAAAAGTATTGGCGGATGATTCAACAAGAAATTTCTAGGATCTCGGGATATGAATTTAAGAAAGTTGCAGAGACTTTCCTGTTGGGATTACAAATGGAAAAAAAAATCCAAAAGAAGATAGAACTATAATTTGATACTTGCTTTCAGCTGCTAGGACATAATATGCGTAGTTGTGGAAGCAAGAAAAAATACCAGAGAAATGGGGTAGGATTGTAAAAGTTATGACACATGGTGAAATGGGCAAGTTAACATGAACCTTAAGAGACTATGATTTAGAAGTAATTAAGATGGAGTGGAAAAAGTTAGGACGTTGTATGCGCGGTTGTGGAAGCAAGAAAAAATACCAGAAAAATGGGATTGGATTTTAAAAGTTATGACACTGGGGTGAAATGGGCAAATTAACATGAACCTTAAGAGACTATGATTTAGAAGTAATTAAGATGAAGTGGAAAAAGTTCAGAAGATACGTAGAAAAAGAGTGGAAAATAAAAGGACATTGGACAATTTTTGATAATGACTAAGTACAAGAGGGAGGAGGATATTAATTTTGGTTCTTATTAATTAAGGGTACCTTTAATATTAAGATTTTAAGTATATAACACCGGCGGGTGTCAAGTAACGGGGGAGGAGTGGGTAGAAAGTAATATATGGGATAGATAAAAAGTAATTATTAATGATGTAAGAAATTGAAATTTATTGCCATATGTTACTAATAAGACTGTTTGAAACAAAAACATTTTTCCACCCTCAGATCACAATCGTGCCAGGTTTTTTTGTTTTGGTTTTTTTAATCTTAAGAACATAAGAACATAAGAGAAGCCATGTTGGATCAGGCCAACGGCCCATCAAGTCCAACACTCTGTGTCACACAGTGGCAAAAAAATTTATATACACACATACACTGTGGCTAATAGCCACCGATGGACCCGTGCTCCATATTTCTATCTAAACCCCTCTTGAAGGTGGCCATACTTGTGGCCACCACCACCTCCTGTGGCAGTGAATTCCACCTACTCTTCACCTACATGGCTTCTGCAAAGGGAAGTCCTGCCTCACCAACCTTTTAGAGTTCATTGAGAAAGACTCGCCAGAGATTCCTGAGTAAACTTAGCAGTCATGGGATAAGAGGATGGGTTCTCTTTCTGATTAAAAAACTGGTTCAATGACTGTTAGTAAAGAGTGGGGATCTGTGGACAATTCTCACAATGTAGGGAAGTATGCTACGGGGTCCGATAAGGATTGGTACGGGGGCAAGACTATTTCATTTATTCATAAATGATTAGGAACTAGGGGTGAGGTGCTGGTAAGTGTAAGGTGATGGCATAGTGGGTCAAAAAAAATCCCCACTTCACGTATAAGCTAATAGGGATAGAACTTGCTGTGACTGAGAGGGGGGAAAATCCCAAGTGTGTTGAGGATAGTTTGGTGAAAGTGTCAACCCTGTGTGCTGCAGCGGTGAAAAAGGCAAAGTCTGTGGTAGGTATTCTTGGGAACGGGATTGAGAATAAAACAGCCTATATTGTAATGCCCCCATATAGATCTATATCGCAGCCTTGTTTGGAATAGTGTGTACAATTCTGGTCACCGTATCTCCAAAAGGACATTGCAGAGCTAGAAAAAGTACAGAGAAGGGCAGCAAAGTTGATTGGGGGGGGGGGGTTGGGGGGGGGGAGCACCTTCTCTATGAGGAAAGGCTGATGAGTGACTTTTCAGTTTAGAAAAGCGATGGCTATGTTAGGGGAGGGGGAGGGTGTGGGGTCAAGATAGAGGTTTATAAAATTATGCAAGGGGTGGAGAGAGTTGACAAACAGAACTTTTTCCCCCTTTCAAAATACTAGAACTCAATACAACGAGGCTGATAGCATATTCAGGGTGGACAAAAGGAAATACTATTTTACACAGAGAGTGATTAAAATGTGGAATTCGCTCCTCTCTCTGCACCCTTGGTTCATCAAGGAGATCAGTTCCTAGGCTGCCCGTGACCCACAACCCCCTCTTCTCCCTAAAGCAGCAACGATAAGCTCTTCTTTTTCTTATAGAATCCTAGGCAACCTCCTACTGCCGGGGCCCTGTTCATTGCTCAAGTAACCCCCCAGACAGCTCCTTGGAGTGCTAACAGGTGGAGGATGCTGACGATGGAAAAAAGTTGTATTGTGTGCCAAGATATTAAGTGAGCTGCATGGCTCAGAACTAAGCCCCAGATCTTCTGATGTTAAGAGTTCCATCAAAAGCAAATGAATGCCTACTTGAATACAATTAAAGGCTCAGATCCTGATCTTGGTGGAACCATATCAAAAATCACCAAAGTTGGCAGTAAATATTTGTGTTGTCAACAATACTTGGGGAACATGGGGTGAATGCACATTTAACAGGGCATGTAGAACTAAAATCATTTAAAACACTGCTTACTGTTGCTTGTTTTTATTTAAAATTTTATTTTATCTACATATTGGACACAGTCAGAGTATATCCACAAAAAAACCAATGGGGCATTCTGTAACCTGTGTGTTTCTATACATGTCAGAAAATCCTATCTTTGTTTATATTTAAAATAACCTAAATTGTATATCTCTGTCCTGCTTTTGCATTTTTCTTAAGTCTACATTTTTCTGCACTTCACAGCCATAAAACCCCTTGACCTCTTAGGACCATTTTTGGGGGTCAAACACTATTCTCACAATTAGCCCATACATAAATTTGATGGAAAAGCTATTTTAAATCACAGACCATAAGAACAGGAAATTTATTGCGTGAGAACCTAATTTCATCTGTTTATTTTGTCCAGGTCTAAACTGTGTCAGCATTAAATAATTTGCTAAGATTCTTGCTCTCTCTCACAGGGTGAATATCCTCCCACGTCTGCGAGATATACATTTCAGCACTTGACCTTTTAAGGTCAAATACTTTTGTCTCACTCTGAGAACAGGCACTGAAGATGATAGAAAAATGTTAGGATTTAATGTGTAAGAAAATGCTATATGTTTACAATTAATGTATTAGAATAGGCATCTAAAATGCTGTTAGGTGGCTAGGTAAATGTTAGGATTTAATGTGTAAGAAAATGCTGGGATGGTTACAATTAATGTATTAGAAGGGGCAGCAAAAAAGTACAATCCCACTACGTCAGGCATTCATTTACTGATCAGGAGGTGGGGGCTGGTGTGGGGGAGGGGCAGCTGTTTAATGAGGAAAGTGTGGTCTGGGGCAGCTGTCACTTTTTGATTTCTGTTTGATGATGAGAGCCATGTCCTTACTCTTCTACTACACCAAACTGGCTCTCTGGCACCACTTTTTCTACAAAATGACCCATCATCATCATCATCAAAATTTATGTCCCACTGGTCTGCCTTTACAAGGGCTGCCAAGGCAGCTAGCAATTTAAAACATACACAATGAAATTATATTATAAAATCAACCTCTCTCCCAAACATACATCATTTAAACAATTTAAAAAAAAATTTAAAATAGATCCAAAACTTACACAAAACAGTTAAAGTACATACTAAACATAAAGGCATTGGTTAGGAAGGAGGGATCATTGGGGAATGCCAAACAAAACATAAAAATTCTTCACGCCCTGGCGGAAGACAGCAACAGAAGGGGACAGATGAGTTTCCCCATAGACACAGTTCCAGAGCTTTGGTGCCATGACCAAGAAGGGCCTTTATTTTGTTCCTCTTCTTTTATTTACTTAATGCCTATGTTCTTCTATGTTCAGGTGGGCTTCCACCAATGGAAGTATTTCCCCAAACTTGTTGATAATTAAATGTTAAAAAACAACAATAGAGAATCCAACTGAATGATCTATATAGGGCCAGTGGGCAGCCGTGTTGGTCTGAAGCAGCAGAACAAAGTTTAAGTCCAGTGGTGCCTTGAAGACCAACACAGCCTGCACAAGAAAGCTGATACCTTGAATAGATCTTTGTTGGTCTTAAAGATGCCACTGGATTCAAACTTCATTCTAAGGGTCTATATCAGGGGTGGCCAATGGCTGGGGCTGATGGGAGTTGTAGGCAAAAAACATCTGGAGAGCTACCGTTGGCCACTCCTGATCTATATAGTTATTCTATAGTGGCACAAGGCTCTTGTTATACTTACTGCAGTAAATTAGCACAATTATGTATTCTCTTGGAAACATCTATCTATCTATCTATCATCTATCTATCTATCTATCTATCTATCTATCTATCTATCTATCTATCTATCTATCTATCTATCTATCTATCTATCTATCATCTATCTAGTTAGAAAATAAACACAAAAGAAAATTCTTCATTTCTTATCTTTAATCATCGGTAATCAATGGGTTTAATAGGATTTACTCCCTTGTAAAAGCATATGGCTCCCATTATTCGGCTGTAAATATGTCTGTTACTATCACAAGTCTTACCTATTTGTTACTATAAGGCCCGCCATGAGTATCTTTGGACCTGTGTGATCCCAACAATGCTGGGGGAGAGAGATGCATTAAAGAAGAAGAAGAAGACTGCAGATTTATACCCCACCCTTCTCTCTGAATCAGAGTCTCAGAGTGGCTTACAATCTCCTATATCTTCTCCCCCCACAACAGACACCCTGTGAGGTGGGTGGGGCTGAGAGGGCTCTCACAGCAGCTGCCCTTTCAAGGACAACTCCTGCAATAGCTATGGCTGACCCAAGACCATTCCAGCAGCTGTAAGTGGAAGAGTGGGGAATCAAACCCAATTCCCCCAGTTAAGAGTCCGCACACTTAATCACTACACCAAACTGACATTGGTGGCATATACATGTTCATAGGGAGGAGCAGGGCTTTTTTTGTAGCAGAAACTCCTTTGCATATTAGGCCACACCCCCTTGATGTAGCCAATTCTCCTGGAGTTTACAGTAGGCCCTGTACTAAGAGCTCTGTAAGCTCTTGGAGGATTGGCTACATCAGGGGTGTGTGGCCTAATATGCAAAGGAGCTCCTGATACAAAATAAAAGCTCTGGGGGAGGGTAGCCATTTCTTGTCTGTTTTTCCATTTTACCAGCTTCTGAGGAAGATTGCAATCAGTTTTAGAGCCAATATCATAATGTTGTAGTTGTTTTATGCTATCAAGTCACAGCTAATTTATGGCAACCCCATAGGCTTTTCAAGGAAGGGCACATTCAGAGACGGTTTGCTATTGCCTGGCTCTACGTCATAGCATCAATATTCCTTGGTGGTCTCCCATGCAAACACTCAGTGACCCTGCTTAGCTTCTGAGATCTAACAAGACGGGACTAGTTGGGACTATACAGTTCAGGACAATATTTAAATTTATTTGCTTCACTTATACCCCGCCTTTCTCTTTTCCCATTTTATTCACACAGCAACCCTGTGGGGTAGGTTAGGCTGAGAGTGGATGAGACTGGGCCAAAGCCAACCAGCAAGCTTTTGTGTTCGAGTGGGGATTCGAACCTGGATCTCTCAGTCCCTAATCTGGCACTCTCACCACTACACCATCACTGCACCATCACTGAAACTCTCCCCACCCCCACCCCTTTTTTGTATTGAATCATCCAGCTGGTGAAGAGTTCTGTGAGATCTGAAAACTTACGTTTAGTGATATTTTGGCTGATGCTAATCCAAAGGGGAGGGTTTGTCCTCCTGTTGTTTGGGGGATCTCGAGGAAATGAGATAACTGCTTTCAATAACACTGAAAGCAATATTTTGGCTTGCCTTGATCAGGCCTGAAATCTCTTTTCTACCAATTCAACCTGTTCTGCCCTCTGGACATCTTTCCTTAACGTTGGCTGAGAGTACAGTGCCCTTCCGAAGTTTCCCAATTTACGGTGACCCCTGGTGGGGGTTTTGAGGCAAGAGGTGTTCAGCGGGGGTTCGCCATTGCCTGCCTCTGCATAGCCACCCTAGGCTTCCTTGGTGGTCTCCAGGGCTTTTTTGGAGCAGGAACACACAGGAACGCAGTTCTGGCTGGCTTGGCATCAGGGTGTGTGGCCTAATATGCCAATTAGTTCCTGCTGAACTTTTTCTACCCTAAAAGCCCTGTAAGAAACAATGGTGGTATCAGGAGGTGTGGCCTAATATGCAAATGAGTTCCTGCTGGGCTTTTTCTACCAAAAAAAGCCCTGGTGGCCTCCCATCCAAATCCTAAACAGGGCCAACCCTGCTTAGCTTCCGAGATCCGACATGATCAGACTAGCCAGGCTATCCAGGTCAGAATGCAAAGCCTTGAAGCAAAACTCTGCCTTTGGGAATGAAAAGTCTGTATTTTTTTTTTTAAGTTCTCCAAGAAAACAACAAGAGGAAGATCGACTTAGCTACCTCACACAACCTCTTGCCTCCAACCTAAGTTTTGTAAACACAGCCCTTGTTTAGAAGATTCCCCGACTCCCCCATGTGGATAGCTGGGAAATGCATCTCCAAAAGCCATCACAAGGAAGAAGTCTCCGGGCAGTCATTATCCCTAATGAGCTAAATTCCTACCTTCTGAGATCTGCCACCATCCCTCTCCTTCTTCCCATTAGCTGCGGAGCATTTGTTTGAGGAGACTCATTACCTGGGACCGCTCTTGCAAGCAAAAGGTCTCTGTGCTTGTTGGGTCACCTCTCATGGAAATCTCTTGGGAGAGAGAGGGCTTCCTCCCCCATCAGGTGGACACCCCTTTAACACCTGCCTGCTAGGAAATAGGACTGGCCTTTCCTTTATCCGTAATAGACACAGTTATACCTTGAAGTTCTCGCTCATTTTGTTCCATTTGCTTCTCTCTCCCTCCGCTGTTCCTGTTCTCTTGCTTTCTATTTCTGTCTCATCTTCCAAAACTTTCCCCTCCCAGTTTTGTAGGTCTGATTAGTGATGTGACCAGTGTTCCCTCAAAGCTGAGTTAATGTGAGCTAGCTCATAGTTTTTTAGCCTCTGGCTCACCCATTTGTGTCTTAGCTCGGGAAAAATGTCCCCAGAGCAAACTCATGTATGCAGTAGTTCACAACTTTAATGTCAGCAGCTCACAAACTAGAGTTTTTGCTCACAAGACTCCACAGCTTTGAGGGAGTATTGGTGACCAGTGTTCCCTTGAAGCTGAGTCAGTGTGAGCTAGCTCACAGTGTTTTAGCCTCCAACTCATTGTTTTAGCTCGAGAAAAATGGCCCCAGAGCAAACTAATTTATGCAGTAGCTCACAACTTTATTGCCAGTAGTTCACGAAGTAGAATTTTTACTCACAAGAATTCCACAGCTTAGAGGGAGTATTGGTGACCAGTGTTCCCTCGAAGCTGAGTTTGTGTAAGCTAGCTCACAGGAAAAATGGCTCCAGAGCAAACTAATTTATGCCATAGCTCACAACTTGAATGCCAGCAGCTCACAAAGTAGGATTGTTGCTCACAAGACTCCACAGCTTAGAGGGAGCATTGGATGTGACCTTGTCTAGGTCAGAGCAGGGCAACCTTGGGGGTCGTAGACCCTAAGAAGTCTCTCCTTGGGAGTAAGTCTCACCAAGTCAGGTTCTGCCTAGAATTGCTCTATCAAGAAATTTAGGTTTCTTCTTTCCAGCCAGTTGGTTTGGGCGGCTGAGAGGTGTTTGGTGTCTTCCACTATTCTGTCAGGTATTCTCATAATTTATAGGCTTTATTAAAACCAACAAGTCCTGACAAAGGAAAGCCAGCGACCCGGATGGCAACGCGTTTAAGAAGTGTAGCAATTAATGATTCTTTTACTCCTGGCATGGCTGCAGAAATAAAAGCGTATCCCTTTGGCATTGGATTCCAAAGCATGTAATGAAAGCCTTTCTTTGACCCCCTCCCCCACCTTCTTGTCCGACCCACATTGACAGTTCCCACGGGGGGGGGGGGGACGAAGAGAGGCGATTCTCTAGTTCGAGTCTAGCCCGGAGTTTGTTTGTTTCCCCCCCAGCCCCCGCAGCCAGACGCGGAGCGGAGCCGAGCCTGCGCCAGCGATCCGCTTTAACCAATTAAGCCATCTTCGGGGTTAGAGAAAGAAATAAAAGTCTCCGTAAATCCATTGAAGAAGGAAAGGTCCCCAGGCTTTCCGTTGGCTGCTATTGATCCCTTTAAGTGCCTGCTAATGAGACCCGTTTATACCCAATAAAGGACGCTTAACGGGAGCGGAGAAGACGGATGGCGTCCCCTCTCCCCCCTGTGGCAAACCCGGGCGGGGCGGGACTGAAAGGGTTAAGGCGCTGGCAGCCCCCAAAGGGGAGGGGCGGACGGAGGAGGCAGCCGGAGGGAAGCGCTAGTCTAGACACGAGTCCCGGGGATTCCAGTGTGCCGTCTCCCAGTCCCTCCCAACACCGCCCGTGACTGCGGTTAGAGGAAAGGGACTCTGTGTACGCTCAGAGGCTCTAATGCTTGATGTTCAATGGGAGCCTTGTAGCAAAGGAGTCAGGAGGAGGGGGATGGGAAGTAGGTTTAGGGAGCCAGGGGGAGGGGCTGTGGCCGGTCAGGCTTGGCTCTTTGGCAGGGTTCAATCAGGGCTTGGCTTACGGTTAGGGGAAAGGAACTCTGCGGATGCTCAGAGGCTCCCTCCGTTCTAAGGCTTTCTGGTCAATGGGGGCCATCTAGCGAAGAGGTCAGGAGGAGGGGATTGTGAGGGGAGGTTTAGGGAGCCAGAGGGAGGGGTTGTGGGTGAGGCTTAGCTCTTTGGCAGGGGCCAAATGGGTCCTAGGGCCAGTTCCCCAGTTTCCCCATCCTGCCCAGACCCTGCGGGCCAAGGCCTGCAGCAGGACGCGCCTTCCCCCCTCCCCTTGTCGTTTCTCCCCTGAGGTTTCAAGATGGACAGCTCTTGAACATGGAGGTTCCGGGTAGCCTTGGGAGTCGATCTAGGGTTGCTAATCCCCAGGTGGGGGACAGGGGATCCCCCGGTTTGGAGGCCTTGCCCCCCCACTTCAGGATCTTCAGAAAGCGGGGGGGGGGATGTCTGCAGGGCACTCCATTATTCCCTATGGAGACTGATTTCCATAGGGTATAATGGAGAATTCATCTCTGGGACTCTGTGGGGGGGGCTGTTTGTTGAGGTAGAGGCACCAAATTTTCAGCACAGCATCCAGTGCTTCTCCTCAAGACACCCTCCAAGTTTCAAAAAGATTGAACCAGGGGGTCAAATTTTATGAGCCTCCAAATAAGGTACCCCTATCCATTATTTCAAGTGGAGGGAAGGCATTTAAAAGGAGCAGGGTCCCTTTAAATATGATAACAAGAACTCCCTTCGGAGTTCAATTATGCTGGTCATAACCTTGCTCCTGGCTCCACCCCCAAAGTCTCCTGGCTCCACCCCCAAAGTCCCCAGATATCTCTTGAATTGGACTGGGCAACCCTAGGCCGATGCGAGGCACAGCTTGCGCCGGCGGCGGACCCCTCCTTCCAGCCCTCCAGCCGCCTTCCCCCTGCCAAAACTCCCCCGGGGCAGCACAGCACACCCCCTCCCACATCCCGACGGGCTGTCCCTCCCCCCCCCAGCCCCCTGGCGAGGAATTGGCAGGATCGATCTAGTGGGTGAGGGAGAGCGAGAAAGAGGCCAGCGGCAGCTGTGCGAGTGTCACATGCTGGGGGGGAAAAGGGATTCGCTGCGGCTGACGGGGAGGCTTCCCTCCGCCAACCAGACGGGGGGAAACGCTGGCCTGCCTCGCTATTTTTTTGGTTGCCCCCCCCCCCACCACACACCTTCCTGCTTCCCTCGCTCTCTCTCTTTTACCTGGGTAGCGGCAGGCGCCGCCGCGCATGTAGCCGGGGATCCCCTCTTCTCTCCTCCGCGCGTCGCCCACTCCAGAGGAGGGCTGGTGCCAAGAGTGAGGAGGGGGGGGGAGAGATGCTTTTTTAGGAGCGTGGAAAGGAGAGGGGGGTGGGTGGGAGGCGAGCGAGGCTGGAGAGAGGCGGCGTGCGACAGATGCCCTCCTCTCTCTGACAGCTCCCGGGCTCAGCCTAGTGGCTCCCTGCCATTGGCTCCGTGCAGCCGAGCGGCAAGGCTGCGCGCTATAACAGCCCCGTGCCTGCGAGAGGCGGCTGCTCAGACGCCTTCTGCCAAGCCGCCGAGATGCTGCCGACTCCGACCCTGCCCGGGCTTCCGCTCCGCCTCCTCCACCGCCTCCCGCTGCCAGATCGGCGCTGCTGAGAACCTCCCGGAGACGGAGACCGGCGGGCGGGCGATGCCTGGCGGCTCCTGCCATTGCTAACCCGCGTTCGCTGCACGCTTACCTCTTCCTCTCGCTTTTGCGGCAAGAAGGCGGACTTGGAGCGCTGCCGCCGCGGCTTTCTCTCCGCCTGCCGCCATCCGCCGGAGTTGGTCAGGCTGGGGAGAGAGAGCTCGGCCGGAGGGAGAGCCCGGTCCATGCCGCGGGGCTCCTGCCTCGCCGCAGCCGCCCCAGCCTCGGAGCGTCCCGCCTGCCGCCGCCGCCCCAGCCCCGGCTGATCTGGCGCCCGCGGTGGGCTGCATGGGCACGGCTGCAGCCACCGCCGGGTCGGCTGCCCCATGGAGTGTTATTACATCGTCATCAGCTCGGCGCACCTCAGCAATGGGCACTTTCGCAACATCAAGGGAGTTTTCCGCGGGCCCCTCAGCAAGAACGGCACCAAAACTCTGGTAAGGCGCCCCCCCGCTTCCCCGATGCCCGGCCTTGAGGTTCAGCACCACCGCAACACTGGACAGCTTCTAGCGGGGCGCTCCAAAGGAGTCTGGCCTTGGGGTCCAGCACCCCCGCAACGCTGGACAGCTCCTAGCGGGGCGCTCCAACGGAGCCTGGCCTTTGGGTTCAGCACCCCTGGAGCGCTGGACAGCTCCCAGAGGGGCGCTCTAACGGAGCTGCTGGTGGACTTGGCCAGGGAAGGAAGGTGGTTGGTTGGACCTGGTCGCTCTAGAGGGGAAAGCCTGAGGCAGGCTTGCCTTGGCCGGGTTACTTTTCTGTTATCCTTATCCAGGACTTTTCAAGTGTGATTGTCCTAGTCTGGTCTGGTTGACAGGAACCCTGCCAAGCCTGGTGGGGCAGACAGGCTTGCCCTTTGATAGGGACTGTGATCCAGCTGAGTCCTGAATGGCAGAGGGGGGTTGAACGTCTCTAGGCTTATCACCTCTACCAAGTTCTCCAGGTTTTCTGTCTGGATTTACTTCCAACAATGCTAGCTTTGGTTTGTAGGAATGAGGGGCTCTTCAGAGAGCGGAAGAAAAGATTGGGAGAGACTCAATAGTTTTGAGGTGGTGTTTGTACTTGTTCAAGAATAATGACTTAAGTTCAGCACTCACTCTCAGTTCTTAAGAGTGGGGTGGCCTAAAGAGACTGGGCAATGTCGGGTGGTCTTTGATCAGAATGAACCAAGGGGTGAGGTGGAATGATTTTGTACAGTGCAGCTACTGGCCAAATCAGTATAGGATCCGGTTGATGGCTCTTAGTTTCTTTTTAGTTTTTGTAGAGCTGGAGAACACATGGCTTGTTTTGTTATGGCATGGTTGCTGTATTTTGCTGCCTGAGGTTTCGGTTGATATCCTTGGTTGAGAACTTCCGCTTTGTGGGTGTCACACGTGTTGTAGAGGAAGGCAGACTACAGATGGTGGACCTTGCATAGGCTCAGCTAAAAATACTAACAGTTGTGTAGAGACCCTCCAAAAGATTCTGTGAAGAGTTTTGAGAGTAACATGAACAAACAACATTGCTGTCTCATTTGCTTTCATGTTCTGAAACTTTTCTGTAGCAACAGAGGACTAGAATGTGCACGCATTTTTTTTTTTTGTTATCAAAACATGTTGTCTGAAATTGCCTGCCTAGCAGTTTTGCGGTTGATACAAATGCTAAACAAAGTTTGAGACAAGCCGTATGATAATATTTACAAGCGCGCTAATGGGAAGGGGGTGGATTTGGGAACACTGCCGGCTTTCATGTTATTTCAGCATATTAACCTGTTCAAAAGCTCTCTTTGTACAGTATTACCCGATTCACCCTAACATTAATCAAACAAGACCCACAGTCAAAACCACAGGGTAGGCATAGAAACACACACAGGGCTGTAAAAAGAGACAGGGAACAAAACTTCTCCGACAACCACCTCAAGAAAACTGAGGCCAGAATGACTGGATGAAATACTGCTAAAACTTACAAATGGATCTCAGACATCTGAACTGATATTTGCTCAACTGAATTTTGGTCATAATTTCTCCAGAACATTTATTACTATGAAAGTAAATGGTTTCAATGATGGACAGTTCTCAGAATCTTCAATAGTAAAATTGTGGTCCTCAATACAGTTCCTTGGCAGCAAGTTCCATTGAGGTCAATGGAACCTATTTCCAAGAAAGTATACTTAGGGTTGCAGTCCATGACAGGTCTGTTATGCTTGGCTGGTGGATATTGAGAGGTTCCGTGAGTCTGTATGGAAGTTCTCTGGGACCCTGAATTGAGTGGAAAGGTGACATAGAAAAGTTTTATATAGGTGGGCTTTGCTCAGATCATTGTGACTTGAAGTGACATCCTAAGCAGAATCACACCCTTCTAGGTCTTTACAAGTCAGTGAGCCCAGAAGGGTATAACTCTGCTTAGCAGAATGGAGAATTATAGCCTGAAGCTGATGTACATCAGGTGGTAGCTATAATGGTCTTCTCTATAAAATAAGTGGTATCTCTACAGGCCACGCAGATTACATTATAAAGCATGCTTCTCTGACAGGTTTCTTTGTTATGCTCAGCTAATACGCATGGAAATTCCAGATCTCATTCAGCTCTATGGGGAACAACCCTTAATTTTTATAGGAATCTGAATTTGCTTTCCAAGTTCTGCGTTGGAAGGGTCTATGATAACACCCAACTCTAAAACCATGCCAACCTTTTTTAAAAAGTTATGCCCTTTGAAGCCCACTGTCTTCGATGAACCTAGCAGGTTAGAAGTATGTTTAGGATTGCACTGGTAATATCAGAAACCTCAGGGTTGTTTTTAGTCAGTGGTAAAATTGGCCCTTGTCTCATATCTGATTTGGTGCATTTTGGGCAATTTTTTAAAAAAGTTAATATAATGAAAATCATCTGGCAGACTTCTCGAAAGGTAATATAAGAGAAATCTGCTATAATACTGTGTAATTCTCTCCACAATGAAAATGTGTTTCTTTTAAAAGGAAATGAGAACTTATTTCACAGAGCCGGTTCAACCTGGATGTAAATTACTTCTTAAAATAATTTCAAGTGGGAAAGCCTTTCAAGGGAGATTGGGGAGTTCCTTGGAGACACAGACAATCTGTGTAATGTCTTACATCTTCCCAAAATGTAACAGGGCGGATAGACTTTCTTTGAAAATAGAGGTCTTAAGCAGCCAAATGGATCAGCTTAATGAACAGGGACAAATCGCCTATGAAAGAAACCTTAATCAATTAATCACATGGCATTGAATTCATTCATCAGTTAAACTTGAGTATGTGCGTGCACCTGAAAGTCATGGCAACCTCTGGTGACTAGCCCCTACTGAGGGCATGGAGGATATTCAGAGAGGTGGATGAATAAACCTGCCCCTGTCCTCCAGACTTGATATCCCAAGGGTGTCTCCCATCCAAGTACTTGCCAGAGTCCACTTTGCTTAGCTTCAGAGATCCGATGAGACTGGGCTTGTTTGGGCTATCCAGCTTGGGGCTATTGGGTACACCTTTTAATCAGTCAGAAGATGTTCCAGTGATTAGTCTGAATGCTTAGTGAATGACAGGTTGCTACCCTAGATAGCACACCTATCTTTCTTTTGCTCCATAAGTTGTGTTGTTCTTCATCCTTGCAATTGGCCCCAAAAGTTACTCTTTGTCATCCCTTGCTGCAGGTTGTTGCGAAGCACAGTCATCCTGTCACATGAATATCCTGCTCCTCTTCCAAGTTTCATAGGATGATGTCTATAGTTCCCTGCTTCCTCTGCTTTAACATCACAACAACCCTAAGGGATAGGCTAGGCTAAGACATAAAAGGACAAGGTCACCTACCGGGCTTCCTAGCTGTAGGGCGGGGGGGGAGTGCAGTAGCTCACAAAGTAGAATGTTTGTTCACAAGACTCCACAGCTTAGAGGGAACATTGTTAAGCAGTGTTCCCTCCTAAGCTGAGTTTGTGTGAGCTAGCTTACAGGCTTTTTAGCCTCCAGCTCATATGTTTTTTGTCATAGCTCTGGAAGGTTTTCCTAGTCTGACCAGGATGCCAGTTCAGAGTACAAAATTACTTCAGTGGAATGGGTGGTGTTGATTAAGTTTTGGTTTGACTTTTCCCTGGTGAGTTAAGGGTGCCTTAGTGGTAGAACATCTGCTGAGCATGCAGAAGACCCCAGGTTCAATCTCCACCATCTCCAGTTAAAAAGGACTAGGTAGGAAGTGGTGTGAAAGATCTCTTCTTGCGACCCTGCTAGTGTGAATTGATGGCACTCACCTTGATGGACCAATAGTCTGATTCAGCATAAAGCAGCTTGGTATGTTCACATGTACCATTCCGACCCCGCAAGTTTATACAAAAACCAAAATGAAGATTGTTGCAGAAATGAAGATTGACTGATACATTTTTGGTGATGTGTTGATACATTTTTCATGGTATGTGTGATTAAGCATGGCAGATCTGTTCTGTTTTCCAAGAAGCGGTCCGGAGAAATGAAAGCAGAAACGATAACTTAAAAGGAAACACCTTCTTTCTGCTCCTTGTAGAATTTATTCTTACATTGGAGCAATTTTTCCCTTTAGCCAATAGGGGCCACTGCTAAGCAGTTAATCCCCGTGCCTTCTGCTCTCTTCTTTCTATTCTCGACTGGTTTTGCTGAGCGTGGTGTTCTTCAGATTAGGAGCTGCGCAGCAGTGGTGTTGCTAGTGAGAAGGAAGTGGATGGGTGAGAACAGAAGCTGAAATTCCAAGCCTCTCTGCTTCTTCCATTTTTTTTTTAAATTGAGAAGAAAGGGGAGAGAGAGAGAGAGAAAAAAACTTTCAATGCAGTGAGTCTGGAAATGAAGTCAGAAACACCTCCATACATTTCATTCTAATCATGAAGAGGGTGGGCCATGTGCCAATTGCAAAAGTCCACTTCATGGCAAGGCACTTATTTAGCTTCATTTGTGGCCAGCCTCTCAATGAGGATTCAAAGCAAATGGCTGTCAGGTCAGGGAGGAGACTTTGTGCTCATGAGACTGCCTAGTTATGTAAAAATTGTGAATCTGACTTCCACCCCACCTCTGCCCAAAGGAATTGTTTCAAAATGGACTGATGAGAACTAAATATGCTCCAGGAGCAAGGAATGTTGAGAGCTTCTGAGATCCTGTTAAAGGGGAAAGGAAAGATCATCACGCTCAATCTCATCAGAGCTTGTAGAAGCCAATAAGGAGACTCACATTGCCGTCCTAAACCAAGCAGATTGACTTAGAATCATGTAACTCAGCTCAAGATGGCTCTGTTAGGCTCTGCCTTATTTTGCGCAGGAGCTTTCAGGAGTGGAGCTCCGGAACCTCTAAATTTTATTGTGCTCTTTCTCCCCCCCCCCCTCTATATTTGCTTCTGGGCTCTGTTGTTCAAACCCCCTGTGAGAATTTTGCTGAACTCTGACAAACTTTCTAATATTTCTCCCCACCAAAAATGGGAAAAGAACCAAAACATATAAAGCAGACAGATGGAAATCTTTATCACGCCACTGTGGCCACATAGGAGAAAGTAATTTAAAAAGTATAATGGGAGTAAGGTTTTATTATGCCAATTCAAGAAGCATTTTAAGGTAGATGCTGAGCTGATATAATTTAGGACACCTTCTGGTGATGTCAGGGGTGTGTGGCATATGCAAATGAGTTGTGCTCATGAGCTCCAGCACCTCTTTTTCTACAAAATGACCCCCAGGTTGGAGTCCCCATTATTTCCACTGTCCCTCTCTTTTCCCTTTAGCCAACAGCTATTTTCACTGTCCGTCTGCAGTTCCTCTCTTTCCTAGGAAAACTGTAGTTAAACATCATCCTTACATTTCCCACCCCCCCCCCCCCCCCACTCTGCCCAGTTCTGGTAAGAAACAGAGAAAGGCTTAGTTGTCAAAAGAGGCGAACAGAGCCTGAGCGGTAATGAAAGGGGAAGAGAGCTGTGTAAGAGACAACTGTGAGAGTGGAAAATGGATTTGTAGCAAGGAAGTGACTAATAAGCACTCTAGTAAACAAGCGGTAGAGTGGGGAAGTTAAAAAATGTTGGAGGTAGGAAAATAAGTTGTGTGATTTCTTTCCCGTTCTTGAAAGGACTGGAAGGGGTCTTGGGAGAAGGAGTAAGTTATGCAGGAGTAAGTAAGTGATAGAAAATGTTCCCCTCCTTGAGAGTTCATAGTTGGAAAATATTTCATCTGCTGCCTGAGTAAAGGAGTAAGGACGAATACACAAGTAATGTATACTTTTAGACATATGGAAGTGAGCAGGACTTTTTTGAGCAGGAATGCACAGGAACACAGTTTCTTCTGGCTTGGTGTCAGGGATATGGCCTAATACGCAAATGAGTTCCTGCTGGGCTTTTTTCCCTATAACAAGCCCTGTGTGAAACAATGGTGACATCAGGGGGCATGGCCTAATATGCAAATGAGTTCCAGCTGGGCTTTTTCTACAAAAAAAGCCCTGGAAGTGAGTAATTCATTTCAGTATGGCCCTATTCTGCTCTCTATACAAGCTATTATAAATCAGGGGAACAACTATCCAGTTTGTATTCTCTTTCCTGAGAGAATAATAAGAGTGATCTGGGGGGTGGTATTCTTTGCCTTGAAAAATGCTCATTTTAGGGTTCTCTCTGACAACTAAGTCATCAAAATCCAGGCTCATCTTTAAAAAAATCTGTATCCTGGCTGCAGTTCCGTCTTCATCTCAGAGGAGCTGAGAATACGGCAAATGCCTTCTCCAAGCCTGCATGTTAGCGACTGGCATTTAGAGCAGTTGCAGCCACGTAAAAGCAAAATAACTTCCCGAGACGCACTGAATCCCTGACAGTCACACAGACCAATTTGCCATTGATGGAAGAGCACCTCGGGCAGCTGCTAAGGTTGGATTGAAGGCACTGTTGTACATATTGCTTTTCAGTATCTGTTGGAGGTGGAAATGAAAACCTTATGGAGTGTCGGCATATGTTGTTGGCAGCGCAGTAGGCAGCGTAATAAGGGAAAGGGAACATCGGAAAAGCTTCTGAGATTGACTAGTTATTTCTTAGCTGCTAATGTTGTTTCCAGGAAGGATTTATTTGGGCTGATGGCAACTGCTTCAGTCCTTCTAAAACACAAGTTGGAAGCTTGTCTTGTGTCCAGATAAAGAGGCATATTAGAAGAGTGCTGGCACTCCAAGCACCTGATCTTAATAGTAGATTCACACTGAAGTCACTCTGCATTGGGAATACGTTTTGGAGGAACTTTATTTCAAGAAGCAGGAGCTTTCTATGGAGTAACCAACAGTCCCGTGAAGGGCTTGAAGTACTTGAAGGGCTGTCATCTAGAGCAGGGGTCCTCAACCCCCGGGCCATAGACCGGTCCCAGTCCGTGGCCTGTTAGCAACTGGGCCGTGAGTTGTATCATTATTTCATTATATATTACAATGTAATAATTGAAATAATGTACTGTGGACGCCCATAATACATTGAGTCTGGCCTCCTTTGCTGCACTATTTATTGGGCCTATTGAGCTATCATCAGTTTCAGCTCTGTCCACACTATGGCCTGATTAGTTGTCTTCCACCTGAAATGGAGCAATTTCATTGTCTTATTTTAACTGTTTAAATTTATTTCTGATTTGTATCGCCTATTCTTTAAGTTTGTTGTAATCTGCCCTGATCCTGCTCGCAGGATACGGTGAAATAGAAATTAACAAAAATAAATAAATATAAATGAATGAATGAATAACGAACACAATGGTATCATCATCCCCCCTCCTTGTCCGTGGAAAAAATGTCTCCCATGAAACCGGTCCCTGGTGCCAAAAAGGTTGGGACGCACTGATCTAGAGGATGGTGCAGAATTGTTTTCTGTGGCTCCAGAAGGTCAGACCAGAACCAACGGGTTGAAATTAAATCAGAAGAGTTTCCGGCTTAACATTAGGAAGAACTTCCTTACCATTAGAGGAGTTCCTCAGTTGAACAGGCTTCCTCAGGAGGTGGTGGGCTCTCCTTCCTTGGAGGTTTTAAGCAGCGGCTAGATGGCCATCTGACAGCAGTGCTGATCCTGTGAATTTAGGGGGAGGCATTTGTGAATTTCCTGCATTGTTCAGGGAATTGGACTAGATGACCCTGGGGGTCCCTTCCTACTCCTATGATTCTTTGTTAGAACAAAAATGGAGGCCTGTGTCCCAGCTAGGGTTGCCTGAAGGGTTGGGGAAAGGCTGATGCTTTGAATTGAAGCTTAAAGAGATGCTATTTATGGTGAAAAGCTGCACTTTCCCATTTCCTTACAAGAAGCTTCTAGGGAAGGAGGGGGGCAGGGGCACACTGCCCTGAGCTTCTGGAAAGAAGGGTTGGATTAAAATGCATTAGAAAGATTAGGATATTTATTTTCTCCAGGTTGTTGGCAACCCTCATCCCATCACCTGAGGTGGCCCTTTCACGCACACTAAATAAAAGACTCTTCAGGGGTCATTTCGTAGAAAAAGAGGTGCCGGAGCTCATTAGCACAACTCATTTGCACAACTCATTGGCATATGCCACAGACGTCACCGGAAGGGGTACTAAATTATATCAGCTCAGCGTCTACCTTCAAATGCTTCTGGAATGACAATTGTCATCATAAAACCTTACTCCCGTCATACGTTTTCAATTCCTTTCTCCTATGTGACCAGATCGGCATCTGACACTCTAACCCAGCAGTTCCCAAACGTTTTGGCAAGGCTTATTTTGTAGAAAAAGCCCAGCAGGAACTCATTTGCATATCAGACCACACCCCCTTATGCCAAGCCAGCCGGAACTGTGTTCCTATGTGTTCCTGCTACCCCCCCCCCCTGTGTTTCGGTATGGTGAACCACAAGCCCAAATGTACCTGATAGGGGAAAACAATTTTTAAAAGCAAAGTATGTCCAAATCAGTAAAACTACAAAAGCCTGAGGACCCCCCCCCCCCTTTCACAGGCTTTGGGTCAAGAGACCCACAGCTTGGGAAAAGCGACTCTAGCCAATGCATCTCCCTGTCTCTCCCACGCATACTTATATATGACTTAGCCCCGGTGAACTCAACGAGGCTTGATTCTGAGTACAAGTTTGCACATGAGCTTGGAATCTTCTTAATGTCAAGAGCCTTTTAGAAAGGATTTTGAAGATCTCTCTACCATTTTTGTCCCTGAGCTGATATGGGGGCTTCCTCACTCTCCGCTTATATTAGCTTGAAGTTAAATCAGTTTATGATAGGAATGCGAAAAACAGCAACGGACGTTCGCCTTCAGATTTGCATTCCACCCTGCATAAAGTATACGGCTTATGTAACTGTATGTTCATTTTGAGTTTCGTATGCAAACCCAGTCTTAGGCTACATGAAAGAGAGAGAAAACTGAATGATAAATTGCTCTGTACGTGTTTGTTAAATGTGGTTGTCAGCATACGTAGGAGAAGAAGAGGAGATTGGATTGATACCCCGCCCTTCACTGGGAGTCTCAGAGTGGCTTACAATCTCCTTCCCTTCCTCTTCTCACCACAGACACCCGGCGAGGTAGGTGGGGCTGAGAGAGCTCTGAGAGAACTACTGTTAAGAGACAGCTCTGAGAGAGTTATGGCTGACCCAAGGTCACTCCAGTAGCTGCATGTGGAGCAGTGGGGAATCAAACTCTCAAATTAGAGTGTGTGCATTTAACCACTACACCAAACTGGTGTAAAGAATAGCTCAGAGCATTGTATATGAGTCTCCTGTCTTCTTCAGCTGATAGGTAATGGCCTGAAGCTTCCTGTATTTTTCTGTTCCATTGGATTTCTGTTCCATTGGATTTGATCCCTGAGCCTCAGAAATCAAGGAAGCTCCAGGAACCTGGCATCCTTGGGGATTCTATCCTATGTAACAGGGATGGGCAAATTTGTTTAACATAAGAGCCACATACAATAAAAATCAAAAGTCTGAGAGCCACAAGACATGAATGTCAGATCATAGAATCGTAGAATCATAGAAACATAAGAGTTGGAAGGGACCTCCAGGGTCATCTAGTCCAACCCCCTGCATAATGCAGGAAACTCACAAACACTTCCCCCTAAATTCACAGGATCTTCACTGCTGTCAGATGGACATCTAGCCTCTGTTTAAAAACCTCCAAGGAAGGAGAGCCCACCACCTCGTGAGGGAGCCTGTTCCAATGAGAATGATTCAGACCAGCAAAGTTAATGCAAATAATTGTTTTTTCTATTTGAAGTCATGTGAGGAGAGCCTAATCTGGTGCATACACACATACACACACACACACGGCCTGCCGCCCTATGCAAATATATACGTCCAGGGTTTTTTTGTAGAAAAAGGAACTCAGTAGCATATTAGACCACATCCCCTAATATTAACATATTAGGTCACACACTCATTAGCATATTAGGCCACACCATCTGGGATAATCAACTGCAATCTGAACTGTGACAGTAACTTTTCCAGGCCCTGCAGCAATTCTGGACAGCCAGCCAGGCCCCAGGGAGGCTGCCGCACAGTACATCTGGGCCCTGTGATCCCTGCCTGGCCCTGGGGAGGCTGCTGCACAGTGCAGCTGGGCCCCACGATCCTTGCTGGTCAGCCAGGCCCCAGGGAGGCTGCCACATGGCTCGGTTCAGTCCAGCAATCCCCGAGGGCCACACCAAGTGACCTCAAGGGTCGTATACAGCCCTCGGGACAGAGGTTCCCCACCCCTGCTGTAGAGAATGATTTTTGGATGGTGCCTTCTTTCAAAACTCTGACCTTTATTGTCATTTAACTGATGTTGCCTTCATCCTTGAGGGTCCACTGAGGGAAGACATTTTGGAATGGATCAAATGTCTAGAATTCCCATGTGGACTTTGGACTTGACTGTCCTGTATTTTGTGATAATTGTATTGTGAATATTGCATTGAATGTATAGGAAGACTATTGATGTTTGTGACTTCTCTGTGCTTATGAAATAATGAATTTTGAGTGTATGTTTGCACATATATGAAAAAATTATGGATGAAAGGATCGAACTCATACACATAATACTTTTCATTACAATTCAGCTGTTCCACTGAAGGGTAGGCTGATGTTGACCCTGCCTGTTTGGGAAGGATTGTGGCTCTTTGGTAGAACATCTGCTCGAAATGCAGAAGGTCCCAGGTTCAGTCTCTGGCATTGGGCAGCAGGTGATGTGAAAGACCTCAGCCTGAGACCCTGGAGAGCCGCTGCCAGTCTGAGTAGACAATACTGACTTTGACAGGCCCAGAGTCTGATTCAGTGTAAGGCAGCTTCATGCATTCATATGCACTTGGACTTTCCTGTCTGGGCAGGAAAATTTAGGAAGTGGCTGATTACAATAGTCAGGGCTTCTTTCATAGAAAAAGTCTAGGAGGAACTCATTTGGATATTAGGCCACACCCCCTGATACCACCATTGTTTCACACAGGTCTTTTTTGTAGAGAAAGCCTAGGGAGAACTAATTTGCATATTAGGCCACACCCCTGATACCAAGCCAGCCGGAAATGCATTCCTTTGCGTTCTTGCTAAAAAAGAAAGTCCTGACAATAGTACAATTTTCAAAGATGTGTGGAGTGGTCTGTGTAGTTGGATGAGTCTGAGTAAGGAGGCTGTGCTAAACGTAGCACCTTCCATCTCAACAGAACTTCCTTGCTGCCAATGTGATTGTCTGCAAAGTTAATATCTGAGGTTACCCTCTTTGTGGAGATTTCCCCACTCCCAATTTCCTGATCAAGTTTGCATTTCTACATCCTGTATTTTCTGTGTATGTCACTCCATTAGGTACGAGACCGCCTTGCAACTCCTTGTATGCCGAGAGCCCAGGATCTGATCTGAGGATCTGAAAGCCTCAGTGGTTGAGTGCATGGACTCTAATCTGGGAGAATCCCCACTTCTCTACATGCAGCTGCTGGGTGACCTGGGGTTCTCTCAGACCTGTTTTCTCAAGAGCAGTTCTCTCAGAGCTCTCTCAATTCCACTTACCTCACAGAGTGTCTGTTGTGGGGATAGGAAGGGAAGGAGATTGATGTATGCCACTCTGAAGGGTGGGGTATAAATTCAATCTTCTTTGTCTCCTCCTCCTCCTTTATCTTCTCCTTCTCTGCCTTCTTTTCTTCCTTCTGCATTGTGCAGGGAGTTGGGCTAGATGACCCTGGAGATCTCTTCCAACTCTCTTCTTCTTCTTCTTCTTCTTCTTCTTCTTCTTCTTCTTCTTCTTCTTCTTCTTCTTCTTCTTCTTCTTCTTCTTCTTCTTCTTCTTCTTCTTCTTCTTCTTCTTCTTCTTCTTCTCCTCCTCCTCCTCCTCCTCCTCCTCCTCCTCCTCCTCCTTGGCAGCAAATCTGAAAGACCTTCCCTTTCATAGAATCATAGAGTTGGAAGAGACCTTCGGGGTCATCTAGTCCAACCCCCTGCACAATGCAGGAAATGCACAAATACCTCCCCCAAATTCACATGATATTCATTGCTGTCAGATGGCCATCTATCCTCTTTTTAAAAACCTCCAAGGAAGGAGAGCCCACCACCTCCCGAGGGAGCCTGTTCCACTGAAGAATCTCTCTAACGGTCAGGAAGTTCTTCTTAATGTTGAGCCGGAAACTCTTTTGATTTAATTTCAACCCATTGGTTCTGGTCCTACCTTCGGGGGCCACAGAAAACAATTCCACACCATCCTCTATATGACAGCCCTTCAAGTACTTGAAGATGGTGATCATATCACCTCTCAGCTGCCTCCTCTCCAGGCTAAACATCCCCAGCTCCTTCAACCTTTCTTCATAGGACTTGATCTCGAGACCCCTCACCATCTTCGTCACCCTCCTCTGGACCCGTTCCAGCTTGTCTATATCCTTCTTAAAATGTGCTGCCCAAAACTGAATACAATACTGCCCAAGACCCCCTTGGCAGTTAGTACACAATATAGTGTTAGATGAATGGTTGGGTGGAGTTGGTGTAACACAGCTTCATATATTTGCAATTTATAGCCCTGGTGTTCTCGTGGTCCACAGCCAAGACAAATCCAATTAAATCTGAACATGAACCAGAGGACAGCCTAGGTGAATCATCCAGCCACTTCAGTGAAGATCACACCCTCTCTGGTCCCCAGAAATGGCTTTTTTGGTGCTATGTAAGCAATAATGTACAATTTATTGTTTATACAGTTTTCTATTTCCATCAGCAAACAGTGATTGTTTGTCAGTCTTCCTGCTAAAAACTAAATTGATAGAATGATAGTTTTTTTTTTTATTTTTAAGGAAAATGGTCTGGGAAAGCCACAGTGGATGCTGATGGGAGATTAAACAAGTCTTGTGATATTGTTGAAAAGCTGATAAGGAAAGAAGTAGGAAGTGACAACAAAGACTCCATGAAGAGTTGTCCATACCCATAAATACCCATAACTTGGTAACTCCAAATCAGGGATGGAATTCTAGCAGGAGCTCCTTTGCATATTAGGCCACACCCCCTGATGTAGCCAATCCTTCAAGAGCTTACAAGGCTCTTTTTTGTAAGCTGTTGAGGGATTGGCTACATCAGGGGGGTATGGTCTCATATGCAAAGAAGCTCCTGCTAGAATTTCACCCATTCCTCAAATACCCGTAACTCGGGAGTTTCAAGATCTCTCAAAAGGATTGTTTCTCCAAATATATAACTCTATGCCCAGTGTGGCCCCAAGGTATCACTTACTGGCTGTTCCCCCTCAGTAGCTCCCACCTGTAGAGGTGAACTGGAGGAACGGTGTTCAGGTGTTTCTAGATAGTGCTTCAGGGCCATTTTGTTGACTAGGGCGTTCAGTGAGGTACAGGCTGCAGGCATTGTGGAGAGGGGGTTACTTGGGGTTTTATTGTACTACTAGGAATAAGGCCCATTGTGAAGAAATACAATAGGCTCTAGAAAAAGGCTCTGAGAGAGTGCCCTCCCACCCTTGCTGTCATCCCACCCATCCAAGTGAAGACATTCACTCCTGCCCACCTCAACTGGAGAGCAGTTGTAATTCTGAGTGAATGCCAGCCCTCACCTGGAGATTGACAACAGTGGTTCCCCAGGAGGAAATGGCTGGTTTGGAGAGTGAAGTCTATGGTATTGTACCTGTCTGAGGTTCCCCCCCCTCCTCAAACTCTACCCTCTCCATGCTCCAACCCTCAGATCTCCTGTTTCTAATATTTATATCCACCATTCCTTTCTTTGGCTCATGGTGTTGGAATGGTACTATCAAGTGGAATGGTGGTGGAAAGTGCTATCAAGTGACAGCTGACATTGCAACCCCTCATGGAGTTTTCAAGGTAAGAGACGTTCAGAGGGGTTTGCCATTGCTTGTGTCTGTGTAGCAACCTTGGTGGTCGTCCATCGAAATACTAACCAGGGCTGGCCCTGCTTAGCTTCTGAGATCTGGTCTTCCTTGGTGGTCGTCCATCGAAATACTAACCAGGGTTGCCCCTGCTTAACTTCTGATATCTGGTCTTCCTTGGAAGTCTTCCTTCCAAATACTAACCAGGGCTGACCCTACTTAGCTTCTGAGATGTGACAAGATCAGGATGGGGGATTGGATCCATTCCAGTCCGGCTTTCGACCAGGTCATGGGATGGAGACGGTTCTGGTCCTGCGACATCTGGACCGGGGCGGCTCAGCAGTGCTGTTATTATTAGACCTGTCAGCCGCTTTTGATACAGTTGATCATCTGCTACTGACTAGCTGCCTTGCCGACGTAGGGATTCAGGGGTCCGCCTTACAGTGGTTGACCTCCTTCCTCCAAGATCGGGGACAAAGGGTGGTGATAGGGGAGGAATCATCCCAGAAGCACTCACTCATATGTGGTGTGCCTCAGGGTGCGGTTCTGTCCCTGGTGTTATTTAACATCTATATGTGCCCCCTTGCCCAGATTGTCAGGAGGTTTGGACTGGGTTGTCACCAATACACAGACGACACCCAGCTCTATCTATTGATGGGCGGCCAGTCCGACTGTACCCTGGAAAATCTAGACTTGGCTCTTCAAGCTGTAGCATCTCGGCTCAGGCTGAGTCGGCTGAAGTTGAATCCGACGAAGACGGAGGTTCTCTATCTGAGCCGGGGTGGCCCAGGGGGAGATGTCCATCTGCCGGCTCTTGACGGGGTGCCATTGGTACTGGCTCCTAAGGTGAAGAGCTTGGGCGTGCTCCTTGAGTCCTCCCTTACAATGGAGGCTCAGGTAGCAGCCACTATTAGATCTGCCTTTTTTCATCTTTGGCAGGTGCGGCAGTTGGCTCCTTTCCTGGAGCGCAGCAACTTAGCAATGGTGATCCATGCTACGGTCACCTCAAGAATAGATCACTGTAATGCTCTCTACATGGGGCTACCCTTGACGCTGACTCGGAGGCTACAGCTAGTGTAGAACGCTGCAGCACGGCTGTTAATGAGGCTCTCCTGGTGGGAGCACATTCAGCCAATGCTGAAAGAGCTGCACTGGCTGTCTGTTGTGTTCCGAGTCCGTTTCAAGGTGTTGGTATTGACCTTTAAAGTCCTTTATGGTCAGGGACCTGTCTATCTGCAGGACCGCCTTTACCCATATATTCCCCAGAGAGCACTGTGTTCAGGGACAAAAAATCTGTTGTTCATCCCTGGACCAAAGGAGGCCAGGTTGCATTTGACACGAGCCAGGGCCTTCTTGGTGGCAGCACCAGAATTATGGAATGCTCTCCCGGAGGCCATAAGGGCCTTGCGGGACCTCCCTACATTTCGCAGGGCCTGTAAGACTGAATTGTTTCGACAGGCCTTTGATGTTTAAATGAGAGAGAGCTGCCACTGACATCAGTTATAGTACTCGGTGATCACCGTATGAAAAGCAGAGCCGCCAACATAGAAATGATACTGCACCCTGAAATAGTTTTTAAAATATTTTAATTGTATTAATGTTTTATTGATTTTATTGATTTATTGTTCTTGATTGTATAAATGAATGTTGTAAGCTGCCCTGAGTCCGCTTGCAGAGAGGGCAGGATAAAAGTTTAATGTAATAATAATAAGAAGAAGAACCCAGATTTCTATGTTCAGGATCTAAAACTCACACCACTGTCCCACCATGGATCTGGATGTGAACCTTCTTGATAAGCCTCTTTTACTTTTCTTCCATGTTGGTTCCATGGTCCATGGGTGACAGTACCCACCCAACTCTTAAATTAACAAGGGACCACCTTTTAAAGAAGCAAGCAAATTCAGCTCTAGCATATGTCCTGTTAATTCCTAGTATTGTTTATGCTCGTGACATTTTTTTTCTTGATTAAAAATAAACCCCTGGGAATTAACTTAGAGTTCTTCTGTTCCCACTTTGTCCATCTGTCCATATCTCCATATTATGTTTTCTGACATTTAACAAAAGAGGAAGAAACACGCATATTTCTTGTTGGTCTCCTCCATTTTAATTGGTGGCTAAATCTGTATTTCAAAGGCCAACTGAGGGGGATGCTCCCGAAAATGCTAAGAGTCAAAGTCGAATGGCTTCAGTGGCGAGCACCCTTATTGACAAAAAGGGAATTTAATTTAGGATCATGGAAACTAGCAGAATATATGAACATATGAAGCTGCCTTATACTGAATCAGACCCTTGGTCCATCAAAGTCAGTATTGTCTACTCAGACTGGCAGCAGCTCTCCAAGGGTCACAAGTTGAGGTTTTTCACACCTATTTTCCTGGACCCCTTTTAGTTGGTGATGTCGGGAATTGAACCTGGGACCTTCCGCTTCTACCACTGAGCCACCGTCCCACCCCAACATGTTACAGAGCTTTAGAAAGACAAGCTTCCTTTCCATCCTCTCCGGTTCCTGCCCCAGTCTTGTGGCGAAACAGTCAATGAAGCTGTAAGTCCAATTATGAGAATGATCTGGGTTAATACTAGGAAAGACCATCCTATTTACATGTTCCTAGAGCACTGTTCATATCATAGTGAACATATGTACATGTTAGGTGAATGCCAGTATGTCTGTTTGTAAGGAAGAGCCAGCGTATGCTTACATTAAAAAGTAACACTGGGGATCAATTAGATAAATGTGGGGTTTAAAATGTGGAGTTTAAAATGAGCTGTACATGCAGTGGAGTAAGAATTACTCAGTGCATACACAAAAAAAATTGTATACTGGCAGGGCTTTTTTGTAGCAGGAATTCCTTTGCATATTAGGCCACACACACCCTGATGTAGTCAATCCTCCAAGAACTTACAGGGCTGTTAGTACAGGGCCTACTCCAGGAGGATTGGCTACAGCAGGGGTGGGTGGCCTAATATGCAAAGGAGCTCTTGCTACCCAACACCCCCCCCCCCCCGCTTGCATACTCCTATGCCCTCCCACAGTACTGTATCATCTTGCATTTGGGCACCCAGTGCTAAAGTCCCAGACGACCACATAAGTGGGACTCAGTGTTCCCTCTAAGCTGTGGAGTCTTGTGTGCAAAAATTCTACTCCGTGTGCTACTTTGTGAGTGAGCAATTTGGCTACTGCATAAGTTAGTCTGCTCAGGAACCATCCTTCCTCAGCTAAGACAAAAATGTGTGAGCAGGGCTTTTGTTGTAGAAAAAGCCCAACAGGAATTCATTTGCATATTAGGCCATACCCTCTGACATCATCATTATTGCACACAGGACTTTTGTTGTAGAAAAAGTTGAGCAGGAACTCATTTGTATACTAGACCACACCCCCTGATACCGAGCCAGCCGGAACTGCATTCCTGCTAAAAAAAAAAAAAAGCCCTGTATGTGAGCCAGGGGCTAAATAACTGTGAGCTAGCTCACACTAATTCAGCTTAGAGGGAACACTGGGTGGGAGCAATGAGAGGGCAATCATGATGAGGCAGCCATGCTTCTTCAGACATGGGACCTAAACAGACAAAAGCAAGAGTCTGCAACAAGTGCCAACTGAGTCCAGAGAACCAAGCAGTAAAGTGAGAGTTGTCTCTGGTTCTGATGAGTCCAATTCTGTGGGGGTTAAGAAATCTGAATTCAAAGCATGTTAGATTTCTTTACTGAAATTAAAATAATGAACAGTATTTAACCTTAAATAATGAGCAGTGTTTGATACAAGGCATTACCGTCTAGTCTTTTAGATATGACATTTGGCTCCAAAATGACAATTTGGGGACAAAAGCAGATGCAGGTGTGCAAGTAACAAAAAAAATGAACTGTCCCTTCAGTTGTCCTTTTGACCCAAAGGTTGAAGGCCCAATAACTAACACAATCAGTGGATACACCTCAATAATATACTGGATATGGGGCATTCTCCAAGTGGACTCTTCAAACACATGAAGAATGCATCAATAAAAGTGGAAGCAAATAACCCAGGAAGAGCTCTGCCAGCCATACCAAAGGTCCAACTAGCCCAGCATCATGTTTATCACACTGGCCAGCCAGATGTTTCCAGGAAGCCCTCAATCAGGGCAGGAAGTGCTACCTATCTTCAGCTGTTGCCTCCCCAAATAATGTCCCAGCTCTGAACATGGTGATTCCCTTTAACCATCATGACCATTGGTAGACCTAGCCTCCATGATTTTGTCTAGTCTCCTTTTAGTCCCTTCCCAGCATTGTGGCAACAAATTCCACCAGTTCATGATGTATTGTGTGCAGAACTGCTTTCTTTTGTCTGGCCTTGACAAATAAGGAGGGGATCAATGACTCATGTGCTGCCACTCCTTCTTCTGCTATCCTTTCTGAAGTCATGAAGATGGAGATATTGGAAGAGAACACAGGCTGGTGAAGGGAATGTAAGTTGGGGAGGGATGATGTCTCAGTGACAGAGCATCTGCTTGGTAAGCAGAAGGTCCCAGGTTCAATCCCCGGCATCTCCAACTAAAAAGGGTCCAGGCAAATGGTTGTGAAAAGCCTCAGCTTGAGACCCTGGAGAGCTGCTGCTAATCTGAGTAGACAATACTGACTTTGATGGCCTGAAGGTCTGATTCAGTATAAGGCAGCTTCATATGTTCATATGTCCATATGTTCATAAACTGGGTGCAGCCCATAGGCAAGCCTTTAGAAACTCCTGCATTTACAGAAAAGGAATATTACTGATATATTCAGCTCTGACCGGAGGCATAAAGAGCAATGACATCAACCAGAGAAATGACATCTATAGGCCAGAACAAGGAAGGCCAAATTCTTTGACTACTTTGGTAACTTCCAAGGTTGGGATTATGAACATCAGGATATCCCCTTTCCTCTTCCTGAAATAGTTCACCTTTTTGCAGGTGTCTGTTGAACAAAAATATTTCACTGTTGGTCTTGCTTCACATGAAACATGGATTTTGAATTACGTGAATCCCTCAGCCTATTGATGTAAAACATTTCTCAGGAAGAAGTGTGGTGTTTGCACCTGAGAACCCAGAAAGACAAAGAACAAAGACAGCACAGGCAGTGTTCCCTCTAAGCTGAGTTAGTGTGAGCTAGCTCAGTTTTTTAGCCTCTTGCTCACATGGTTTTGTCTTAGCTTGGGATAAATGCCTCCAGCACAAAGTAATCTATGCAGTAGCTCACAACTTTAATGCCAGTAGCTCATGAAGAATTTTTGTGAGAATTTTTGCTCACAAGACTCCACAGCTTAGAGGGGGTATTGAGCACAGGTTTAGTTTAGTTTAGCTTAGTTGATTTGTATCCGTCCTTCCCCAACAAGCGGGCTCAGGGCGGCTCACAACATGAAATAATAACAAAATCAATTAAAGAAAACATTAAGTAAAACAATCGGTGTTAATTTCCATACCATTCAGTAAGATTAAATAAGTAATGTAAGTAGGCGGTATTCTGTTAAGCTTTATAACCATATAGGTTGGATCCCTTCTTTTGAAGGATTCTGAAGGACTTAGAGACAGTGGTGTCGTATGGACCATGGTGTTTTCAGAGGGCATCCAGGAACTCTAGGACTGGGGGGGGGGGCGTATATTTCATTTTCAGTGATTCTCAACTTTCATGCACTCATTTCTTAGTAACCAATTCCATCGCTTCAGAGGTCGGAGCTAACTAATCTAGCCTCGTAATTCAGAAGCCTGACTCATGGAGGATTTTCTCAGAAGGTTTTTAATCTCAGGCTGGGTTGACAACATATATACGAAGGGATACCTGTCTGGGTAGATAAATCAGTAGCCGGGAGTTACAGGCAGCTTGATTTGTGGCGCATCCACACCAGTGTCCTTCAGGATGGCTCTCAGCATTTGAAAGGATTTATTATCGTTGCCCACGTGATTAACACTTCAGCGGGTGAACTGACCTTTAAATATGATCTCTCTGCAAAGAAACAGTGACAGAATAAGGTCTGTTAATTTACGCTCATTTTGCTAAACCCTCCGCCAGGCGAGTTTTGCAGGCCTCAACTTGAAGGAAGTGATTTTTACAGGGGTCTCTCAGTTCAGACTGCCCTTTGCCTGCCGCTTGCAAACAGGGCCACTCGAACCATCAGGAAACTTCCCTTCAGATTCCACAGTGCTCTTCACGCATGCCATTGCAGTGTTCCAATTTGATTTTGAGTGTGTGCTAGCACATGGCAGTCTGCTGAAAGATTATGGATGCCAATCTCCAGGTGCTACCTGCCTGTCTCCCGGAATTTCAGCAGACTATGGAGATCAATTCTTTTGGAGAAAATGGTTGTTTTGGAGAGAAACGCTATGGGATTATATGCCAGTAAGTACCTCCCTTCCCCAGGCTGCAACTCCCTAATCTCCATGTGTTTCCTAACCAAGAGTTGGTAGCCCCATGAATGATAGATACCATCAACTGCACAGATGCAAAAGCTGGTTAGAGCTGAATTTTCAAGGGCCCATGAAGCACCTCTGATTACTGTTATGGTCATGTGTCAGCTTCCATGCTGTGTCAGCCAGCTTCATACTGATCACTGCCACCATGTAGGTGCAGAACTTGTGATGGGATGTCAGTAAGGGCAAGGGCAGTGAGGGCAAATAAGAAAAATAGTGCTGAAAATAAGCATTTTTTGGAGGGGGGGACAAAAGAGTTGCTAACATGCCAGCCATGTACAGAATACTGGTTTCCCCACATTCTTCTTCTTCTCTTTCTTTCTTTCTTTCTTTCTTTCTTTCTTTCTTTCTTTCTTTCTTTCTTTCTTTCTTTCTTTCTTTCTTTCTTTCTTTCTTTCTTTCTTTCTTTCTTTCTTTCTTTCTTTCTTTCTTTCTTTCTTTCTTTCTTCATGTAGCCCTTTTTGAGTCCTGGAAATATCATTCATGGAGTCATAGTTACATAAGTAGGAAAGTTGTGGAATGCAATGAGGCAGGGCATTTTTTGTAGCAGGAACTCCTTTGAATATTAGGCCACACTCCCTGATGTAGCCATTCTTCCTGGAGCTTACAGTAGGCGCTGTAGCAAGAGCCCTGTAAGCTCTTGGAGAATTGGCTACACCAGGGGCGTGTGGCCTAATATGCAAAGGAGTTCCTGCTATAAGAAATAGTCCTGGAATGAGGTGAAGCAGCTTCCCTCTTTTCTGTTTCTCCAGTAAACTTCCGCTGATGAAGACAGAGCAGCTTCACACCTTTTACACTGAAAACTCCTGACCCGCACATCTATTCTGCTGTAACCCCAGGGACGATATTTCCAGGGTCCAGAAAGGGCTGCAGTAACAGAAAGGAAAACCTCCACACATCTTCCGTCCATAGATGGCAGAGTACGAACCACCACAAATCAGTTTTTGAAGCATTTAATAACTTACCACCAATGGAGAATATACAAATTTTAGAATCAAACTTAAATGAGACTCTGACCAGGCTAGTGTGATCTCTTCAGAACTTGGAAGCTAAGAAGGGTTGGTCCCAGTCAGTATTTGGATGGGAGACCACCAAGGTAGTCCAGGGTTGCTACGCAGAGGCAAGCAATGGCAAACCACATCTGAATGTCTTTTGCCTTGAAAACCCCACTAGGGTTACCATAGGTCATGATGGAGAATTTAAATAAATAAAACAAATTAAAATTAGAGTGTATTTAGAATCGCAGAGCTGGAAGAGACCTCCAGGGTCATCTAGTCCAACTCCCTGTACTATGCAGGAAACTCACAAATACTTCCCCTCCACACACCCCCAATGATTCCTGCTCCATGCCCAGAAAATGGCAAAAATCCTCTTCAGGATCTCTCACAAAACTGATGTGGAGAAAAATTGCTGCCTGGCTCTAAAGTGATGAACAGCATTTCCCGGGGTGTGTAAGAAAGGACCATGAGAACCGGTCCTGCCCTCCCTCTCATGATCTGCCTAAGTTCACAGAATCAAGATTACTGTCAGATGGCTATTTAGCTTCCTGTTTAGAAACCTCCAAAAGTCTCCAAAACCCACCAGCTCTCAAGGAAGCCTGTTCCACTGAGGAGCTGTTCTGTCAGGATGTCCTTCCTAATATTTAGTAAAAAAAACCCTCTTCTAAATTAATTTCAGCCCATTGGTTCTGGCCTGACACCTTCTGGGGCAACAGAAAATAACTCTGCATCATCCTCTATATGACAGGCCTCCAAGTACTTGGTGCAATTGTAATAATAACCTTTCTTTTATGGAATGGTTGTGCTCAAAGATAAATTACCAATAGTTATACTATTGTGTACCGCTTGTGGAAGCATTACAATGACAGGGGTGGTAGGCAGGTTGCTGAAGAGCACGGCGTTAGATCTTCCTGATTGGAAAACACAATAAATGACTTTGCAGAGGTGCTGCTGAATCCTTCCTGTTTTAACAAGTCTGCTTGGAATCCTGGATTTTTTTTAAAAAAAAACAAATCATAAAGGCAAAACATTTTTAACAGACTTTTGGCTCCTTCAGTCAAAAGCGTCAAATGTCATGCAACTAATTTGCCATAGCCAATGATGAGCTGTTCGTACTTGGAAATACCATGTTTGTATTTACATCCCTGAAGAATGCAGGGCTTAATTGAGGAGTGCACCATCAAGCCAAATGCATCACACCAGCCATGTATGGCATCCTGCCAGGGACACAAGAATCCTCCTATTTTTCTTCTGCTGGGGAATGCCAAATCAGTGTGGTTGTTAACCTGACTAACCCACAATACGAGCCTTACGGTCTCCATTTCACTTGGTGGCTTATAGGTTTTGTAGGTCTGTCTTAATTCAAAGGTGGGTGGCGTTATGAGTCACTAAGACCCTGAGGCGGGGTATAAATTCAATTTCTTCTTCTTCTTCTTCTTCTTCTTCTTCTTCTTCTTCTTCTTCTTCTTCTTCTTCTTCTTCTTCTTCTTCTTCTTCTTCTTCTTCTTCTTCTTCTTCTTCTTCTTCTTCTTCTTCTTCTTCTTCTTCTTCTTCCATACTAGGACCATGATGGAAAAGTGCAGCAGAGGTGTTAACTTGATAAACACAATAATCTTACATGTCTTCACTGTCATTTTGAGCAAGTTGAACTCAAGTAAATCTCCCTGTGGATTCCTGTGGAAAATCTACACTGATGAAATAGATTTCTATTTGACCTCCCACACCTTTCCCTTCCCACTGCACCACAAAATTCTGCTACTGCGGCAAGAAAACATGAAGCGACAATTGGAGGACAATGGGAGTGACCAATTGGCAAAAATGGATTCCTTTCATATAAGCATGAATTTTCCCCTGGATTCAAACCATCCAGCCAGATAACTGGTCTATTGAAGTTAGTACTGTAAATTCTGGCTGGCAGTGGCCTGTTCTCTAGGGACTCTGAACAGGGGTCTTTCACGTCACCTACTACCTGGAGGTGCTGGGATTGAAGCTGGGACTCTGCCACTGAGCCATGACCATCCCCCAAAACGGATGCCGTTTGTGGATGCCCAGTGTGAATAAGAAGAGGTGGTTCTCTAGATGATTATATTTAATTGGTGACCTTCAGTTTTGGGATATACAAAGATGTATTTTTGGTTTCTCTTGATTTCTGCTTGCCTTACTGCAGCACTTGTCCCACATAGTCTTTCATTGACACAATCCTTAGCATAGCTTTTTTGAAATCAAGAATGTAAGAAAAGCCTGCTGGATCAGGCCATCTAGTCCAGCATTCCCTCTAGTCCAGCATCCTTTTTTAGAAAGTGACCAAAATAGTTGCCCTGGAGGACAAACAGGGAATAGAGGCCAAGGCCCTCCCCTGCTGCTGCCTCCCAACACTGGTTTTCAGAGATTTGCTTCCTCTGGACATGGAAGCTTCCTTTACTCATCATGGGTAGTAGCCAATGCTGGACTTCCTCTCCATGAATCTAACTTGTGTGCCAGCTCAAAGCTATGGTTGAGATAACCATATTGGTTCCACCCAATTTTTTCTTTAGCAAATCACTTTTGTTCTTTGTTTACGGGTATCCATTTTAACAGCAGCATTTCTGTCAGATTTTGTTAATATAGTCTTGGGAAAGGACAACAACAGTTTCACCCAAGGTGTAGAGAAACTAGCTGAACCATAAGGAAGGCTGAGCACAGAAGAATAGATGCTTTCAAGCTGTGGTGCTGGAGAAGACTCTTGAGAGTCCCTTGGACTGCAAGAAAATCAAATCAGTCAGTCCTAAGGGAGATCAACCCAGACTGTTCCCTGGAAGGTCAGATGCTGAAGCTCAAATACTTTGGCCACCAAATGAGAAGAGAGCATTTGTTGGAGAAGATCCTGATGCTGGGAAAGACAGAAGGCAAAAGAAGAAGGGGACGTCAAAAGATGAGATGGCTGTACATCATCACTGATATAACAAACACAAATTTGAGCAGACTTTGGAGGATGGTGGAAGACAGGAGGGCCTGGCGTGACTTTGTCCATGGGGTCGCAAAGAGTTCAACTTGACTGTGCAACTGAACAACAAAAAGAGAAACTAGAGATGAACTTTGGCCCTAAACCAGAGTTCTCATGAAATTTAGCTAACAGCCTACTTGGCTGACACTTCTATGACCATTTCTCTCAAGGAGAGTAGCTTACTTTCCAGGAATCATAAATACTGTTCCGGACATAACTTATCTTTATGGAAGGTCACAGGAATATGTGAAGTTTCCAGATAATGACTTAGAATACTGCTCCAGTTTAGTCCGTATTGTCTGTTCTGTCTGGGAGTTAGCTCTAAACTGTCCTGGACAAACTAGTTTCCTGCTACTTATCTGAGTGGTTTCTTTAAAATTATTTATATCCCAGTTTATGGAAATAAATTTGCTCAAAAACACTAATGCAATCCTTAGTGGAAATGCCCTGGGGGCGGGGAATCTTTTTGCATGTGGTGTGCCCTGAAGCATGATCACACCATGCTTCACACCATCGCTGTCCTCCATATGCAGACAGCTGCAGCGGTTACAGAATGAAAGAATCATGGTCCAGTGTTAGTGGGAACTTGGCTGTACACAGATTAAAGTGGACAATCAGTCTGTGCTTGTGATGGATGGAAAGAGGGCTGAATTCACATTATGCTGTTCCAGCAAAGTCGCAAGCTGGTAAGATACTGAACAGACTCAATTGTGGCACAAATCCAGCCAAAGGAAGTTGGGAGCCAGGCTGCAGGTGATTAAAGCTGAGTCAGGCAGTCAGGACCTGGGACAGCTCCCAAGTCCAATGGAAATAGCTTCAAGGGAGCTCCTCTGCATTAGAATGATGCCTTTGGGATGTGACACATGAGTAGCTCTGTTGACCCCAGCGTTTCCCCATGCAGCTGTGGAAAGATGGGTCATGATTGGTCACATGTCAGAGAAACTGTATCTTGGTTTGCATCTTGGCTGACTCAGAGCTACAGCTATTCTTCAAATCAAATGTTTCAGAACTATAATTTCACCCAGGACTTCTTTTCTAGCAGGAGCTCCTCTGCATACTAGGCCACACCCCCTGATGTAGCCAATCCTCCAAGAGCTTAGAAGGCTCTTAGTAAAGGGTCTACTGTAAACTTCAGGAGGATTGGCTACATCTGGGGGAGTGGCCTAATATGTAGAGGAGCTCCTGCTAGAGAAATAGCCCTGACATTCTATTGTATAAAGGAAGATGGAATTTTTAAAGACACCTTAAAACCAATGTTATATCCAGCAGTTAAGTGTTTGATTTCAGTACAGAGTAGATATGGTTAACTTTCTGTTGAGCTTTGTTCCAAAAAAAGTTATAATTGTGTCCAATTATAATTGTTTCTATCATTATAATCCGTCTCCAAGGCAGTGTCGCTATTAATTTTCATGAGGACTAGAAACATACTCAAGAAGTTTACATTCTCATGATTATGATTATCCCTCACCAGTGTCGCAGTGGCATAATTAAACATCTGATTTAATTGTGTGTCTGTGCGCCTAGGCACACCCACACACAGATGTGCACATACAAAGCCACATTAAAAATATTGCTGTCCTTGTTTTTAATTCCCAACTGGTTCGTTTTGTATTGCCTTTGTAGTGCTGATATTTTTTGAAAATGTGTTTGCGGGTCTGTTTGTAATTTTAGAAAGCAACAGTAACCCGCTGACTTCAATGGCCTCACTGTGTTTTTTGTTAAATCCTATGAGGTGAACGTCTACGAATGCATTCTGCAAATGCCATCTGTCACTCAGACTGTCTGCTGCCAGCTCATTTCTGCAGCTACATTTTGTTGATTTCCTTACATTGCTCAACCAGTGCAAGGATATGTGGTGATGAATGTGAAAATATATGTGTACATATAATGAAAAAAATACTAAAATTGTAAATACTGGCCATTAAGTGTGTGCAAATATTAATAGATGCTCTTAAAGGCAATTTCCATGTAGGATTTCTAGACTGTGATAATGGCCTTTTTAAAATTACATAAATGTTGGGGGGACAGTATTGCGTTTTCAACAGAGCACTCCTAATGCATAAGTAACTTTTATGTATGTACAGTGTCTAGTAGACTCGGGGTGCCTTTGCACATAATAATGATGAATTGTGCAATTAATGAAAGCAGTGAATTATCTTGAACTAAATAGAATGCACCTGTGACTAGGGGTAGTGTCAAGCAAACATTCCAAATGTATCCTTGGTTATTATTAGTATTTCCCTCCTGAGTTCCATTTCATACTTTTTGCTTCTCTCCCAAACCCATATTCTTCTTTACCTTCCCTTAAGTGTGTACAGACTCCCAGGGATATATGTGTGGTGGCTATTGTCATCTGCTGGTCACCATCATTCCTTCTTTTGGAAACTCGGTCAAAAGCAGACATGTAATTTGTGCAATGCAGTTGTACGATTTCCAAATGCATCATGTCTCCCTATTTCATGTTGTTCTCTGGTTCAAGAGTAGAGGGAAATAACTGATAATACTTAATTTAGAGGATCACTTAGTAGTAGAGTAGTGTAGATGACTCCGGAAGATAATGGCAAGCCACCCTGTAAAAAGTCTGCCAAGAAAATGTCATGATGTGATGTCACCCCATGGGTCAGTAATGGCTCAGTGCTTGCACGGGGGTCCACCTTTACCTTTTACCAGCAGGAATTCATTTGTAAATTAAGCCATATACCCTGACCACCATTGTTTCACACAAGGCTTTTTGTAGAAAAAGCCCAGCAGGAACTCATTTGCATATTAAGCCACATCCCCTGACATCAAGCCAGACAGAACTGTGTTCCTGTGTGTTCCTGCTCAAAAAAACCAAAACCCTGCCTTTCCCCTTTAGTAGTACAGCATCTGCTTGGCATGCAGAAGATCCTATGTTCAAATTCTGGCATCTCCAGCTAAAAGGATCAGGGGGTAGAAGATATGAAAGACTCGAGATGGGCACAAATGGAATTTCCCACATCGAGCATGAAGTCAGCCTCAATGGCCCACTTCCAGTTCTATGATTCTAAAAGTCTCAAAGGGCATGGCTATTTCACTAATAGAGCAGCAGAGACATGGCCAACCAAACTGCCACTCACTAGGCATCTTAGTGCGACTAGCCTCCAAGCGGGGCAAGGAAATCTCCTGGAATGACAATTGGTCTCCAGACTACAAATATCATTCCTTTGGAGAAATATGGCTGCTTTGGAGGTTGGATTCTGTGACAGTAGATCTCACTGAGACTTCACCTCAAACTCCACCTTCTCCAGGCTCCACCCCTAAATTTCCAGGAATTTCCCAACCCAGAGTTGCTGCTCCTAACTATGACCAATGGCAGGGCTTTTTTTGTAGCAGGAACTTCTTTGCATATTAAGCCACATCCCCTGACATCAAGCCAGACAGAACTGTGTTCCTGTGTGTTCCTGCTCAAAAAAACCAAAACCCTGCCGACGCGGGGATTCAGGGGTTGGCCTTACAGTGGCTTTCCTCTTTCCTGGAAGGTCGGGGACAAAGGGTCGCAATTGGGGGGGAGCTATCCCGGAGGCGCACACTTGATTGTGGTGTGCCCCAGGGGGCGGTTCTCTCCCCGATGTTATTTAACATCTACATGCGGCCTCTTGCCCAGATTGCCCGAAGGTATGGGCTGGGATGTCACCAGTATGCTGAGGACACCCAGCTCTATCTACTGATGGATGGCCAACCTGTCTGCGCCCCGGAAAATTTTGACCAGGCATTACGGGCCGTGGCTGAGTGGCTCAGACTGAGTGGGCTGAAGCTAAATCCTATGAAGACAGAGGTCCTTTGCTTGGGTCGCCACGGCCTGGGGAGGGGGATCTCCCTACCGGCTTTTGACGGTGCGCCGCTGATGGCGGCGGACAGGGTCAAGAGCTTGGGGGTGCTGTTGGAGCCTTCCTTGAGGATGGAGGCTCAGATAACAGCCGCTGCCAAGTCCGCATTTTTTCATCTTAGGCGGGCAAGGCAGCTGGCCCCCTTTCTGGAATGCGACGACCTAGCAACAGTGATCCATGCTACGGTCACCTCAAGGTTGGACTACTGCAATGCCCTCTACATGGGGCTGCCCTTGTCCCGGACCCGGAAGCTGCAGCTGGTGCAGAATGCCGCGGCCCGGCTGTTATTGGGTCTCCCAAAGTGGGGACACATCCGGCTGGGTCTCCGGACTCTGCACTGGCTTCCAGTGATATACCGAGTCCGGTACAAGGTGCTGGTTATTACCTTTAAAGCCCTATATGGCCTGGGACCTGCCTACCTGAAGGACCGTCTCTCCCCACATGTTCCCCAGAGAGCACTGAGGTCAGGAACACAAAATCTCCTCACTATCCCCGGGCCAAAAGAAGCCCGTCTGAAAGCCACCAGAGAAAGGGCTTTCTCCGTTATGGCCCCCGTATGGTGGAATCAGCTGCCGGAAGAGGTGAGGGCCCTGCGGGACTTGGCGCAGTTCCGCAGGGCCTGTAAGACGATCCTCTTCCGGCTAGCCTACACCTAGCTATGATGACAACTGATGTAACTGGCCAGCCATCTGTTTACAGGAAATTGAAATATGCTGTTTTAAAGTTTTAACTGTTTAAATATTTAATTGTTTTATACTTAATATTGTTTAAATTTTATGTTTGATTAAATTGTTGGAAGCCGCCCTGAGCCATTTGTGGGAAGGGCGGGATATAAATCTCAAATAAATAAATAAATAAATAAATATTAGGCCACACTCCACTGATGTAGCTAGTTCTCCTGGAGCTTACAGTAGACCCTGTACTAAGAGCCCTTTAAGCTTTTGGTGGATTGGCTATATCAGGAGTGTGTGGTCTAATATGCAAAGGAGTCCCTGCTATATAAAAAAAAGCCCTGACCAATGGGGAATGTGGCTGGAAAGACACTTATAATGGCTAAAGGACAGGAGTCAGCGGAGGGTGGTCTTCTCTCTTTCATAATCTTCTGAATCTAGCTTGAGGACAAGGACATTTGGTTCAGGTCATTGCTTAGACACTGTCAGTGACCTTGAAGAAGCGAATTAAATAAAAGTAACTGTGGCCTTGGTGCCTAGGGACTGGTCCCGAATTCACAAAGGCATGGAAGCAGCCGTCCATCACTGCCTTGCAACCTTGAGGCCAGAGTGGAAAAGAATCAATGAGAAGCCTCTGGCGTTGCACACTGCCGTGTATGCACCAAGGCTGTGATAAATTATGCATGGGGTGCGCTGTCAGCAGTTTCACTGTAGACAAGGAGGCTACTATTGGTACATAATATCCAAGCCCACGAGTGCATCTTTCAAGGATTGTGGCGTCTGATTAACAATGATTAGGCCTTTGACAAAGTAGGCTCTTGTCTGCAAAGGCTTGGGCTGGAATGGTTGTGTTTGTCTGGAAGATGTCCCTTAGCTTCTACTTACTTATGGCCTCTTCTATATGGCTGTTTATTTATTTTGTTTTACCCCAACCTTTCTCCCATAATTCTTCTCTCCTCCTTTTTATCCTACAACAGCCCAGTGAGGTGAGTTAGGATGAGTGTGGGTGACTGGCCCAAGATCACCCAGCAAGCTTACATGACAGATTGGGGATTCATACTTGGGTCTCCCAGATCTTAGTCCAACACTCCCAGCACTATTCAGCACTGTCCTATGATTGTATCTCAGATGGTTGAGCTGGAGATGCTGGGCAACCCTAGCTTCAGTGGGTAGCCATGTTGGCCTACAGTAGAACTGTAGATTTTGGTGTGGTGCTTCAGAATAGAATCACATAGCTGGAAGGGTCATCTAGTCCAACCCCCTGCACAATGCAGGAAAGTCACAAATACCTCCCCCAAAGTTTAGAGAATCAGCATTACTGTCAGATGTTCATCTAGCCTCTGCTTATAAACCTCCACAGAAGGAGAGCCCACCACCTCCCAATGAAACCTGTTTTACTGAGGAACCATTCTAACTATCAGGAAGTTCTTCCTAATGTTTAGTTGAAAATTCTTCTGTTTTAATTTCAACCTGTTGGTTCTGGTCTGACCTGAGGCAACAGAAAACAGCTCCACACCTTCCTCTATATGACAACCCTTCTAGTACTTGAAGATGGTGATCATATCCCCTCTCAGTCATCTTAGAGTGGCAGACTCTAATCTGGGAGAACCGGCTTTGAGTCCTCACTCTTCCACATGAAGTCAACTGGGTGACCTTGGGCCAGTCACAGTTGTCTTAGAGCAGTTTCTTTCAGAGCTCTCTCAGCCCCACCTACCTCACAGGGCATCTATTGTGGGGAGAGGAAGGGAAGGAGACTGTAAACCTGTCTGAGTCAAGTATGGAGTATAAATCCGGTCTCCTCCGCCTTCTACTAGAATAGATAGATTTAAATCCAGTAACACCATAGAGACCAATAAGATTTTTGGGGGTATAAGCTTTTTAAAGTCAAAGCTCTTTTTGAAAACTTATACCCTCTAAAACACATTGGTCTTTCAGATGCTTTTGCCCTTGAATCTACATAAGAACATAAGAGAAGCCATGTTGGATCAGGTCAATGGGCCACTCAATCCAACACCCTGTGTCACACGGTAGCAAAAAAAAACAGGTGCCATCAGGAGGTCCATCAGTGGAGCCAGGATACTAGAAGCCCTCCCACTGTGCCCCCCCCCAAGCACCAAGAATACAGAGCATCACTGTCCCAGACAGAGAGTTCCAACGATAAGCTGTGGCTAATAGCTACTGATGGACCTCTGCTCCATATGCTTACCCAATCTCCTAAAGCTGTCTATGCTTCTAGCAATGTGGAAAGGAGGTTCACCCTTCCAAACCTGTTGACTTTAATGGTTTTAGATGAGTCTAACTCTGGTTAAGCTTGACCTGATAGAATTGTTCTCTGAGACAAAACATGAATACTTTCCTTAAAAAAAAATGCTTCTCTGTCTCCTGGTGACAGCTCTTAGACTTTTTTTTAAAATGTTACTTTTATCTTTTGGTACTTCTTACGCCTGGGTAATTGAGATTTAAAAATGGAAACGTTCCGAGATCTCATCTCTGTGACAATACAGTGCGGCTGTGATAACTCAATAAAGTATTAACTCGATGCAAAATATAATTATCCTACTCGGTTTGGTTCTAACAACGAACCACACACTTAAAATAATGGTAGAAAAGCAGTCTGTCATTAAAATGAGACAGAGTGTTTCTTGGAAAAGGGGGGGAAAGCATGAAAGTAATGGTTAAGGTCTAAGTAGCTGAACAGGGAGTCTATTTTTGGAATGCTGGTGGGGGAAAAAAAGCTTTAGAATGAATTTAGTCTTCTGTGTATGCATATCTCTGTCTTGGAAATGCTCACGATTTGACATCTTGAACTTGCTGAATACTTGGGGCGGGTGCCCTCTCTGTTTACACAGGAGGCTGCTTAAGGGTAGGTGTGCGTGGAGAGGGTGTAATATAAATTAGGAACCGCCTCTAGGAATCATGACTGGGTTATAAAAGAGGGTTTTGCTGTTTCGTCGATCGTGACATTTGCCACGTGACGTGTGCCAAAGCAGTCACACCTACCAAAGTCAGCTGGGGAGGAAGCCAAATGACACAGGATCTCACAGAATAGAATCATAGAATCACAGAGCTGGAAGGGGCCATAAAGGCATTTAAAAGGTGTGCAGTCCCTTTAAATGTGACGGCCAGAACTCTTTTTGGAGTTCAATTATGCCTGTCACACCCTTGCTCCTGGCTCCACCCCCAATGTCTCCCAGCTCCACCCCCAAAGTCCACAGATATTTCTTGAACTGGACTTGGCAACCCTATGTAGTAAGTCAACTGTGATTTGATGGCACTTCCCAGCAACTCAACAATGAGACTTTCAGTGTCTCTTTGTTAGACATCAGTAGTTATTGCTTGTGCCTCTCCCTGAAACTGTTTTTTTTTAAAAAGCGTGCAAACGCAATGGAATGTCATGGTGCTATTCTACTTCAGAGCTCTGAGAGGCCTGCATTGAAAAGTCCTATTCCATGAAGGCCAAGGATCTGGAAATTGGAACAGTACCACTTACATGCCAATGAGCACAGAAAGCTGTAATGACTGCTTTCAAGATTGGTTCCATTTGGGATTGAGTGAAACACACACTTAGGCAGGAGACCACAATCATAACACCCATTAGGGCTCATTGTGTCATAGATTTTTTGTAATGAAAAGATACATTCTCCAGCAGCTGAAAAGAATAGCACAGTCATACAAGCTGGCAGAAAGTGTGTGGCTCTATGACTCTCATCTTGCTTGAGCGACACAACTTTGTAGTAAATCCACAGTAACTCCGAGCAAGGCAGTATCTTCTTTTTCGCAATGTTCTGTTCCTTAAACATTTGATTGGCTTGATCAGATCTACCCATAGGTGCAGCACGGGGCATTGCTGTAGGACAGTGGTCTTCCATCTTTCTGGACTCCGCATTAACCCCTAGGTGGTACTATGGTATCCAGTGAGCTACAAGCACATGATAGGAGGCTTAATGACATCACAGTCATGTGACAGGAAGTTGCATGGCATCATATAATCCCCCCCCCTTTATTTCTTGTTTGTTGACATGAATGCAACCATATAGTTTGATTAGGCTTTCTACTCCAGATCCCTCTTCCTTCCTGAGAAAGCCAGCTCGGTGTAGCGGTTCAGGCCAGAAGATTGTAACCTGGAGAACCAGGTTTGATTCTCCACTCCTCCACATACAAGCTGATGACTGCACGAGAGCTCTACAATTCACCTGAGGATTGCAACCCATTGGCTGAAGGCTAGTCTCCTAGGACATAACAGAGGTCCTCCCCCCACCCTTTCTATCAGCACAAGTTCATGGGAATGTGTCTAGGTGCCAGGCCAGGTATACTAGGGGAAAGGAGGCCTGTGTGCCAAGGTTATATCTCTAGAGTGAATGGTGAGTTAAAGGCTGGATGGCTTAGTGGTAGAACATCTGCTCTGAATGCAGAAGGGTCAAGTTTTCAGTTTTGAGCACCGCATTTGAAGAAGGACATAGACAAGCTGGAACGGGTCCATCAGAGGATGACAAAGATGGTGAGGGGTTTGAAGACCAAGTCCTATGAAGAAAGGCTGAAGGAGCTGGGCATGCTTAGCCTGGAGAGGAGGTTGCTGAGAGGTGATAGGATCACCATCTTTAAGCACTTGAAGGGCTGTCATATAGAGGATGGTGTGGAATTGTTTTCTGTGGCCCCAGAAGGTAAGACCAGAACCAATGGGTTGAAATTAAATCAAAAGAGGTTCCAGCTCAACATTAGGAATAACTTCCTGACCATTAGAGTGGTTCCTCAGTGGAACAGGCTTCCTCAGAGGGTGGTGGGCTCTCCTTCCTTGGAGGTTTTTAAACAGAAGCTAAATGACCATCTGACAGCAATGAAGATCCTGTGAATTTAGGAGGAGTTGTCTGTGATTTTCCTGCATTGTACAGGGGGTTGGACTAGATGACCCTGGAGGTCCCTTCCAACTCTATGTTTCTATGATTCTAAGTCCTGGCATCTCCAGTTAACAGGATCATGGGATAGGTGAGTGAATTATCTCCACATGAAACCCTGGAGAGCCACAGACAGTCAGAGGAGACAGTACTGACCAGGGGTCATTTTGTAGGAAAAAAGGTGCCTTGGGATCTGTGTGCAGTGGGGAGAAAACTCCCCACTGCATGCAGACCCTGGCTGGAGGTTCAGGAGCCATGTTCCTGTGAGCTCCTGCTGAATTCAAGCCCTGGTACTGACCGATAGACCAACTGTCTGACTCAGGGTCAGTCAGCTCTATGTGTTCATGTGGATGGGGATATTTTATTTATTTATTTAGTAGGCTTATATTCTGTCTTTTCCCGTAAATGGCCTCAAGGCATATAACAACATATAAAAATAACAAGAAAAACCTACATATCAAAGTTAAAACACCATATTAAAATTAACAGAAAAAACAATAAATAAAACGCACCACCAGCAGACAGGGCACAGCATATCAATAACCAGTTGTAGGCTCACCTTAAATGATGATAATAACAATAGGATAGCGCTGTAATAAGGCATGATGTCACCACAAGGGAGGCCAAATGATGGAATAATAGGGCACCCGCTGCCTCAATCATAGGCTTGACGGAACAGCTCCATCTTGCAGGCCCTACGAAATGGCAGTAATTCAGGTAGGGCTCAGATCTCCACAGGGAGCTGATTCCAACAGGCAGGGGCCAGAGCTGAAAAGGCCCTGGCCCTAGTTGAGGCAAGTCGGACATCCTTAGAGCCAGGGATGCTCAGGATGTGTTGTGTAGCCAATCGCAACAACCTCTGGGGCTTATATGGGGAAAGGCAGTCCTTCAGGTATGTTGGTCCCAGGCCATGTAAGGCTTTAAATGTCAGTACCAAAACCTTGAATCGGATCTGGCATTCAAAAGGTAGCCAGTGCAGTTGGTGCAGCACTGGCTGAATGCTTGCCCGTAAAGGCAATGCAGTTAACAGCCGTGCTGCCGCATTCTGCACAAGCTGGAGTTTCCGGATCAGCCGCAAGGGTAAGCCTGCGTAGAGCGAGTTACAGTAATCCAACCTGGAAGTGATGGTTGCATGGATCACAGTAGCTAAATCCTGGGGGGACAGGTAGGGCGCCAGCTGCCTGGCCTGCCGAAGGTGGTGAAAGGCAGATCGAGCAACTGCTGTGACCTGGGCCTCCATGGTAAGTGAGGCATCCAGTATCACTCCCAGACTTCTCACCTTCAGAACCGGTGCAAGAGATGCACCGTCCAGGGTTGGGATGGGTACACACAGTTTGACCCTAATATAACATGCTCTGAGTGCCCTTGAATGCATATTCCAGGATGGGAAGGCACAGCAAAGTCACTCCCTTTGGAGATCCCTCCACATGCTGCATCCACAGCTGAATCAAGCAGTTTGACGGGAAGGGGAAATGAAAAGAAGGAAACAGGTATAAACAGATTAAATACTTCTTCCTTTGTTTAATTAAATGGCCTTTTCATTAAGTCAGGAGTTTGGTTCTACAGTGCATGAAGATGGAAGAATCCCATTCATTAATGTGTGTTTGTTGCAGTTTTTTTCCACATAGATGGTTCAAATCCCATCAAGGTCAATGGCCTTTAAGCTATCTAACAATGCATATTCCATGTTTGCCGTTGACGTGAAGTCACTGCTTAATCTGAGGAGGGGGGGTGGAATCCCAGCTTTTGATCAGAAAGTGATCTGAAGGCCCGTGACATGGTCCTGCTGTTGAAGCTAAGCAAGCAAAAGTTCCCAGATTAAGCAAATAAGTAAAGCTCTTCTGGTTCAGACCAATGGTCCATTTAGTCCAGCATCTCACAAAGTGGTCAACCAGTTCCTCTGGATGGCCAACAACAGGGTGCAGAGGCTGAGGTCTTCTCCTGATGTTGCCTCCTGGCTCTGGGGTTCAAAGATTCAGTACCTCTGAACATAGAGGTACCCCTCAGCCACCATGACTAGTAGTCTGAACTGAAGGTCTCCTTATAACTATATGCAAACCTCTCCTTCAGGGATTAATTATAGTGAATCCATTGCAAAGTAACAAATTCTCCTTTCAGCAGGGTCATACCCATAACTCATTAGGAGGTTAATTCCATGCCTTCCATTGACATGGACAGTAAGTTAACATAGTGGCCCGTATCCAGCAATGCAGTTAAGAAAATTCAAATATCTTTAAGTGTTTTTTTTTAAAGGGATTGGCAGTTTCCACCAATTCCACCCCCCCTCCCACTACAGCCACTGAGCTGCCACCCTGAAAATCCCTCTGTGGGAGGAAGGGTCAGTGGACCAGGAATGGTGCAGCAGGGGCACTGCAGAAATCATCTCCTCCTGCCTAATAAAACATCCTAAGTCTTCAGATTGTAATTGGAGACACTGGCCTGTCTGGACACTATAACCATGGATGAATTTTTTTTTTTTAAAAAAAAAAGAAAAATCAATTTATGCTTCCTCTCCAGTTAAGCTATCAAAGGGGTGTCACCAAATAGAAATCAGCTCACAACCGAAAGACATGGCAGCCTGTCAGACCCTAAAAAACATTAATGCCCATATCAGCAATCAACAACACACAGCAGCAACTATTTATCTGTTTGTTTACTTATAAGCAGCCCTGTGGCGCAGAGTGGTAAAACTGCAGTACTGCAGTTCTAAGCTCTGCTCACGACTTGAGTTCGATCTCAGTGGAAGCTGGGTTCAGGTAGCCGGCTCATGGTTGACTCAGCCTTCCATCCTTCCGAGGTCGGTAAAATGAGTACCCAGCTTGTTGGGGGGAAAGTGTAGATGACTGGGGAAGGCAATGGCAAAACCACCCCATAAAAAAGTCTGCTGCGAAAACGTCGTGATGTGACGTCACCCCAGAGTCGAAAATGACTGATGCTTGCACAGGGGACCTTTCCTTTTTAAAAACATTTATTTTAAGCAGCCCCATGGCGCAGAGTGGTAAAGCTGCAGTACTGCAGTCCAAACTCTCTCCTCACGACCTGAGTTCGATCCTGACGAAAGCTGGGTTCAGGTAGCCAGCTCAGGGTTGACTCAGTCTTACATTCTTCTGAGGTTGGTAAAATGAGTCCCCAGCTTGCTGGAGGGAAAGTGTAGATGACTGGGGAAGGCAGTGGCAAACCACCCCGTAAAAAGTCTGCCGTGAAAACATTGTGATGCGACGTCACCCCAGTGTCGGAAACGACTGGTGCTTGACGTGAAGTCACTGCTTAATCTGAGGAGGGGACTACCTTTTTTACCTTTACTTATTTTATTTTATTTACTTTATTCATATTCTGCCTTTCACCCCAATGGGGACCCAAAGTAGTTTACATCATTCTCCTCTCCTCTGTTTTATCCTCACAACAAGCCTGTGAGGTAGGTTAGGCTGAGAACAGGGCTTTTTCTTTTTTCTTTTGTAGCAGGAACTCCTTTGCATATTAGGCCACACCCTCCTGATGTAGCCAATCCTCCTGGAGCTTACAGTAAGCCCTATACAAAGAGCCCTGTAAGCTCTTGGAGGATTGGTGACATCAGGGATGTGTGGCCTAATATGCAAAGGAGTCCCTGCTACAAAGAAAGCCTTGGCAGAGAGTGTGCGACTGGCCCAAGGTGACATAGAAAGCTTCTAGGACAGAGTGGGGACCCGAACCTGAATTTTCCAGATCCTAGTCTGACTCTTGACTACTACCCCATTCTGGCTCTCTAAAAGAGCCATCATTAAGAAAAATCCACAACAAAGAATTGAATTACCGAAAACCAACCACAAAGGACAAATGGGAGAGGATGAACCTAATGGCAATCAATTAATTCCAAGAAATTGATTTTTTTAAAGAAAGTCTTGGTCTGGCATTGAAAAATGGAGGACAATTGTGCCTGATCTTGAGACAGGCAAAAGTATTCCAAAACTGGACTCAACCCCTATCGCCCGTGGACGCTGTCCTCATCTTAGAAGGTGGAGAGACATGAAGGAAGGCTAGAGATGAAGACTGAAAACACTCAGAGCAGGACTTTATGAGGACAGGCAGCCTGTAAGTATCTGAGGTCTAGCTCATATAGGGCTTTATAAGTCAAAACTATCACCTTGAATTGGGACAAAAGTGAACAGGTAGACAGTGAATATTATTCAAGCCTGGGTTTACATGTTTCCTGTGGAACATGGCAGCTAACATTCTGGATGCAGCGAAGAACACTAATCATCTTCAAGGGCAGCCCCGTATTACAGTAGTAAAGCCTGGAGAAGATAGAAGCATGGATCACTGATGCCCAAAATTTGTAAGATGACCAGTTCCTATTGACAGCAAAATATGACAAACCCTAAGATAGTCCCATCCTGGTTATCAGTGCCCACAATACAGGTTCTATATCAAGAAAGTTTATTTATATATTTAAAATAGGGATGTGTTTCCCTTTTATGTTTCAGGGCAGTGAAACACTCAAGAGCTCCCCTCCTTGAAGTTATTCCAGTTAGCAACATAGTTTTGAAAATTCCTGGACAATGTAGTCATTTTTAAAAAATATCTCATACTTTTAAAATATATTTAAGTGCTGGGTGGCCACGTTTGGCTTATTACACAAGAAACAAGGAGAGGGGGATCAGTTTTTTACAGATTCCTCCTCCCACTTTACCCTCATAACGTCCCCTAACCTCCAGGACAAAGACTTGTGTGACTGAAGTGGGAAGGGGATAAACGTGCTAGGAAGGCTGAGTGCAGAAGAATAGATGCTTTTGAACTGGAGAAGAATCCCGAGAGACCCTTGGACTGCAAGAAGATCAAATCAGTCAGTCCTAAGGAAAATCAACCCAGACTGTTCCCTGGAAGGTCAGATGCTGAAGCTGAAGCTCAAATACTTTGGCCACCAAATGAGAAGGGAGCACTCCCTGGAGAAGATCCTGATGCTGGGAAAGACAGAAGGCAAAAGAAGAAGGGGACAGAAAAAGATGAGATGGCTGGACAACGTTACTGATGTAACAAACATGAATTTGAGCAGACTTTGGAGGATGATGGAAGGCAGGAGGGCTGGCATGACTTTGTCCATGGGGTCGCAAACTGTGTGACTGAACAACAAAAGAGTCATTCCTCTAGCAAAATTTGGATCTGATATGTCTGTGTGAGCAGAGTTAATGAAACTCTTCTCTCTTCTGATGATTTGTCAGGCTGGCATTTCCCCCATCTCCTCCTCCGGAAAGACAATGTGCCCTAAAGTCCCATGAAAAGCATTGTGAAGGAATGCCCATTTCTTCCCCACATCAGCACCCATTTTTCCCCCCTAGCTTCCAGAAGTGTATGAAGTGCAAATTCTTTTCTCTGTCCTCCTCTATCATGTGCCTTTCAGCTGGGAGGGAGGGAAGGATGGGTGGGTGGGTGGGGAAGAGTCAGAGGATGATCTTTACACTTAATACCATGTCTGGTTAGCATCGACTGCTTCTAAATTTATTCTCCACTAATTGCTAGATCTGCCATGGAGGAGAGGAGAAGAGAGAAGTAAGGCTCACCTTGTGATGTTGTGTAAACAGGAATAGTCAGAAAGAAGCAGAGGACAGCGAGATCAGCTGCCGCTGTGGAACAGTTTTTTTTTTTTTTCATGGAATGTAATCCAGAAGTAAACGTATTATTTCCTGCAGCTTTCCCAAGGAAGGCAAAGATCTTAAGAGTACTTAAAATGGATGGATCTGTTTCATGCACTTCAGCAAGAATGATTTTTTTATGCCAAAGCAATCAGGAATTCTTCTTTAAGGGTGTGTACTAGTGTATGAAAGAGCCCCGTGGCGCAGAGTGGTAAAGCTGCAGTACTGCAGTCCAAGCTCTGCTCACAACCTGAGTTCGATCCCAGTAGAAACTGGGCTCAGGTGACCGGCTCAAGGTTGACTCAGCCTTCCATCCTTCCGAGGTCAGTAAAATGAGTATCCAGCTGTCATGACCTAGATGGGGGTGCCACCTGATGCTGCCACCACTGTGGAATTAGGGTCCCTTGGGAAAGCCCAGAGTACTCTTCCAATCCCTTGCTTTGGCCAAGAAAATAGGCATATAGACCAGGCAGAGTAACAAACAAAAAGGTTTATTTTAAACAGGAAAATCAATAAAGGGGAAGTGAAAGATAAGGTGCTTTAAAACTATAGTAACATGGGTGAAGGAAAATAAACATAAAGTCCCTAACGCGACTGAACTTAATTGTCCCTTGTCTGTTAGGCCCAGGCCTCAGCCTGCTCACTCTCTCCCTCAGAAAGTGAGGGTCTTCCTCCTAACAGCAGCTGTCCTCCCTGCTCGACCTCTCAGGATGAAAGAACAGCATCTGTCTCCTGAGGCAGCTTTTAAACTTTTCCCCTCAGAGCCTACTTGGACGCCGATTGGCTGAAACCAGAGCCATGGGGATTGTAGGCTGTCCCTTCCTACTGAGACACAGGCCTCACAGGCTTCCTAGACCCACTAGGCCTCTCTCACACAGCACAGCACAGCTCATGACACCAGCTTACGGGGGGGGGGGTGTAGATGACTGGGGAAGGCAATGGCAAACCACCCCTTTAAAAAGTCTGCCGTGAAAACGTCGTGATGCAACATTACCCCAGAGTTGGAAACGACTGGTTGCCTGCACAGGGGACTACCTTTACCTTTACTGCTGTTTGGTCAACACAAAGACGATTTGCTCAGATTAAAAAAGAAAGTAATGAGAAGGAGTGTGTGAAGGCCCTATCGAAGATCATCAAAGTCAATTTATCAGGTCTCAGAGCCTTGAAGGACTAATAAGCCACTGAACGCTGTTCTTGGGTTGGGAAGTGTCAGGCATCATCAGTTCCTCCAGATCTATCAATACAAAATGTGTCATCCTTCCTTCTGAGATAACATCACTCACAGGAACTTCATTATCCTTACCCCATGCCAGTGACAGTGTTGCCCTTCAGGAAGGCATCTATTTAAAACAGGGCATGCGAGGCAAGGCAATAGATCATGCTCAGATTTTCCTGAAGGGGGGAGAAAGGCAATTGACTCTCATCAAAGTAAGTAAAACTCAGATGGTCCACAGTTTCTACAGAGTGACATTGAAATAAAGGAATGGCATTTGTTCAAGGAAGATTAAAGCCACTGTAATCATAGGCCCTGGAGTCTGAATTTCTTATCGGCAAACTCTTACCTGAAGGGCAGCTAAATGATTGAACATAATGATTGTCTTGCTGGATCAGCCCAAATATCTATTTAGTTCAGTATGCTGTCTCCCCAAACAATGAGCACATTTCCCTGTTGGATAGTGGAAATATCTATACTTCAGTGTTTGCTCCCACCAAGTTGGTAGTCAGTGGAATGCTAGAATGTTCAGTATGGAAATTCATTCCATTCATCATCCACTTTCCTGGCAACCAATAGGAGATGGGGGAACTTACCAAGAGAAAAAGAAAGGCCCAGGTCTCATTGCTGACATTGCACAGGAAGTGATAGCATCATGCTAGCTACATCCAGGTGACACTCTGGCATTTGAGCAAAAACTCTATGGTAAAACTGGCTTCTACCATAGAGTTTTTGCCTGAACAACAGCGCATCACCCAGACACCTCTGGCATGATGACATCACTTCCTATGTGATGCCTTGATGAAGGCCTTCTCCTTTTTTCTCGTAAATCCCCCTCACAGTCCAGATTATTGGCACTGGGGATAGGGCCTGGCAGCTGAGGATCCTGGCCTCCTCCAGGGGGTCTAGCAACCCTATCCGCTAGCAATTTTGGACACTTTGCAGAAGAAGAGAACTATCCATTGGCCTGATTGGCCCAGTTGCCAATTGGTCTTTCATCAATGTCCAGACGCTCTACAAGAGAGGAGTAGACAGTGAGGCCTTTATCACCAATTTGATTTCACCCCCCTCTGTGTGTGTGTTTCATGTTTTCATGCTGTTTTCATTAGCTGAGATTAATTGATTAGGCCTAATTCTGAAGAGCTAGTAAGGCCCTCACTGTGGTTGTCAGATAGGCTTGCTAACCTCTAGGTGGGGCCTGAAGATCTCCTGGAATTCCAGCTGATCTCCAGTCTACAAAGGTCAGTTCTCATGGAGAAAATGGCTGCTTCAGAGGGTGGACTCCATAGCATCATGTCCCAGCTAAGCTCCCTCCCATCCTCAAATGCCACCTTCCTCAGCCTCCACTGATAAATTTCCAGGAAGTTCCCAACCAGGAGCTGGCAATCCTTTTCATAGGATTAGTATGATTTAGATCATTATTAACACCCTGAAGATGGTGGGTTGGAACCCAAAGCATTCATTCTGGTCAAAATGACCTAAGGGGCTGGGAAGGAAATTCCACTGGTGCTGGGCACTCTTGATGTCCCTTAGCATTGCCAATCTCCAGGTGGCAAGAAAATAAAGCACAAAGCTTTGCATTAAGTTGCTCACAGTGACTTGAAGTTTGGAGACTTGAATTTCTTGGTGTTCATACCTTTGTGTCTGAAATTGATTACTTGATGCTTGAAGAAGCAATTGTGAAACAAGGCAATAGTACAACCTTGTCGCAATAACTGGACTGCTGGCTGCCTTAAAATTTGAATCTACTTGGACATCACTCATCATTCTTCTTCAGGGCTACATCAGACCTTTCATCAAGGAAACAGCATTGGACTGCTTTAAAAATTGGACTTGATTTCTGATGGCTACTTTGGGATGTTCTATTTCCTAAATTATTGAGTTGTGCCTGTGCTTTATGTTACATAGAATACACTAAGCTTTTGATAATATTGTTATTGTTTCTTTAGTGTCTGAGGCTGGTAATCACGGAAGCTTTGTGCTTTGTTTTCTTGCTACCTGCCAACGTGGTTCTCTTGTTGTGTTACTTAATCTCCAGGTGGCAGCTGGAGATCTCCTGGGATTACACCTGATCTTCAGGCTATATGGATCCATTCACTTGGATAAAATAGACTCTTTGGGAGACAGACTCTATGGCATTATACCTCAGTGAAGTCTTTCCCCTCCCCTCCCCAAGCCCTGCCCTCCTCTTGCTCCACCCCCCAAATCTCCAGGTATTCTCCAACTTGGAGCTGGCAACCCTCTTTTGAATCCCACATCACGTTTGAACATATGAACATATGAAGCTGCCTTATACTGAATCAGACCTTTGGTCCATCAAAGTCAGTATTGTCTTCTCAGACTGGCAGCGGCTCTCCAGGGTCTCAAGCTGAGGATTTTCACACCTATTTGCCTGGACCCTTTTTTGGAGATGCCAGGGATTGAACCTGGGACCTTCTGCTTCCCAAGCAGGTGCTCTACCACTGAGCCACCGTCCGTCCCCTGACCTTTGTCAGAGTGGAAGTACAAACTTGCTTCAAATTTAACTCTTGGGGGAACTCTACTATCTGTATTTTAGGGACATCTCACGACTATCGGCTGTATTCCTCACTAATGCTCACTTGCCTCAGTTGGGTCTCTACATCTGTGTATGCAATAAGAGTTAGCTCCTCAGTAATGGAAATATAACAGCATGGCCAAAGCAATTTTGCATTGGTTTCCCCCCATCCTCGGCAACTTCCTGAGCCCTACCAGATTAGTACAGTGAAGGGGTACTCCAAAATAAGGTATCATGGCAAGGGGGATGCAGGGGGGAGGGGGACTCATGGAGACTTCTTCCTTGTTTTCTCAGGAATGTTGCATAAATAGTGATTATATTCAGGGGTGCAATTCTAACAGGAGCACCATTGCATGTTAGGCCACACATTCTAATGTAGCCAATCCTCCAAGAGCTTACAAGGCTCTTTTTGTAAACTCTTGGATGATTGGCTACATCAGGCGTGTGTGGCTTAATATGCAAAGGAGCTCCTGCTAGAATTCCACCCCTGGTTATATTCATGGAAGAGGAAGGGAGGATTGTTCCTGCTGAGTCCCTGTCCTTTATGCAACCTCTTGTGCCAGGTGGCATCCCATTTTGGAAGGTCTCTCAGCTTTTCAGCATTCTTTTTTTCAAGGAATTTGGAGACTTTTACAGGAGGTTAACACTAATGAAAAATGAAAGATTGCTTCCATCCAGTTTATATTAACAAAACTTTGCAAGCTGACCTGGATGGCCCACACTAACCTGATCTTATCAGAACATTGAAGCTAAGCAGGGTTGGCCCTGGTTCATATTTGGATGGGAGACCACCAAGGAAGTCCAGGGTCACTGCCAAAGGCAGGCAATGACTACACCACTTCTGTTTGGCTCTGGCTTTGAACACCCGGCGGGCTCAGCTGTGCCAAATCTCCACTGGCTGCTGGCGAGGGACTTTGCTTTTTTCTTGTACAGCACGCATAACACAATGACATCACCTGGAAATGACATATCGTGGTGGGCACATCGTGTGGGGATGTTCTAGAAAATCGCAGAAAACTCAATGGTTTCACACAGAACCATAGTATTTGCCGTGATTTCCTAGAGAGTCCCCACACGATGTGCCTGGCATGATACATCACTTCCGGATGACATCATTGCACCACACACTGACAGGACTCTTTGGAGGTGGTAATCCCCCCAGTGGCCTCCTCCTTGCCGGTGGTTGGGGACTGCCAAACCGAGGGATTCCCTGCCCCAGTGGAAACTTGATAGCCCTTTTCCCACCATCATCTTTGTGTCCATAGCTGACAGAAAAGCCACACAATTCCACCAGGTGTGTTTCCATCTTTCAAGCAGACTTGCATATCTGGTAGAGATCATATGAGAAGCTGTTCAGCATAAGAACGGTTTGTCCATTTGATTTACACTTATGGTCAGATAGCGGTTAGAGGCACAGGTGGTAACTGAAGCCTAAAAATATACATGTATATATATATATTGAAAATTTATTCCTAGGTATATAGCAGAATGCTTTGTAATCATTACTGCGAGAGGAACAAGTGTTGAAGTGCTCTAATTATATTTATTTCTGATAACACAAGGAAGAGGTACTCTGTTTAACTTAATTTTAAGATCTTTAGCAGTTATTATTCCCTTCTCGATGGGCATATATGTATTAAACTAATATTAAATTAATGCAACTTCATCAAAACGAGGTGGCTTTTTCCTGACCTTTTAAATTTTTTAAAGTTTAAGGCAAAGTAAGCCTGTTATTTCATAAGGAGATAAAACCGGCTCATCCCTTCTTTTCTGCGGTCGCTAACCTTCACACCCCATTTTTCTTGCACTCAGCAAGTCTGCGCTGTAAGTACCCTCTATAAATGAAATGGAGAACAGCGTATTATCACTTTAGAGTCACAACTTTTTGGTGTCTGATGGGACAGTATTATGGTCACCCTCATCCACAATTAACAGACTCTTCTACCAGTGTGATAGCATTAATGAAGTCTAATGCAGGATTATTATTTTATGAAATACTTAACAACATCAGCAATGCCGTTCAAGCATCATAACCCCCCCACTTGATGAAATGAATATCTCAGCCAAAGATTACGGGGCAACTTCAGCAAATATGGATTGTATTAAAAGCAATGTTCCCTCTAAACTGCAGAGTCTTGTGAGCAAAAATTCTACTTTGTGAGCTGCTGGCATTAAAGTTGTGAGCTACTGCATAAATTATTGTCTGGGGTCATCCTTCCTGAGCTGACAAAAATCTGTGAGCTGGAGGTTAAAAATCTGTGAGCTAGCTCACGCTAACTCAGCTTAGAGGGAACACTGATTTAAAGTAGAGCTGCTGGAAGTATGGGATTAGAGTGGGCTTGCATATCTGGGGTTGATGTTCTGTGGTGGAAAGTTGCAACTGATTCATGGCAATCCTGTAGGATTTTCAAGGCAAGAGATGAACAGGGGTGGTTTGCCATTACCTTCCTCTGCACAGCAACCCTGGAATTCCTTGGTAGTGTCCCATCCAAGTACTAACCAAGCCTGATCTTGCTTAGCTTCCCAGATCTGCCAGAACTGGTGTAGCCTAGGGTTGTTATGTCCCTCTGCCACTCGAAGTGATGTCATTGCGCTGGGCATGTCGTGCCAGGGGCACTCTAGGATTTGTGGTAAAACTCTATGGTACCATGTATCATGAATCCTAGAGCGTCCCCGGTGCAATGCTCTAGGATTCATGGTAAAAATATGGCACCATAGAGTTTTACTGCAAATCCTAGACTGTCCCTGGGGCGGCATGCCTGATATGATGACATCACTTCCGGGTGATATTGTGCAGGGCACATCATGCAACGACAGGGCTCTTTGGGAGTGGGGATCCTCCCGGCAGCCTACTTCATGCCAGCAGGTTGAAGCCCCCCAAACCAGGTGATCCCCCACTCCCAGCCCTAGTGTATCCTGGGCTATCCAGGACACAGCGTTGAGGTCTTCTCTGTAACAATATCAGAAGGGAAGCTAGCCCTTTCCTGTCATTATGGGCTTCATGCACACCAGGAGTCTGACAAACATCTGCGTGGGGACAGCCCCTATGTGTAATCCTCTTGATACGTGTCTGGAAAAGGCAACACTATATTTGGCAGCTTCTGTACCTGCAAACACATACCCCCCCCCCAAAAAAATCTGGTTTTCAGGTAACATGTTGTGCTTTTTCAGGCAATCCCCTGTACTAAGATGACTATATGTAGTGCATCTTCCCCATGCACAAGATCAGAGCACCAGAAAATGTGTTGGCCTGAGAAGGGTTGTAATATATGGAGATTCTGTTTTTCTGTATGAAAGGGAGCCTCACTAGGCCCTCTTCACTACAGTTTCTGCTGCTTTTGCCTCTAGTCTATTAAGCAGGGGCTGGTTTAACTCGGGTTAGATAAGCAAGAGTCTGGCATGATTGTGTGCCATAGCCAGGTTTTCCTGTCTTGACTGTGTGGATTGTTTTTTTTTTAAACTGTGTGTTTTAAATATGTACTGGTTTTGACTTCTTGCCAAATGCTCAGGATCTTTTTGTCCTTGCAGTCAACCTGGCGGAAGAATTTAAATGGTAAGGAAAGAGTATTTAACATCTTGCCAATGCACACTGTTACTTCGGGAATGAAACAAAGTAATGCCATCATGTCACAGCGATGTTCTAGGTTTCACCTTTAACTCTATGGTTAAACCAGAGTTTGGGCAGACTCCTAGAGGATTACCCTGGCACAATGACATCACTTCCAGTTTCGCACTGGGAATGATGTCACGCCTTAGCACAGCACTGAATTGCCCTCTGCAGGTTTTTTCCCTGCTGCCCGCTCAAAGTGCTCCTCCCGCTCTCCCATTACCTTGCAGGTTTTGCTGTTTTGTTAGCTGCTTTGAGTTTACAGAGATAAGACAGAATATAAATATTTCCGATGAATAAATGCTAGAGGCTCCTCCTCTTCCCAGCGACACTTGTGACATCTCTTCTATAGGTTGGCTGTGTGTGTGTGTGTGTGTGTCACAACTTGGGAAACTTGTGGGGTGATTGGCAATTAAGGTCTTGATTTATCTGTCCTGTACACTTTTATTCCACCCTTCTTCTAAGAAGCTCAGCGAGACACCCATGAGTCTCCCCTCATGAGTCTCCGAGAGCCAGTTTGGTGTAGTGGTTAAGTGTGTGGACTCTTATCTGGGAGAACCAGGTTTGATTCCCCACTCCTCCACTTGCACTTGCTGGCATGGCCTTGGGTCAGCCATAGCCCTGGCAGAGGTTGTCCTTGAAAGGGCAGCTGCTGTAAGAGCTCTCTTAGCCCCACCCACCTCACAGGGTGTCTGTTGTGGGGGAGGAAGGTAAAGGAGATTGTGAGCCGCTCTGAGACTCTTCGGAGTGGAGGGCGGGATATAAATCCAATATCTTCTTCTTCTTCTTCTTCCCTCTGCCATTTTGTCACCACTGGAGATGGATTGGGCTGAGAGAGAGACTTTGAGCCTTCATGTCTCCCTAGCCGCCCTGAGCCTGCTTCGGCGGGAGGAGGGCGGGGGGAGGGCAGGATACAAATAAAATTTTACTTACTTTACTTACTAGTGCTTGCCCAACCATACCTGCTCTGTCTTAATGCCGGGGGGCGGGGAGGTTTGCAGGAATGCACAGGAATGCAGTTCTGGCTGGCTTGCCATCTGGGGGTGTGGCCTAACATGCAAATGAGTTCCTGCTGAGCTTTTCTTTAAAAACACTGTGTGAAACAAGGATGATATCAGGGTGTGTGGCCTAATATGCAAATTAGATCCTGCTGGACTTCTACAAAAAAGTCCTGCTTAATGCCAATTTTAACAGCTGTTTCTTGTGGGTATTATGATAGTACTAATAGTATTGTCTGGTTTAATGTTTTATTCAGAGGTTGCTGTTGTGTTTTGTTGCATTTAACCTTATGGGCCTTGACATGGAGGGAAAGGTGAGGGAAGAATAAATCGGAGAGATAAATAAGTGACAACTTTCCACTTTCCATGCCATGAAGCTCTTATGTGATATTCTGAAGGAAGTCCAAATTTGTGGGCAGAACTTAAAAGCACAGCTTGTTTCTTGCAACTCATATGCTCCTTAAAAAAATAAAAACTGAGTGAGAGATCTTTTCTGCTCCTTCTTATGAGCAGATGAGGTTTTTAGCAATGCCATGGTTACCTCCAAGAAAAAAAAATAAACTCCCAAGGATCAAGACACATAAATGAGACCTGCTGGGGCTCGCTACTTTATAAGAACACAAAAGCCATATGCTCTCTCAATCATACTTGCAATCTCACCTCTGAGGTTTTGAAATAACATGTTTATTAGTTGTAATTGCTTTGGAATGTTCATTCAGGTGAATTATCAGAGACACTCAACATGGTTTCCATGGAAAGTCTGTCACTATTGTATTGTCTGCCTTAAACACGAGGTGCTGTGATTAAAAGCTAAAAAAAACGTGAAAGGCCCTCCAGTTATTTCCTTTGTGTTCCATTCCACATTTGGTATATAGCAAAGTTATCAGGCAGAAGAGATACCGGAATCTGTTATATCTGCATAGGGGAGAAAAAGAAAAGAAAAAGAGAAAGCCGAATAAGAAATCGTTCTTTCTCTTTCAATTTCCTAATTCTTTTTGTAAATAAAGGAGTGCACAGGGAAGAGGATAATAAATAAAGGAGGTTTTTTTAATCATTAAAAGGAATAGCAGAACAATTGCATTTTAGACTCTCTTCCAAGACTGACAATTAATATAGTCCACTGTACAGGGGTCAGGGAGTGGAAGGGGGGGAGGAGGAATTGCACCAGTACAGTTAAGGCTGCCAATCTCCAGGTGGACCCTGGAGATCTTCTAGAATTAGGGTTGCCAGGTCCCCAGGGACCACCGGTGGGGTTTGGAGGGATAGGGTTGCCAGATCCTGGAGAACTGGGGATGGAGCCTGCTACTTTATAAGAACATGAAAGCTGTATGCTCTCTCAGTCGTACAGTCTCACCTCCAAGGTTTTGAATGGGGCCTGGGGAGAGCAGGGACCTCACCACCAGTGTGTCTGCCAACATGAATCGCAGGAACTCACCTGGGAGGTTCGTGGGGCTTGTGATTGTGGCATGGCATGAAACAATGTTGGCAAACCATGAATTAGGTTTGTGATGAATTTTAGTTCATAATTCAGTTCATGCCCATCTAGAGCTGCCAAGGCCCTGGTCTGGGCAGGGAATCTCCTGCCTGGGAGGTTCAACCTGCTGGCCCACATTGGGCCAGTGGGGGGAAACTCCTCCTGTGTCGCTGGCATGATGACATCACCCGGAAGTGATGTTATCAAAATGGCGGTGCCCATGCGGGGCCGCTCTAGGTGTTCCCAGGAAAACTATATGGTTTTCCTGAGTGCTCTAGCCATTTGGGAGGTAAAACTCTATGGTACAATACGTACAAACTCTATGGTACAATAGAATGTCCCCCACCGGGGGATGAAGAGGACTTGGCAACCCTATGCCCATCCCTAATCCTAATTCACCATTGTAACCCTGGTTGGTTGTGCATGGTACAGCTTCCTCCAGGACAAGGGTTCTGTAGGCACCATTGTGTCCACTGACCCTGTCACACAGCAGGGACCAGGAAGGGCCTGCTACTGGCTGCCACCACTCTGGTAAGGGTCTATATGGGAGGACCCAGAGCACTCAGCCACCCCTCAGTCTTCCTTTTAGTAAAACCCTTTTAACCGTGACCAAGGAGATGTAAAGACCCATGTAGTTAAACAATGACAACAGTTTATATACAGGGCTCAAACAATAATAAACATTTAGTGCCATAGTGAATCTATAAACAGTAAAGTTTGGTGCAAAACAAAAAGAAAAGCCCTAATGTGACTTGCTGAATGCTCCTTTCCCTTATATCAAAACTCACCCCTTGGGGAAAGGACCTCTCCTGCTGCCTTCTCTCTTGAAGCCTTTTCCAGAGAGAATGCACCCTGTCTGTGCCTTGCCCTTTTATACTTTGCTCCCAGGCTCCACTCTTCTTGGGCTAGTTTTCCCTCTGAAACCTTTTCACCCAATCAGAGGGACAGAAGGGATCCTGGGAGATGTAGGCCCTCTAGCAACTTCTAGGCAGGCTTCTCCCTAGGCCGCACTAGGCCCCAGATAGTGACGGATCCCATTCCAGGAGAACACCAAGTGCTAGGCTTGCCAATCCCCAGGTCCCAGCAGGGGTTCTTCCGCTTTCCCAGACTCCTTCCCGCCCCCAGTCAGCTGGCCGGTCGGGGGAAGCCCCGCCCCCAGAGGACCATGTTCCTTTGCACCTCCGGAGGCTTCAGTCTCCGATTGAAAGGCTTCCTCTTGGGATGGTGTGTCTGTGTTGCTGTGAAGAAGTTGGCAGCAACTCGTGAGTAGAGAGGCCAGTCCCTCGCTTCAGAGTCACCAGAAACGGGGTGGTGGGGGAGGGAAAGGGGTGGGAAACATCTGCTGAGCACTTCCTTATTCCCTGTGTGGAGATCGATTCTCATAGGGTATAATGGGGAATTGATCTGGAGGTTTTGGGGGCTCTGGGGTAGCTGTTTTTTTTAGGTAGAGGCACCAAATTTTCCGTATAGTATCTAGTGCCTCTCCCCAAAGTACCCCCCACGTTTCAAAACGATTGGACCAGGGGGTCCAATTCTATGAGCCCCAAAAGAGGGTACCCCTATCCTTCATTATTTCCTATGGAAGGAAGACATTTAAAAAGGTGTGCTGTCCCTTTAAATGTGATGGCCAGAACTCTCTTGGAGTTCAATTATGCTTGTCACACCCTTGTTCCTGGCTCTGCCCTGATGTCTCCTGGCTCCACCCCCAAAGTCTCCTGGCTGCACTCCCAAAATCCCCAGATATTTCTTCAATTGGACTTGGCAACCCTACCAAGTACATTTAGAAAGTGGGTAAAGCTTCTAAATGGCCAATGGACACCTGATTGGCTTTAGAGATTTTTAGAAAGTCGGTTCAGCAACAGTTGCCAGCAGAGCACAAGAATCTTCACTGCGTTGCTGTGTCTGTATGCAAGGCACTAGTGTTAAAACGATACGTTCTTTTTTAAAGGCATCCTGTTAAACAGAGCTCCTGCCTGTAACATTGGACAGTTATAATTAGAACTGTGTATAATATCACTCCCTGACGTTTTGTGGTTGGCTCTACCTCCTGTGGCAGGCATTTTGTGGTTGCGCCTACCACCCATGTCAGAATTACAAAAGGGGACGTCTGCTCCGTGGCTTTATCTATGTCCTAATCCACCCTTGCTTTTAGGCTACGTAGGACTTTTACATGTTAAAAGTGGAACCTTTCAGCCAGCCTGGATACACACCTGCAAGAACTGTCGCTTGTGCGGCCCAAGCTTTCTATCCCTACCTCTTTGCGGGAAAGGGGAAGTTATCTTGTAAGTCATTTTTAAGATCTTTCTTCCCTGCCGTGCAGAATTGCTCCTCACAGTTCTTTTGATGTCGTCTAAGCGTTCGGGCTTAAGGAGTGGGAGACGGGTGGGCAGGAAAGCTTTCGCAGCAGCAAGTTTCCGTATTAATAGGACCAGATTCCCAGATTGTTTTTCATCCTCCGTTCCTTTTTTTAAACCCTATCCGAATCCTGCCGGCTCCCTCTTGTCAATCACCCTCCCCTCTCCTTTCTTTTTATGACCACCATTCCCCAGTCTGGGTTGCTGCATGCCACAGGGCTCCTTGATAATCCCTTTGTTAGAACGCATCCTTGTATCGATATGGTGGATGAGATTTATACCCCGCCCTTCTCTCTGAATCAGAGACTCAGAGCGGCTTACAATCGCCTGTATCTTCTCCCCCCACAACAGACACCCTGTGAGGTAGGTGGGGCTGAGAAGGCTCTCACAGCAGCTGCCCTTTCAAGGACAACTCCTACGAGTGCTATGGCTGACCCAAGGCCATTCCAGCAGCTGTAAGTGGAGGAGTGGGGAATCAAACCCGGTTCTCCCAGATAAGAGTCCGCGCACTTAACCACTACACCAAACAGGCTCCCCAGTGAAGATACATGCCTGTTTAAAAAAGGTAAAGGTAGACCCCCATGCAAGCACTAATCGTTTCTGACTCTGGGGTGACATTGCTTTCACAATTTCATGGCAGACTTTTTACGGGGTGGTTTGCCATTGCCTTCCCCAGTCCTCTACAGTCCCCAACAGCCAGCAAGCTGGGTACTCATTTTATCGACCTCGGAAAGATGGAAGGCTGAGTCAACTTTGATCTGGCTACCTGAACCCAGCTTCCACCAGGATCGAACTCAGGTCGTGAGCAGAGCATAGGACTGCAGTACTGCAGCTTTACCACTCTGCGCTACGAAGCTCTTATACATGCCTGTTTATAGGGGTGGAATTCTAGCAGGAGCTCCTTTGCATGTTAGGCAACACACCCCTGATGTAGCCAATCCTCCAAGAGCTTACAAAAAAGAGCCTTGTAAGCTCTTGGAGGATTGGCTGTATCAGGGGTGTGTGGCCTAATATGCAAAGGAACTCTTGCTAGAATTCCACCCCTGCCTGTTTTCCTTCTTACCTCTCTTGTGCACTTTATCTTGCCTTTCTTTCCAGGAGCTTCATGTGGTGTACCTGGCTCTCTTTTTTCCATTTTAACTGCATAACAACCTTGTGAGACAAGTGAGGCCAAGCTAGTGTGGTTGGCCCAAGGTTGCCCAGAGAGCTTCATGGCAGAACAGGCTTTTGCAGGTGTTCAAAGGGGAGAGTCATGAGTACAGAGAGACATACCTTCCTGCCCAAGGTGATAGAAATGGTGGTTGTCTTGGCTTTCCAGTTCAGAATAGCGACATTGCCTATCCCATTAACACATGAAGCTGCCTTATACTGAATCAATACTGGTCCATAGAAGTCAGTATTGTCTACTCAGTATGGCAAAGGCTCTCCAGGTCTTTCACATAATCTATGGCCTGATCCTTAGAGGAAATGCCAAAGCTTGAACCTGGGACCTTCTGAATGCCAATCAGGTGCTCTACCACTGAGCTATGGGCCTGCCCTTCCCTCTCATGGCCCCTCCCCTCCCATCAGAACTGGCATAACACAGAACACAGAACACGGAAGAAGTGCGGGCCCTGCGGGACTTTGAACAGTTCCGCAGGGCCTGCAAGACCATCCTCTTCGGGATGGCCTTCGCTGATTAAAAGATAGAGAGACTGCTTAAGTGATTTTTACCAACTGCTGAAATAGCACCACAATGTTAATTTTATCAATTTTAGAATTTTAATTAAATTGTTAATTAGTTATTGTTTTTAAATATTATTGTATAACCTATTGTACTGATTTAATGCTGTTAGCCGCCCTGAGCCTGCTTCAGCGAGGAGGGCGGGATATAAATAAAACGATTGATTGATTGATTGATTGATTGAATTTGGGGAAAGTAATTTGCAACTATTTAACAGCAGCATCCCAGGATCCTTTAAAGGTAAAATTTGTGGCTTTGAAAGGAGGGTATATGGCAGGGAAAGGGGCAGGCAACATTGTGTATTAAGCTTGTGTTTTTGCATGTTTTGGGTTGGGTCTAGGTTGCCGGGTCCAATTACAGAAATATCTGGGGACTTGGGGGTGGAGCCAGGAGACTTTGGGGGTGGAGCCAGGAGCAAGGTTGCGACAAGCATAATTGAACTGGCCTTCACATTTAAAGGGTTGATGCCGCTTTTAAATACCTTCCCTCCATTTGCAAATAATGAAGGATAGAGGTGTCTTCTTTGGGGGCTCATAGAATTGGACCCCCTTGTCCAATCTTTTTTGAAACATGGAGGGTGTTTTGAGGAGAGGCACCATATGCTATGCTGAAATTCTGGTGCTTCTACCTCTAAAAACAGCCCCCCAGAGCCCCAGATACCCATGGGTGGATTCTCCATTATACCATATGGAAATCAGTCTCTATAGGGAATAATGGAGTGGCCAGCAGACATTTCCCTCCCCCCCAGCTTTCTGATGACCCTGAAGTAGGGGGAGGGCCTCCAAACTGGGGGATCCCCCGCCCCCACCTGGGGATTGGGGACTCTAGTTGGGTCCCAGTGAACACTTCTGAGGATGGAATGTGGAACAGTTTTCACCAGTGTCCCCTTTCTTGCAGCAGACCTCTGATGGCCACTCATGTTTCCAAGGAGAAGGGAGTCTCCTGTTCCCCCAGGAGTAGCATTTGGGAGGAGGGGGTCTCCTGGTCTGCAGCAGGAGGGGGGAAGTGAGAAAGTCCGTGGGACCCAAGTCATTGCATAACTGTCCTCTCTGCTCACTTACAAAACCCACTGAGTATTTCTGAGAGTTTGATAATGTGAGCACTTCCAGACTAAGCATGGGAGTGTTCACCCACCCTCTACTGATGGAAACGTGAAATGTTTGAAAAAGGCAGCATTTAGCCTCTTTCTCAAACTTGCATTGGCCAAACAGGAACTTAGATCTGAAGTTTAAGTGTGTTATGTGTGGATCCACATAACGCACTTACGTGCAGACCTATAATCTTCCCACCATTACTGCAGCACCACTAACAATCAAATACACAAGGATGACCGAGAGGCGCAGAAAATCTGAGGTTTCATCATATCCGAAATCCTCATTACCTACAATGCTCAGGTTTTGTGTGTTTGAAAGCCAAGCCCTCATTGATCTTGCTGATGTTCCGAAGTACATAAAAGCTAAATGGCTAGAAAGAGACTGTTGTGTTTTTAAAACACACTCGGGGTAGACTTTCAACAGTAGAGGTAACATCTTCATACCTGTTTAGAGCTACTCACACGATCATGTATAGAAACAGCTTTTTGAGGGATGTATGGCCTAAAATCAGTGGGTATCTGGAGTGGTGATGTCACGCAGTATTCTGGATTGAATGTAGGGTTCCCAGCCACCCTCTGGAGGCAGGGATTCCTCTGGTTTTGGAGCCCCCAACCCACCAGCACGGAGCTGGCCAGTGGGGGGATCCCCACCCTCAAAGAATTCCACTGCACGCAACATGCCTGTCATGATGTCACCCAGAAGTGACGTCATCATGCCGGTGACGTTGTGTGGGGGACACTCTAGCAACTTGTGTAAAAACTCTATGGAACCATAGAGTTTTTACCCAAATTACTAGAGCGTTCCCATGAACATGCCTCCTGCAATGATGTCACTTCTGGGTGATGTCATCACAGCACACATACAAGAGCCCCCTCACCAAGAGCCAGGTAAGATCCGGTAAACTGAATTGCATGGCTTCATGCAGACTATGAAAAGAAAAGCTACTCTTCAGAATGTGCATTTAAAGATATCTAGTAGGTGGAGGAACCAGCTCATATAAAAACATGCGGTACAAATGTAAAGCAGTGTATGGAAGCTCTTTTTACTGCTGGCACATGGTTCAGTGGTGTTGTTAAAGCTGAGCAGGTCTGAGATCAGTAAATTGTTGGGATGAGAGACCACCTGGGGGAACCACATGTAAACTGGCCTGAGCTCTTTTGAGGAAGAGCACAGGGCAAGAGGAAAGTAATAAAGCAAATAATGTAAAATATCTAAGTAGCCAAAGTGTTAAATACTTTGGGGGAGGGGGCCATGACTTAGTGGCAGAGGATCTGCTTTGCATGCAGCAAGTTCTAGGTTTGATCCCCAGCATCTGGGGTAGGATCAGGTAGGAAGTGATATGGAAGACTTTGACCTGAAACCCTGGAGAAGCTGCCAGTCGGAATATACAGTATACAGAGAGCCAGTTTGGTGTAGTGGTTAAGTGTGTGGATTCTTATCTGGGAGAACCAGGTTTGATTTCCCACTCCTCCACTTGCAGCTGCTGGAATGGCCTTGGGTCAGCCATAGCTCTCACAAGAATTCCTTGAAAGGGCAGCTTCTGTGAGAGCTCTCTCAGCCCCACCCACCTCACAGGGTTGTTATTGTGGGGGAAGAAGATAAAGGAGATTGTAAGCCACTCTGAGACTGATTCAGAGAGAAGGGTGGGGTATAAATCTGTGGTCTTCTTCTTCTTTAAAAGACTAGTGCTTTCATTCAGTATAAGGAGCAAGCCTAAGCAGGTCTACTCAAAAGTAAGTCCCATGTTCTCCAGGGTGGCTAACTTTCAAAAAAATGATTTTAAGATTTGTCCAAGAAATGTCCAAAGTTTATCCTGTATGCTGAATGAGGGTTTGAACCCAATTCTATTTCATTGAAGGCCAACAGCCTTAACAAGAATGATTTCAAGGGTCATATCTCCACATTTGACCTGAATATTTCAGTTTTGGTTCTCCTTTTTTTGTAAACTGAACCCACAGTTCTTTATTTTCATGCCATTTTCTGTTTTCATGCATTTTCCCTATAAAGCGTTTTTAGCATGATTGGCACATTCATAAATCAGCATTAAGAGATGACAGCCAATGTGTAGCTGGAGCATCAAGGATCTGGGGGAATTAGATTCAAATCCCACTCATTAAAAAGAATAGAAAAAAAGGAATCACTTTGCACCTATCTATAGTTTATCCAAGCAGCCCCGTGGTGCAGAGTGGTAAAGCTGCAGTACTGCAGTCCTAAGCTCTGTTCACAACCTGAGTTCGATCCCTGCGGAAGCTGGGTTCAGGTAACCGACTCATGGTTGACTCAGCCTTCCATCCTTCTGAAGTTGGTAAAATGAGTACCCAGCTTGCTTGGGGGAAAGTGTAGATGACTGAGGAAGGCAATGAAAAACCACCCTGTAAAAAAGTCTGCTGTGAAAACGTCATGATGCGACGTCGCCCCAGAGTCGAAAATGACTGGTGCTTGCACCTTTACCTTTCTAAAAATAGTTTATCCAGTCCATCTGATGCTGCCAGATTCTTTGGTCAATCCTCATCCATTTTCCATGTTTATTATCAGCCTATCCTACATAGGTTTTGTACACCTAGGTCCCATGGTCCCCAGCATAGAGGTTTTGGTGGTCAAAGAGAACTGCCTCCTCTGTTTTTCCCCCAGCAGTAGACCTGGTTGGATGCCACCCAATGTTTGCTTCCACCAGAGATTCACTTCATGTTCTGAGTTGTGGCAGCTAGTTTAGATTTTATTGAATCATTTGAACATAGTGTTTTTTGTTTTGTTTTTTTAAAAACCCATTGCTTTTCTGTTGATTAAATTTGCATTGTTGAAGATTCCATCCAGCTTTGATGGCTTTATTAATTTGATTTCCCCGTCATTATTTGTCCAATTCAGGTCTGATATATTGGTTGATTTGTATGCATAAGGGTGGATTTAGTGAAGTCAGTCTATCATAGTATCCATGCAATTTTAAAAGTTTCGGATCTTGGATTTGGAGTAGGATTCTACTGTCTGCCTTTCTTCTCCTCCTCCTCCATCATCATCATCATCATCATCATCATCATCAATTAAATTAAATATCTAGACTACCCTTCCCTGTAAACAGGACGAAGGGCAGTGTACATCAAGACAAGACACAATCATAAATTAAGTACATAATTTAAAACAGTGAAATACAGCAGATGCAACAGTACAGCTAATTTGATGGCCTACTAAAGAACTTCAATTTGTGCCATTGCCCCATGGGAGGAAGGAGGCAAGAAACTGGAGTGCCAGAACAGATGTGCCAAACCACCAAACACCTGATTGAACAGAATGGACATTCTCTCAGCCTAACCCAGGGCTGGCCCTAGGCTGTCTGGCACCCTAGGCAAGTCTAAATTCTGGGGGGGGGGGGGGGGGGAGTCCTGCACCGATAACATCACCGAGTCACATGGAGTGCCCAATTTGGTGCCCCCAAATGGCCAGCACCCTAGGCAATCACCTAGTTTGTCTAGTGGCAGGGCCAACCCTGGCCTAACTTACTTCACAGGATTGTTGGGATGATTCTAATGTGACAACTATGTGCATAACCCTGAACTCCTGAAGGAAGAGTGGGATAAAAGAGAGCGTACTGTGTGGCTGGAGAAACCCCAGTAATCTGTAGGCAACAAGAATGGGCGTGGTAGTAAGAAGCCATTAGACAGAACCAAGGATGATGAAAGGGCTGAAGAGTCTGATGCCAAGAGAAGGTAAGGTGGAGAAAAGCTGACGGCTATAGCTATCGAGGCCCCTCTTATTCCCAGTTGCAGGTCAGGTATTTTACAGAATAATTTTATGTACTTGAATGACAGCTTTCTAAATTTTCAAGTGAGCCTCCATAAAGATTTTTTCTTCTTCAAAAAGACAAATTATTCTGAAGAGGGCCGCAGAGCTTCAATCTGTGTTCGCAGACTCAAAAGTTAAAGACTTTGTTAATGATGCCTGTGATTTGTTAAATAAAACTCTCCTAGGTTTTTTTGGGTTTTTTACTCCTCAGAAATCAACTCCAAGTTGTTTTGTAATTTTATTCAATCCTGTGCGTTTTGATGGAGAAACAAGGACCTCTGTGTACAAGCAGTAATCCTGTTTGGGGGACTGTAAGATTTCAAAGTATATATGGGCAGGGTTTTTTTTTTTCCCCTGAGGGAATGTGGTGGAATGAAGTTCTGGAACCTCTTCATGGAATAAAATTCTCAAAAAATGTGTAAATGTTCATGAGGCGCGCCCACGTGTTTTTCCTTCATTTTGCCCTTGAGAGTTCAAGCACCCCCCCCCCTCCCTGTATATGGGGATTTAGTGACAAGTTAGGTACCACGGTTTACCTCAGCATTACCTCAGTTTACCTCAGGCTTATTCTGAGCCTCTCTGACCACAAATGTTCCCATTGCTCAATTAGCATATTATATCCAAAGGCCTTTTTTGACCATTTTATCATAAATGGTTTCATCTGTTCTTCTTTTGTCTCCAATTTCAGCAATTGCTTGTAGATTCTTGTATGTCAGAACCCAATCTGTATTGCGACTGCAGCACACACGCAGAAAGGGCATCAGGTGCTCCCATCTTTGTTTTCCAGGCATGAAATAATCCTGGGGGCACTATGTGACCTCTGGGGAAATTCACAAGGGATCCACAGCACACATACACCCCTTCTTAACTCACCCTGCTTAGTGTTTCCTGCCTGGCATTGACCAAAGCCTGTGTTTTTCCATTGTAGCTCCAACCGTATGGAATGGGCTCCCTGAGGAGATGAGAGGGCACTGTCTTCAGCGACATTGTGAGGCTGTTTAGTTTCTGAGGGCTTTTCATGGGATTTAAGCTGCAGGCATTTTCTTGGGGAGGCAAGTCAGTGGAGGGGCTTTGTGTTGTTTTTGTGTTTTGTTTGATTTAATATCTGGAGTTGTAAGTGGACTTGAGCTACAAAGAACAGGTGGGGTACACATATTTCATTAAATAATATTGTTGTCTGTGAGATGAATAGATATTGTAGTTCAAGACAGGGGAATGCAGTGTGGGCAAGATTTGATTACACTCTTAAAGGTGACAACGGAAGTCTGCTTGACAGAGAAACAGGGAGAATGTGTTCCGAGGCAGAGAGAGAGAGCAAAAAATATCTGGGGACTTTGGAGGTGGAGCCAGGAGACTGGGGGTGGGGCCAGGAGACATTGGGGGTGGAGCCATTAGCAAGGTTGGAACACGTACAATTGAACTCCAAAGGGAGTTCTGGCCATTATATTGAAAGGGACTGCACACCTTTTCAATGCCTTCCCTCCATTAGGTATAATGAAGGATAGGGGCACTTCTTTGGGGGCTCATAGAATTGGCCTCCCTGGTCCAATCCTTTTGAAACTTGGAAGGTGTTTTGAGGAAGGGCATCAGATGTTATGCTGCAAATTTGGTGCCTCAAAGAACATCCCCCCTAGAGCCCCAGATACCCACAGATCAATTCCCCATTATTCTCTATGAGAATCGTTCTCCATAGGGAATAATAAAGTGCTCAGTAGACATTTTCCTCCTCCCCCTTTCTAAAGCTTTCTAAAGTGGGGGGAGGGCCTCCAAACCGGGGAATCCCCTGCCCCTACCTAGGGATTGGCAACCCTCCCTCTCTCACACACATGCACACACTTACTGGGTCTGGTTACTTGCTCTTAAAACGAAAGCAAAACAAAAGGAAGCTGCTGCTGCCCCATGAAGTGCTTCATGTTTCCTGCTTCACGGTCAACTTTAAAGGCACACAAACAACACAAACACACACACACACACATTTTAAAACAGGACCTGTTTGCAGGAGCTCCTTTGCATATTAGGCCACACACCCCTGATGTAGCCAGTCCTCCAAGAGCTTATAAAACTTTTTTTTTGTAAGCTCTTGGAGGATTGGCTACATCAGGAGTGTGTGGCCTAATATGCAAAGGAGCTTATGCTAGAATTCCACCTCTGTTTGGCACACAAGTGATTTTTTTTTTCCATGTGGAGGGGGCAGCTGGGATGAATCACTTGATTTTTGCTACTATGAATTCAGCCATACTGGAAAAGCAAACATGCCCCAGTCAGTAACAAGACTTGTTCTGTCGGCTTCAGTGGCACTTGCAATCATAGCTTGTGTAGGATGTCTCATAAGTAAACATACTTCAACTAAAAACAGAGGCTGATTGGCCATTGAATCCTGCTGGGCTGCCGCCCTGAGGGACCGTGAGCGGCCAGGAGCAAACTGAGCCAAGCCCTGGTGTCTTTCTTCCACTGAGCAAAGCAGCTGAGCGCCAGTTCTTTAAGGGCCTCCACCCCTTAGACCTAGCCAACATGACCAACAGTGGTGGCAGCTGATCAGCCACCACCCCCTGCAGCTGGTGGCCGCAAAGGAAAAGGAAACAGGTCAGCTGACCCTCCTTCTTGGCCCTGTTAGAACTCAGCAGCCCTGCAGGCGGATAAGTATGAAAAAATACAACTGTGACAACAGTATTACTAAAAATTAAACATATGTATAATCAGGGGTTGTTTTGTATACAGCTTGCTGGGGGGAAAGTGTAGATGACTGGGGAAGGCAATGGCAAACCACCCCGTAAAAAGTCTTCTGTGAAAACGTCGTGATGCGACATCACCCCAGAGTCAGAAACGACTGGTGCTTGCACAGGGGACCTTTCCTTTGTAGAAAAATATACAAATTATTTGCAAAAAATCACATTCCCAAACGTGAGTCCACTGGTTACAATCTTCAGTGTTGTAACTATGTCTTCCATCATGGCTATGTGGCTATAGTACGATGCAGGAAATTCACAAATACCTCCTGCTAAATTCACAGGATCTGCATTGCTATCAGATGGCCACCTAGCCTCTGTTTAAAAACCTCCAAGGAAGGAGAGCCCACCACATCTTGAGGAAGCCTGTTCCACTGAGGAACTGCTCTAACAGTCAGGAAGTTCTTCCTAATGTGGAGCCAGAAACTCTTCTGATTTAATTTCAACCTGTTGGTTCTGGTCCTACCTTCTGCACCACAATTCCACACCATCCTCTATATGACAGCCCTTCAAGTACTTGAAGATGGTGATCATATCACCTCTCAGGTGCCTTCTTTCCAGTCTAAACATGTCCAGCTCCTTCAGCCTTTCTTCATAGGACTTGGTCTCCAGACTCCTCACCATCTTCGTCATCATGCAGTGCTTTAAATGTCAATACTAGCATCTTGAATTGGCCCCAGAAGCAAACTGGAAGCCAGTGAAGGTGGGGGGCGGGGACTGGAGAGATATGGTCTTGGCTAACCAATCCAATTGGATCAGGACCGAATCTTTAAATATCCCATATAAAGAAATATTCAGTTGTTTCTTTCCATTCATTTCCTGCTCGCTGTTGTACATCTAAAATAGCCAGCCTTGTCTCTTTCTCTTCCAGTGGAAACTGATAACTCAGGAATCATCTGCATCATAAAGCAAATCTCTTTTATTTGCATTGCACATAATGACTAAATCTAAAATCAATATTTTAATCTTTATGAAAATTCCAGAAGGCAAGACTAGCCCTGAATTATTTTCATAGTCAGTATATAAAATGCAAAATGAAATACCAACATTTAAAAAGATTTTAGAGCATTCATGCATTTTTAATCTGGAACGTATTAATTTCCTTCTTATACAGCTAAGAAATAGTCCCATTTAGAAGATAATATATCTCTTTCGACCAGTGTAAGTAGCCTGTCGGGTGATCTTTAATGGGATGTCAGGTGATCTCATCTAATGATAGAGAAAGGAAACAAAGAGAAAATAATGTAGGTGGGATTGAATACTTCCCATTTCATTAATTTTTTCCCAGTGATTTCTGCTGTCGGTTTGTCAATGCGTCTGTTTTATGAATGTATTTTGTATGGTTTTTATAGAGCATTTATAAGTATGTCATCTATACTTATATGTATAATGCTGAGATACTGATGCATGAGTAACATTGAAAATGTACACTTTATAGGAAATCCTTTGTGCAAGGAAACAGGAAATGGTAGGCTTTCCAGCTCTGGGATGGGAAATATCTAGAGATTTTGGGGTGGGTGGGTGGAGCCTGAAAAGGGCTGGGCTTGAGGAGGGGAGGGGCTTCAATGCCTAGACTCGACCTCCCAAAGCAGCTGCTTCCTCCAGCTGAACTGATCTCCATCAATTGTAAGTGTGGGATATCTCCAGCTACCACTTGGAGGTTGGCAACCCAAGGAAATGGTGAGAATTTTGAGAATCATGCCCCAGAGCAGGATAAAGGGTCCCTTTAAGTGGAAGGCATAGTTCAGACTCCCAGTAAAAGACTCAACCCAGCTTCTCCTCAACATTTGCATTTTAGTCCAGTTTAGTCATAACACCGCTGATTCTAATCTTTCCCACTGGGTTGATTTATTTAGAAATTTATTCTGATCAGTGGTTTTCATTCTTTTTTAGATTGAGGATGATAGTCTGCTCTCGTATTCTACTATAATATTCTACTTCGTGAGCACTGAAGTTGTGAGCAAACCATTTGGCCACTGCATACATTGGTTTGCTCTGGGGCCATCCTTCCTGAACGAAGACAAAAATGTGTGAGCCAGAGGCTAAAAAACTGTGAGCTAGCTCACACTAACTCAGCTTCGAGGAAACACTGGTCACCCCCCCACTTAAAAAAAAATCCGGCTATTTCCCAACCCTTCTAGTATCATATTACCTTCGAGCACCGCTTGCCAATTTTAGATGGTAGCTTTGCATTTATGAACATATGAAGCTGCCTTACTGAATCAGACCCTCAGTCCATCAAAGTCAGTATTGTCTACTCAGACCGGCAGTGGCTCTCCAGGGTCTCAAGCTGAGGTTTTTCACTCCTGCTTGCCTGGACCCTTTTTAGTTGGAGATGCCAGGGATTGAACCTGGGACCTTCTGCTTACCAAGCAAATGATGCTCTACCACTGAGCCACCGTCCCTCCACTAGTGTGGTTTGCTTTAAATAGCTGAATTGTTACATAATCCTTTAAGGTCACCACAGGCCATGGAATTATTGGCATCTTGTATTCAAAACACCTGTGCCCCAGCACAGCAAGCCCCAGGAGTCGTTGGCTGACCGTATTGCCCGCAGCACAACCTGGGACGGCAGATTCAAGCATCACCCTGTCCCCCCCTCCCCCCGCATTCTCACTCTTCTGCCAGAAGAAGTGCTATGTCTACAGCAAATCTTCCTCCAAAACATCTGTTAATTCTGTGTTCCTATGAACTGAGGGACCCTAAAAGGACACTTCTGGGGAACGGTGTGTGTGCGATTAAGGAGATAGCTCTCATCGGAGGTTGTTTTCAGAACAAGCTGGGGGCCATCTGGAGAAGCTTGGACCAAGTTCAAGAACTGACAGCCCCAGACATGTCACTTATGCTCTTGTTTATTAAGGGGAAATCATTCAATAACGGGATCTTTTGGCATTAATCGCAACGATTAGGTAATTTCCTTATGCTGTATCATTAAAGGGAAACCAAAGAGGGCAGAAACAACAGAATGCTGGATTTGGGAGGGGGGGATTCATGTGGAATTCTTGATTTCCCCCTACTACTTATCCCATGAACTAAGCTAGAATTGCCAGCTCAGAGTAGAGAAATTTCTGGAGATTTGGGAAGCTTGGGGAGGGGTGTATAATGCTACAGTCCAGGGGTGTCAAACTCATTTGTTATGAGAGCCGGATCTGACATAAATGTGACTTTGTTGGCCCGGGCCATGTATGTCATAACATGTAATACAAGGTAGCAGAGATATAAACTTCGTAAAGGACACTTATAACCTATAAGTCAGACTTATAGGTTGGACTTCAGAAAGGCAAACTTTGATAAACTTGGAACTATGCTGGGTAAAACCCCATGGTCAGAAATACTTAGGAGGAAGGGGGTTCAGGAGGGGTGGGAGTTTCTTAAAAGCGAAATACTGAAAGCACAATCACAGACGATTCCTATGAGAAGAAAAAATGGAAAAAGCCTAAAGAAGCCGAAGTGGCTCCATAAATAGCTCTCTAAAGACTTGAGAAATAAAAAAGACTCCTTTAGGAATTGGAAGGAGGGCCTTATAACCAAGGATGAATATAAACAAATCACCAGTATTTGCAGAGAAAAAATTAGGAAAGCTAAAGCTCAGTATGAGCTTAGGCTGGCCAAAGATGCTAAAAACAACAAAAAAGGATTCTTTTTTTATGTTCAGAGTAAGAAAAAGAGGAAGGACATGGTAGGCCCATTGTGAGGGCAAGAAAGTGAAATTGTAACAGATAATGAAGAGAGGGTGGAACTGCTCAATTCCTACTTTTCCTCAGTCTTCTCTTCTGAGGGAAATGGTGCTCAACATGTCAAAAACAGAACATATAAGGAGGGTATGAAGTTCCAACCTTAGGATCAGCATAAGGGTAGTACATAAACACCTAGTTTCTTTAAATAAAACTAAGTCCTCAGGGCCAGATGAATTGCATCCAAGGGTTCTAAAAGAGCTTGTGGATGTAATTTCTGAGCCTCTGGCTATTATTTTTGAGAATTCTTGGAGAACAGGAGAGGTGCCAGAAGATTGGAGGCGGGCGAATGTTGTCCCCATCTTCAAGAAGGGGAAAAAAGGGGATCCAGGTAACTACCGACTCGTCAGCTTGGTGTCTATACTTGGAAAAGTTTTAGAACAAATCATCAAATAGTCGTTCCTGGAATATTTAGAAAGAATGGATGTGATAATAATAATAATAATAATAATAATAATAATAATAATAATAATAATAATAAATTTATTTTTATATCCCGCCCTCCCCCGCCAAAGGCAGGCTCAGGGCGGTTAACACGACACGGTATATACCATGATTACAGTAAAATACAATATTATTACAAACAATTAGACAGTTAAAACAAATAAATTACATTCATAAGTTAAGTTAAAATTAAATCAACAGTTAAACCGTTACGAATTCTAAGTTTCAGTGTTACAATTCAGTTGTATATAAGAAGGCTAGATGTCATTTCCCGGGTTTCATCTTAACGCGAGCTCGAAGAGGGCAGTTTTGCAGGCCCTGCGGAACTGATTTAGGTCCCGCAGGGCTCGCACCTCTTCTGGGAGTTGATTCCACCATTGGGGAGCCATTGTTGAGAAGGCTTGCTCCCTCGTTGATTTCAATCTAACCTCCCTTGGTCCAGGGACTTTTAAAAGGTTTTGAGAACTAGATCTCAGTGCTCTCTGAGGAACATATGGGGAGAGGCGGTCCCTAAGGTAGGCAGGTCCTCGGCCATATAGGGCTTTAAAGGTAATAACCAGCACCTTATAGCGGACTCGGTACACAATTGGCAGCCAGTGCAGGTCTCGCAGCCTAGGCTGCACATGTTCCCACCGAGGTAGTCCCACCAACAGCCTGGCCGCTGCATTCTGCACTCTGCATTCTGCACTCTGCATTATTAAGAGCCAAAATGGTTTTCTCAAGAACAAGTCATGTCAGACTAACCTGATCTCTCTTTTTGAGAAAGTGACTACCTTCTGGATCAGGGGAATGCTGTAGACATTGTTTATCTTGATTTCAGTAAGGCTTTTGATAAAATTCCACATACTATCCTTGTTGACAAGTTGGTAAAATGTGGTTTGGATCCTGTTACTGTTAGGTGGATCTGTAACTGGTTGACAGATCTCACCCAAAGAGTGCTTGTGAATGGTTCCTCATCCTCTTGGAGAGGGGTGACAAGTGGAGTGCCTCAAGGATCTGTCCTGGGACCTGTTTTGTTCAACATCTTTATCAATGATTTGGTTGGAGGAATAGAGGGAATGCTTATTAAATTTGCAGATGATACTAAATTGGGAGGGGTTGCAAACACAGAAGAAGACAGAAACAGGATACAGGATGACTTTGACAAGCTGGAAAACTGGGCTAAAATCAATACAATGAATTTTAACAGGAATAAATGTAAAGTTCTGCATTTAGGTAGGGAAAATCCAATGCATGGTATAGGATGGGGAAACTTGTCTTAGCAGTAGTATGTGCGAAAAGGATCTAGGGGTCTTAGTGGATCATATGCAGAACATGAATCAACAGTGCGATGTGGTGGCTAAAAAGGCAAATGCAATTTTGGGCTGTATCAATAGTAGTGTCCAGATCACGTGATGTGATGTTATTGCTTTACTCTGCTCTGGTAAGACCTCACCTGGAGTATTGTGTTCAGTTTTGGGCACCACATTTTAAGAAGGATATAGACAAGCTGGAACGGGTCCAGAGGAGGGCAACAAAGATGGTGAGGAGTCTGGAGACCAAGTCCTATGAAGAAAGGTTGAAGGAGCTGAGCATGTTTAGCCTGGAGAGGAGGTGGCTGAGAGGTGATATGATCACCATCTTCAAGGGCTGTCAATTCCATGGTGTGGAATTGTTTTCTGTGGCCCTGGAAGGTAAGACCAGAACCAACAGGTTTAAATTAAATCAAAAGAGTTTCTGGCTCAACATTAGGAAGAACTTCCTGACCGTTAGAGCGATTCCTCAGTGGAACAGGCTTCCTCGGAAGGTGGTAGGTTCTCCTTCCTTGGAGGTTTTTAAACAGAGGCTAGATGGCCGTCTGACAGTAATGAAGATCCTGTGAATTTAGGGGGAGGTGTTTGTGAGTTTCCTGCATTGCGCAGGGGGTTGGACTAGATGACCCTAGATGTCTCTTCCAACTCTATGGTTCTATGGTTGAGAAACTCCTCAAGATTTTGGGGTTGGAGTTTGGGAAGGGTGAGGTTTGGAGAGGGGAGGAAACTCAGTGGGGTATAATGCCATAAAGTCTACCTTTCTGTGTAGGGATCGATAAAGTTTTAATAAATATTTTCATCTTGCATGTACTTTCTTCTTCTTCTGTTCCTAGTTTAATCAATAACATGGTGGTGGGTAGTCATAAGCCTGGTTCAGAGGATTTTATCCTTTCTCTCCTTTACACAGTGTGGGAGTGATAACACATTCTCCAACCCTACCTAGCAATGTCTGTTCCACCACTGTAAATTATAGAGCCAGTCTTGTAGTGACAGTGACTTAGTGCAATTCTGTGAAGAGTTACTCCAGTGTAAACCCATTGCTCCTCAGTGAGTTTTGACTAGACTAACTCTGCATAGGAATGTACTAAACAGGTAAAAGGTAAAGGTAGTTCCTGGTACAATCACCAGTCATTTCTGATTCTAAGGTGACATCACATCACAACATTTTCACGACAGACTTTTTTATGGGGTGGTTTGTCCCATGGTGCAGAGTGGTAAAGCTGCAGTACTGTGGTCTGAACTCTCTGCTCATGACCTGAGTTCGATTCTGGAGGAAGCTGGGTTCAGGTAGCCTGCTCCAGGTTGACTCAACATTCCATCCTTTCAAAAATGACTGGTGCTTGCACAGGGTAGCTTTCCTTTCCCTGCCATTGCCTTCCCCAGTCATCTATACTCCCCCCCCCCAGCAAGCTGGGTGCTCATTTTACCGACCTTGGAAGGATGGAAGGCTGAGTGAACCTTGAGCCGGCTATCTGAACCTAGCTTCCGCCAGGATCAAACTCAACTTGTGAGCAGAGAGCTTGGACTGCTGCTTCACCACTCTGCGCCATGGGGCTCTCCCATGTATATTCACAGGAATGAACTATAAATCCATAATCTGGAATCCTTCCTTTTGCATTAATGGACACAAATCATCTGCTTTTAAATGTTTGCATTTCTATAGGCTTGAAACAATCTTGAATTTCACCTTCTTTATAAAATGTGAAGATTCTGAGTTGGGGGATTTTTTTTTTGTTTTTTGTTACTGGCAGGCTTGTGAGCTGCAATTGGCAAAGAACTGACCTTTGTACTATGAAATTGTCCTTGGCAATAAACGATAGCATTTGACAATGTGTTCTTGTCTTACCAAACCCTGAAGTTCTGCAGTTTTCTTGAGTTGAAAATGAGGTTTATTTGTGCCAAAGGAGAGATGAGACATTGCACAATGAACCAGGGTATGGGAAATGTTCAGGATCTGGCTGTCAACTTTTCCCTAATAAACTTTGGCTTAGTTGAAGAGGGAAAAATAGAGGAAATAGCAGTATTGGGGGATGTGAGCATCTTGGACTCTATTAGTAATATTGTCTCTGGTGAATCACGAATCTATTACTCATTGTTATCTTGTGACTTTTACTGGATGCTTGTGTCTGCTGGGCATCATTAAATAAATGCAGAGATTATTGTATCAATATTCTCCCATTATTTGAGACTCGGCTTAAGAATGCTGTTTTGTTGGACCGAAGCGAATAGGAAATTCCAGGGACACCGAATGAATCATATGAAGAAGATACTTAAAGGGCTGATTTGGACTGTGCTAATTTGGAGGAAATGCTCTTATGTATTGTGCATGCGCATCCAGCCAATCATCTCTCCCCTGGTATATCAGCTCAAACGTCAGTTGTTTTTGTTGTATGAACCGTTCTTCTACCTATCACCAAAAGTCTATGGTAACAAACAAACATCTTGACTGGAGACGTCCTTCAGATCCATTAGTCCAAGTCTGTTAGGCATTTATAAAGACAAAGAAAAAGCATTTCCATTTGTGCTCCTAAGCTGAGGTTACTGCATTGAGTCCAGGTGGTGTTTCCAGTAGCCTGTCCTTGTTAGAGATCTGACAGCTGTGTTGAGAACCCACAGAATTTCTGCATAATTGTCCAAGGAAGGCCTATATAAACTTCACTTTCCTGGGGGTATGATAGAGTCACCAATTCCCAGGTGGGGGCAGGGGATCCTCCAGTTTGGAGCCCTCCCCTCCACTTTAGGATAATCAGAAAGGGGGAAAAGGGAAATGTCTGCTGCACTCTCCATTATTCCCTATGGAAACCGATTCCCAGAGGGTATAATGGTGAATTGATCTGGAGGTTTTTTGGGGGGTGTTTTTTGAGGTACAGGCACCAAAGTTTCAGCATATCATTCAGTGCCTGTCTTCAGAACACCCTCCTAGTTTCAAAAAGATTGGACCAATTCTATGAGCTCCAAAAGTAGGTGCCCCTATCCTTCATTATTTCCAATGGAGGAAAGGCATTTAAAAGGTGTGTGGTCTCTTTAAATGTGATGGCTAGAACTCCCTTTGGACTATCTGGGAACTTTGGTAGTAGTGCCAGGAGCAAGAGTGTGACAAGCACAAATGAACTCTGAAGGGAGCTCTGGCCATCATATTTAAAGGGACTATGCACCTTTTAAATGCCTTCCTTCCATTTGGAAATAATGAAGGATAGGGGCACCTTCTTTTGGGGTTTACAGAACTGGACCCCTTTGTCCAATCTTTTTGAACCTTGGGGGGGGGGGTGTTTTGAGAAGAAGCACCAGATGCTATGTTGAAAACTTGGTGCCTCTACCTCAAAACACAGCCTCCCCAGAGCCCCAGGTACCCACAGATCAATTCTCCATTATACCCTATGGGAATCAGTCTCCATGGGGAATAATGGAGTGCCCAGCAGACATTTCTCCTCCTCCCACTTTCTGATAACTCTGAAGTGGAGGGAGGGGCTCCAAACTGGGGGATCCTCTGCCCCCAACTGGGGATTGACAACCCTACCCATTGAGTCTACTCCAGGCTACTACTTGTAACTTTGGGCCAGCCTCTTCTATAAAATGAAAGGATGTGTTCATGGAACAACTTTTAATGCCACAAGTCCACTTCTAGCAATTTGATGCTCCATCTCAGTCCAAAGTAAAAAAGGGAGGCCAAGTTTCACAAACATTGTTACATCATGTTCAAGCTCCCCCCACTTCCATATTTTTGATCAAACTGGATTCTGTGTGAATGCAGGACAAGATGTATCCTATTTGTGGTGTGGCTTTGATACATGGCAGTGCAGTCATTGACAAAATGATGGTTTCTATTTATTTGGGTTACTGGTGTGGAGATGGCTATGGAACTGTTTTATCTGGTTATCATATGTTGCTAATGATCTCACTAGACAAGTGTTTTGAAGGTATCTGTGAGGAAAAATTCCAGAGCTTTGAGGTATTCACCGCTGAGGAGTGGGAAGGTTGTCAATTAAGTCAGGGATGTCAGCATAGTCCAGAAGAAGATGGTCTCACTTAAACTTGGGAATAGCTCTCATTTCTCCTCCCCTTCGTATTATATAGAACAGAGTTCCTTTAATAAAGGGGGCTATGTTTCTTGAGGTTGATCTTTTAACTACAGCTATGGAAACATAATACAGCAACTCAAGCAGTTCCAGCCTTTATTAGCATGAGTTTCTAGGACCCATGCCTTCAGATATAGAAGTGGAAACATGAACAGTACTTATCTCAAAAGTCTGAAAGGATGAGTACTTTTGTGGATGAGTGTGTAAAAACAAAAAGAGAATAAAGATTTCTGCAACTGGAGAGGGGGAGTTTCATCTCAGTGAGTAATAACTTGCCTGCTCCAAAGGCCCAAAGAAACAGGCGCATGGAGACAGACCCACAAATCAGGGCTGTGAGGCCTCTTGGTATGGTGTCCTGTGTGCCACAACATCACTTGTGGAAAGGGTTGCCAGCCTCCAGGTGGTAGCTGGAGATCTCCCAGGGCTACGGCTGATCTCCAGGCAACAGAGATCAGTGCACTTGGATAAAATGGCTACTTCGGAAGGTGGACTTTATGGCATCATACCCTTTGAAGTCCCTAAACTCCACCACCCCTCAAACATCCAGATATTTCTCAACCTCGAGCTGGCAACCCTATTTCTGGAGAAAACCTGGAAGGGAAAAGGGGTAGCTCTAGGAATCACCAGAAAATCTATGATTTTACCATAGAGTTTCTGTCAGTTTCTAGAGCTACTCTACATCAATTCCAGGTATCCCCCAAAAGTGACATAGAGACACACAGGATGTTATGACCCCGCCCATGAAGCTCTTGCTGGTTTCCTCCCAGCATCCCTGCCTTATATAAGTGCAAACTTGTATCATTCAGATCAGGGGTGTAAAACATGTGGCCCTGGGGCTGAATCGGGCCCCCAGAAGGCTCCTATCCGGCCCGCAAGCAACTCACTGTCATCTGCTTCCTTCTCCCTTTCTTGTTTCCTTCTGTATCACTGCTTGCTTTTTCAGGCTTGCTCAATCACACAGGAGCTACAGAGCAAAGCTCCTCCCTTGGGGAGGAAGTGGGGGAAGGAGAGCTAGCTTTGCCAGGCTCTCTCAGTTGCACAGCAGAGCTACTGAGCCAAGCCTCTTTTACTTCTGTTGACTGAGCCTCAGCAAGGCAGTGAGGTGGACTAGGCAGAGTGTATGTGTCCATTATAAAGTTTATATTTCCCTGACCTTGCATTACATTTTATGACACACATGGCCTGGCCCGACAAGGTGAAAATCCATCCCCCATAGCAAATGAGTTCGACACCTATGATCCAGATGATTTAGGTTGATCATAGAATTGCCCGGTTGCAAAAGGGACGATTTTGAGTTACATTCATACGGTCTACTTTATTTTTTCCACAGTCCTGAATAAGCTGCGACACAATAGATCATTTCCTTTTGACTGGTGGTTGTCGTTTGGAGGGAGAGGGGGGAAAACTCCTTAAGAAAACAACTGAATCGTCTTCTCTGACACAGAGCGGGATTTGCTGCAGAAGTTCAGCAATTAAGTCAAACCAGATGCTTCGCTTCATGAATGAGTAGTAGCTTGGCAATAGCACTGTAAAGCTGTCTACTTGACTTTATAGAGCAGTCATTATGCGCTGCAGCAAAAGTAACTTATGACTTTTGTTCAAGCGACTGTAATCACCTTGCGTAGAGAGGGAAGCATGCAAAATAACAAGGCAAAAAACCGAATTGTGTTTCATGCCTTGCAAAACAAAGAGAGAGAAAGGGAGAAGAAGGGATTGTTTGTTTGGGGAAACACAGATTTCTCCCATTCTGAAGCAAGTGATGCATCAAGCGCCGTCTTCAGCTTTCACTCACTGCTGCCTTTCAGACTGTATTCATAAAGCTTCAGCTGCATTGGATAACCCCACACGGGAGTTCAGAACACTTCTCCGGACAGCTCTTGGGTCTTTCTAAAGGAACTCTTGGGTTTGTTCTACTGCCTGGATGCAGGATTCTCTGGGAAGAGCTGCCCTTTCCCTGATCTCGACCTGCCTGTTGAGATTAATGGGGCCCACATTCAGAGAGCTGACCTGGATCGGCAGCGAGCGTGATACGATTGCTCTGTGGGATGTATGCCTGCACTCAAAAGGACACTGGCGACTTGCCAGAGCAGTGTGGTCAGTTCTGGCTAATCGCAACCTTATCACTACATGGCTATTGATTGAGTAGGTCTGTGGAGGGCACCTGACACTGCTGCACGCTTGACGATAAGCAGGACTGAGATGAGTTGGTGTCTGGATGGAAGATTTCAAGGGAACCCCATGCAGATTGCTGAAGGAAGAGCACGGCAGGAGCGTCAATAACAGCACAGCAATTTCCTATTTAGTTTTGGACAGCACTTTTTTTGTATCAGGAACTTCTTTGAATATTAGGCCACTAGGGCTGCCAAGCTTCCGGACGGGGGTTCCCCACTTTGGAGGTCCCCAATCCACTGGCCCGCACTGGACCACGGGAAGATCCCTTCCTGATGTTGCCAGTGTGATGATGTCACTTGTAAGTGACAGCACTGTTCCAGCGATGTCATGCGCTGGCTGCTGTAGGAGCTTCCAGGAAAACTCTATGGTTTTCCTGGATGCTCTAGCAATTTTGGAGGAAAACTCTATGGTACAGTTTTCCTCACAACTTGCTAGGGTGTCTAGGAAAACCATAGAGTTCCCATGGAAACTCCTAGAGTGGCCAGCTCATGACATCACCAGCACAATGACGTCAGTTATGAGTGACATCATCACGCCATGCACACATAGCGCATGCAAAAAAACTCCCCCACTGGAGGCCATGGGGGACTTGAAGAAGAAGAAGAAGATATTGGATTTCTATCCCGCCCTCCACTCCGAAGAGTCTCAGAGCGGCTCACAATCTCCTTTACCTTCCTCCCCCACAACAGACACCCTGTGAGGTGGGTGGGGCTGGAGAGGACTCTCACAGCAGCTGCCCTTTCAAGGACAACCTCTGCCAGAGCTATGGCTGACCCAAGGCCATTCCAGCAGGTGCAAGTGGAGGAGTGGGGAATCAAACCCGGTTCTCCCAGATAAGAGTCCGCACACTTAACCACTACACCAAACTGGCAACCCTATAGCCCACACACAACTTCGTACAGGCCTACTGTAAGCTCCAGGAGGTGTGGCCTAATGTGCAAAGGAGTTCCTGCTACAAAAAAGCGCTGGTTTTTGCCCTGGCAAAACAAGGTCTTTCATTGAGCTGGGTGAGAACACACATCCATGAAATACAGCTTATGGCACCATAGTGTTCTGTGTCAATATGCAGAATGTAACCTACTGAATAGGTGATGTCACTTCCAGTGATGGCAGGGGTGTGGCCTAATACACAAATGAGTTCCTGCTGGGGTTTTTCTACAGAAAAGCTCCTGATTCAAGGTATAAGCTTTCATGTGTATTCACACATTTCTTCAGATATAATGAAATGGCAGAAAACCATTCAAACTTATAGATAGGGTTTGGGGGAAAAAAACCCAAATTAACATATAACATGATGTAGACTTTTGAGACAAAGTGGGGACAACAAACCAAGTGCACAGGGTCAAGCAGCTGTATGGATCCAATTAAGGGGAAGCAACATTTGAAGCAGTAAATATGTCAAAATAGGAGATAAGTGTGCAAGAGAACCCTTTCTAATTGTGGGAAAGTTAACTTTATGATGCCCATCTGCCTCCCCTCAAGCGTGAAGGTAACAATTACTATATGCTGTTCTAAATACTATACCAATATGTTGTTCTTAGTGGTATTGTGTCTGAAAAAATCTATACCTATATATTGCACTCTATTACAAACAGTATTCCATTATATTATTCAAAATAGAAAATAGAGAGAGAAAGAGAGAGAGAGAGATAGGAATGCATAAACATACATAGGATGTATAATTCTTACAGAGCATTATAATAGGAGAGACAGACAGACACACACACATGGAGGAATGCATTAAAATACAAGGATGTATAGTCCTTACAGAGGATTATAGTCCTTGCTGATAATGAGTTCAATATATGTATGTATGTATGTATGTATGTATGTATTTATTTATTTATTTATTACTTTACATTTATATCCCGCCCTCTCCACAAGCGGACTCAGGGCGGCTCACAACATCATAAAAATGATCAATTCAATAAAACATATAAAACCATAATTTACTTATCAATTTAAAACTATTAGCGCTGTCTCAGTCCAATCTAGGCGGTATTGACTTCTGCCTATGCTCGCCAGCATTCTGTGGGATGTACGGTGGCAGCCCATTTTCAATCAACCACAAAAGCCTGTTTAAACAGTTAGGTCTTACAGGCCCTGCGGAACGCCAACAAATCCCGCAGGGCCCTTATAGCTTCTGGGAGGGTGTTCCAGAGTTCTGGTGCTGCCACCGTAGCGAGATAAGTGAGATAAGAAACCAATATCCCTGTTAAGTCCTCTATGGGTGTTTGTTCCAAGTTTTGTAATAATGCATTACAAAACATTTACTTTGCTGTGTAAGGATCGGGTTGCCAGCTGTGGGTTGGGAAACACCTGGAGCCTGAGGAGGGTGGTGTTTGGGGAGGAGCCTCAGCAGGGTGCAATGCCCTGGAGTTCACCATCCAAAGTAGTCATCTTATCCAGGCAACCTGATCTCGATTGCCTGGAGAGCCCATCTGGAGGTTAGCAACCCTAATACTGGACCTCAGAGGATATAGGGTAGCAGGGAGGGTTGTGGATGTGGAAATGGGGCTGCCGCACCAGTTGTGGCATTACATCACTTCCTGTAAAAAGCCGGAGCTGACGTAGGCAGCTCTGGAAATCACTTGCTATTCCTGGGTCACTTTTAAGTTTTGGGGTTTTTTACCAGACGTTACATAGCACTCTGAAAGTCAGTGGACAACAGCAGCTGGGGTGGCAAATTCCCTACTCCCACTAGGGACTTGGCAGCCGAGTAGGAGAGCCCTTAGGTCTTATCAGGGCTGGGATTCTAGCAGGAGCTCCTTTACATGTTAGGCCACACACCCCTGATGTAGCCAATCCTCCAAGAGCTTAGAAAAAAGAGCCTTGTAAACTCTTGGAGGATTGGCTACATCAGGGGTGTGTGGCCTTATATGCAAAGGAGCTCCTGCTAGAATTCTACCCCTGGCCCTTTTAGATATAATCAGGTGAGTTTTTGCTTGATATTGTGCATCAGTTTTCCAGGACACCTGAGTTTTTTGTGTATTTTTAGTGTGTGTGTGTATGTGTTTGCACCTGGAAACTGATCCCTACTGGGGACCTGGAGGCTATTCAGAGAGGTGGCTGAATAGAGCCTGCTTCTGGCCTCCCGACTGGGTATTTCAAGGACAATCTCCCATCCAAGTACTAACCACAGTTGGTCCTGCTTAGCTTCTGAGATCTGATGAGATTGGGCTTGCCTGGGCTATCCAGACCAGGGCTCTGGACACCTGGTTCTTAAAGTAAGCTTCGAGAGATAATAGCCACAGCCATTTCAGCCTCCAAAGAGAGCTGTAATCCTTGCATTCATCTCCAAATGCGGAGAGTAATTCAATCAGATGGGTATCTGGCTCTCTCTCCTTGCATCGGAGAGGCAGGGCCACAGCGATAGGGATTGATATGACAGGCTGCTCTGACATGGAGGGAAAGCGAGCACCAAAGTGGCTGTGTAGTTGCGAGTTTGGATCAAATGGTCCTTGATTGTACATGGCACAAACAAGGGCGGACGAGACAGATCAGCTGGCTCCTACCCGCTGTCAGCATAAGGGCAGGAGCCATTCAGCACAGCTGGGGACAGCTGTGGGAAGCCAAATCTTGGAAATGGCCATTAGTAAAATCTTGGCAGGCATTAAGAGACTCCTGATTCCCAGGCATGGGTAATGTTGTTATTTGACATTGGCGGGACCTTGGGCCGAGTTAGTTTCATCTGTTGAAATCCGCAGCTCGTTTCTAAGGGACTCTTCTTGTTGTCGTTCCGAGGAGAGGTTTTGTGTGTGCACAAATTGTAAAGGGGGCGGGGAGACAAAGAACTGAGTTTATTTTAAAAAGCCTTGTGGCCGTAACCATGATAACAGTGGGGCACGAGGACCACGGGATGCCGAAGGACACGGAAGCCATATTGCAAACATCCACTCTGTGTCCAATTCTTTGGCGCAACGTGACATTCAATTGGAGAAAGAAATTAGTTTTTCAGCGTTTCTCGAATTAACTTGTTTGACAGTGTTTAGCTGAAGCCAGAGTTCCTCATGGCTATGCCCCAGAACTCTCTTTCGGTGCCAAGCCTACTGAATGTGAACAAACACCGCCAACTTCTCCACTTCTATGATTAGCTGGCAGAGCATCCGGGTTGGAAAACATGACTCCCACGGCCTTGTGAGATTTGTTAAAAAAAAACGCCACAACCCCTGCATCAACAGAAAGGATCTCTTTGATGGCTATCCATAAAGCCTTGATTATTCTAAAGATGTTACCCAATCTTAGGCTGAGCTCCTTTGTCTATGTCCTTTGAGGTCAGTTCCATGGAATATGAGTCCATGTTGTTTTGGTTAATATCATCTTCTCCTGACCAATCTTCCCAGTTAATTTCCATCCAAAGTGACTATCCCGAGGCCATCTGGTCTTTGTTGGCTTTTAGCGAAGTCAACGGTTCTGCAATATTTTTGATGGCGAGAACTGTAACTGTTGTGCTGCCGTGACATATTGGTGGGCAGACGGGTTTTGAAACAGTCCAGGAATACGCTGTCCAAACAGTCGATGGGTTAGACCAATAGCCCCACAGATTTAGAGTTCCTCAGAGGGGAAATGGAAACAATACACAACATCTGAAAAGCAGCTTTATAGGCTTCCAATTTCTGTATTTGATTACTAGGCCAGTTTGATGTCATGGTTAAGAGCATGGACTCCAATTTGGGAGGACTGGGTTTGATTCCCCCACTCCTCCATTTGCAGCTGCTGGGTGACCTTGGGTAAGCTATAGTTCTCTCAGAGCTGTTCTCTCAAGTTATAGTTCTCTCAGAGCTGTTCTTCCCACAGTGGGGAGGGACTGTGGCTCGGGGAGGGACTGTGGCTCAGTGGTAGAGCATCTGCTTGGTAAACAGAAGGTCCCACGTTCAATCCCCGGCATCTCCAACTAAAAAGGGTCCAGGCAAATAGGTGTGAAAAACCTCAGCTTGAGACCCTGGAGAGCCACTGCCGGTCTGAGAATACAATACTGACTTTGATGGACCCAGGGTCTGATTCAGTATAAGGCAGCTTCATATGTTCATATGGCTGTCTCAGCCCCACCAACCTCACAGGGTGTCTGTTGTGGGGAGAGGGAAGGAACGGAAATTGAAAGCCATTCTGAAACTCCAAGTGAAGGTTGCGGTTTAAATCCAATCTCTTGTCCTCCTCTTCTTCCTCCTCCTCCATGAACAATAGTCCAATGGACTGATGTGTGTCTATATCTATATATCTAAAATATGCTCACTTTCTTTTGTATAAAGTGACTCATTCTTCTGCTCCTGCAATGCAAGCTGAGTCCACTTACAGGTGAGGGTATGAAAGAATTTCTGTGTGCTCATGAAATCTTCAGTATGCAGAATAATATTGGTTTGTATCTGGTGCAATGAGAGCTGAGTTGAGCAGCACGAACAGTGACTTTTTTACTTTCTCTGTCTTACTACAGTAATTTCTCTCTCTCTCTCTCCCCCCCCCCGCCCATATTCTGCCCCAGTGGGTTGTGGACCCTCATGAATATCATGGGTCTATATCAAGAGGCCTCAGTGTGATGGATAAATCAGTAAAAAGCATTTCTTCCCCTCTTCTGCAAGTGGAAGTGTCTAGTGTGTGAGCGGAAAGGGAGCTTTGGGTGCAAGCCATTCTTTTTTTTTTTTAAAGAAAAGAAAATTAATTAGTTATGCCCAAACAGCTGCCAGTTTGGCTCACTTCACCCTCCTGGTTGCAAACAGACAGTAGTTCAGCAAGCTGCTCCAGTATGTCTGAGCAAATTGTGATCTGTCCATTTGCATGATTGCACTGCTTTTGCCCATGATGGTGGTTCTTACAGCTGCTGCCCCCAGCTACCTATCTGCTACAGTCAGTTGCCATTTTAAATGCACATAATAACAAGAAAAAGAATACATTTTGAGAATTTTTACCTGAGACTTACTACTTAGGTGTCTTAGTAGTCCACCTGTGAACCCAGGTACTCTCACAAGTTTTACCCTGTATTCACTTCTCAAATAGATGTTATGCAAAAAGCAGTCAATGCAATCTAGATAAGTGTTGATCTTTTTTTAAAAAATGTATCCAACCGTGCAGGGGTAAAGCTAGTGAAAGATGATAAGCAATTCTATACTTTACTTTTTCACAAGTGAACTACTTTAACAACCTAACTGTAACATGTGCCCCTTCCCAGTAATTGAGGTGATCTAATTCTCAGAAGACCCCCATGGCACAGAGTGGTAAAACTGCAGTACCGCGGTCAGAGCCCTCTGCTCACAACCCGAGTTTGATCCCAGCGAAAGCTGGTTCAGGTAGCTGGCTCCAGGTTGACTCAGCCTTCCATCCTTCCGAGGTTGGTAAAATGAGTACCCAGCTCGCTGGGGGGAGAGTGTAGATTACTGGGGAGGGCAATAGCAAAGTACCTCATAAAAAGTCTTCCATGAAAACGTTGTGAAAGCAACGTCACCCCAGAGTCGAAAATGACTGGTGCTTGCACAGAGGACTACCTTTACCTTTTTAAAAAAATTATTCTCAGAGTAGGAAAAAACAGCCACTGGCTGCAACAACCTTGTCCTGTAACATGAGCAGCTACTGTGCACCTGAAGAGCCTCTCAGCATGGTGCTATGCTTGAGATGTGCTTCCTGTAGAGAACACGTGAGCTCTTTTAATCAAGGGAAGCTGAACAGGGGTTTGCATGGCAAGCACATTTGGCATGGAGTTCTCCATGTGCCTAATGACAAGAAGAAGAAGAAGAAGTAGATGATGATGATGATATTGGATTTATACCCCGCCCTTCACTCTGAATCTGAGTCTCAGAGCAGCTTACAATATTCTTTACCTTCCTTCCCCACAACAGACACCTGGCCTGTGAGGTAGGTGGAGCTGAGAGAGCTCTTCCAGAAGCTGCCTTTCAAGGACAGCTCTGTGAGACAGCTGTGGCTAACCCAAGGCCATTCCAGCAGCTGCAAGTGGAGGAGTGGGGAATCAAACCTGGTTCTCCCCGATAAGAATCCGCGCACTTAACCACTACACCAAATTGGCTGACCCATGTTGCCATCAGTGGGCAGGTGGGCTGCAAAAGAGGGAAAAGCTAATGATAAATGGAATCTAGGAGATTCTTCCAGAATTGCCTCATACAGTGTGGGACAGGCACATCAAATATCCTCTCTCCAAGTGCACCTGAGTTCTAGAGCCAGAGAACTGGACAGAAGATGCCTGTTCTAATGTGATAGTGTGGTGACACTATAGAATGTCTGGGTTTTGGTAAATGGAGATGAGAGGAGCATCCCATTGTACACCACTAAGTGCTTAGAAATTGGGTCTGTTCCTTAGATCCTCTCTGTGAGGGCTAATGGATGAACCATCCAGCGTCCAGTGCTAATGGAAGCTCCTAAGCCTCAAATGTGACTAAAAAAATAGGAGTAGCGCAAGGGAGGGGAGGGAAAGAAAGTGGAATGACTGGTTATAGCAGCATAAAGTTCCAACCAACCATGGTGACCCCTAAGGTCTCCGATGCAAGAGAGGTGGTTTGCCATTGCCTTCCTGTGCATAGCGACCTTGGGTTTCTTTGGTGGTCTCCCATGCTAGGACTAACCAGGGTTGACCTTGCTTAGCTTCTAGAATCTGAGGTGATCAGGCTAGTCTGAACCTTCTAGATCAGGGTTAGAAAGGGAGGGGGACATGATTCCTTGGTTAAAAAGATTCACATGGGCTGCGATCACACACACTAAATAATGCACTTTCAATCCACTTTTGATGCACTTTCCAACTGGATTTTACTGTGTGAACTGGCAAAATCCAGTTGGAAAGTGCATTGGGAATGGATTAAAAGTGCATTATTTGGTGTGTGTGATCACAGCCATGGTTGACCAAAAATGGGATATATATGCAGGAATAGCCACACCCTGCCAGTCTAGCATACTTCACAGGGGGGGGGGGTTGTAGCAGGAACTCCTTTGCATATTAAGCCACATACCTGATGTAGCCAATCCTCCAAGAGCTTACAGGGCTCTTAACACAAAGCCTACTGTAAGCTCTAGGAGGATTGGCTACATCAAGGGTGCGTGGCCTAATATGCAAAGGAGTTCCTGCTGCAAAAAAGCCCTGATTCTTTATAAAGTGGCTGTAAATGCATGAAGTTGCCTTATACTTCTGTATGTGTGTAAACTGCCATGAAGTTGTTGCTGACTTAGGGTGTCCTCCTAAGATTTCCAAGGCAAGCTTAAGCATTCACACAGCCCCTTAAGCGAAGCAGACGCTACATCGTAGCATCACTATTAATAATAGTGATATTAATGATTATATTGTTTAAGAGGCATTTGAGTAATCACATATATTTTGGAAATAATTTTCAGTCTTTTTCGTTATTTTTCCACAGTTTTTTGTGGCTTTATGTTACATTGTAATGTAACTTGGCTGGACTTACGTGCCATGCTTTATTTGCTCTAATCTTTAGCAATACAGTTTCTGCCCTGACTTGAATGGCTCAGGCTAGCTTAATCTCGTCAGACCTCAGAAGCTAAGCAAGGTGAGCCTTGGCTAGTATTTGAATGGGAAACCTCCAAGGAATACCAGGGCTGTGACACAGAAGCAGGCAATGGCAAACCACCTTTGAACGTCTCATGCCTTGAAAGCCCTGCAGGGTTATCACAAGTCAGCAGTGACTTGAGGACACTTCCCACCACCAGTAAAGCTTCTGTCCTGTTTAAGACTCAGATTTTATTCACATGCTGAAGACTGCTTTTACATACTAGGGGTGGGGAGCAAAAGGAATGGGAAGCTCTGCCCTGTGTATTTGTTCAGGGACAGCCTTACAAAGGTTTCCCACTTGTTACTCAAGAGGCTGGGAGCAAAGCGGTTATATCCTGGAGTGGTGGGAGCAAAGACGAGACACACAACACAGAGACCCAGGACGGGATTCGAACAAGGCTGAAAGCGTGAGATTGGCCCACTGTCATCCAACAAGCTTCCAAGGCAGAGCTGAGATTCAAACTGGGGTCTCCCAGATCCTAGAATATGCTTCAACTATTGCATCACCCTGTTACAAATCCAATATCAATATCATCAACATAATCATTAACATCATCATCAACATTATCGTTAACATCATCAGCATCAGCATCAACATCTTTTTCTTCAGCGGCAATTTTCTTAACCCATTACACTCAGGCACTGCAAAAAAGCCTCACCTTATTAAAAGAGGTATCTTTATATATTTTTAGGGTTGCCAACTTTGGGTTGGGAAATACCTGGAGTTATTGGGGGGGGGGTGCAGATTGGGGAGGGACCTCAGCTGTGTATAAATGCCTTAAAGTCTGCTGTCCAAAGCAGGGGAACTGATCTCTGTAGTCTAGAGATGAATAATAATAGTGAGAGAGCTTTAGTTGCCACCTGGGGGTTGGCAACCCAAGATATTACCCCTTGGCAATGTGCAGGGCTTGTGAATGGGCCACTTGTACAAGTCTGGCACTAAGCACTCCACTCCTAAGCAGCATTCCCTCTAAGCTGAGTTAGTGTGAGCTAGCTCACAGATTTTTAGCCTCCAGCTCACACATTCTTGTCTTAGCTCAAGAAGGATGGCCCCAGAGCACATTAATTTATGCAGCAGCTCACAGCTTTAATGCCAGTAGCTCACAAAGTAGAATTTTTGCTCACAAGATTCTGCAGCTTAGACGAAACATTGCGCCTAAACATGTGTACTTGGAAGTACATCTAATCGATTTTGGTAGGTTCTGAAAAAACGCGTGTTTTGGATTGCAGGCGGAATCTCTCGAGTCTCGTTTTGTGACACTTGTATTACTAATCTAATATTGCTTTGAGTTATTCCCTTACCTTTTAGAAATGCATTTGACAATCTGCCAGTATGTTTGCTTATTATTAGGGTCAATGCTTGCTTCATAAGGCAGCGTGGCTCCAAAGTAAATTGTCTGGCTCTGTCGAACTCGGGAGAGTAATCTTGTTAATGCAGGAAGCGCATCTGGCAATGGCCCTTTCAAGCAGACCCCCACATAGGTGGAGTGCACATGTTTGCGTTATTAAGGAACAAATACAATAAAATAGTTTTGTCAGCTTGCTGCAGCCGGTCACTGGTTTTGGTGTGGTTTTGAGAGGAATCTGGTTTTTCGATGCACAGGCAAGAGAATGAGGCAGTTCATTGGATGGCTCCGGTCAGATTGCAGGTAGAGGATCCCATGTGGAAAGGCGCACACCCCCCAATGCTTTGGAAGACAAGAAGCCTTTTCTTTTATGTGCTAGAGGGGTTTGCCAATCTCCAGGTGGGGCCTGGAGATTTCCCAGGATCACAGCTGGCCTCCAGGAGATGGAAACCAGTTCACCTGGAGAAAAATTGTCACTTTGGAGGGTGGTTTCTATGGCATTGTAGTCTGTCCCCCCTCTGCAAGTTCCACCCCCAAATATCCAGGAATTTTCCAACCCAGACTTGGAGTATGCTGGATTTTTTTTAATCCAAAGGTGCTTGATTGGAAGGACTTCTATTGGATTTTTTAAAAAGAGTTTTATTAGAAACCTGCAGGGAATGACATATGCAGGGTTGGAGCCAGCCTTCCACAAACCAAGGTATTTTATGACCACACATTGGCCAGCTGCCACTCCTGTACCCCTATAAACCTGCCACAGTGGGTCAGCATGTGGGTGATTTGTCTGGATTGGTCTTTCTTGCTGCAACCTACCCAGTGATTTATGGTCCATTGCTCACAAGCTTCCCAGTCGACAGCCAACTTTCCGCACCAACATTTGTGGATCCGATCTGCTGTCTTTTCCTATACACTAAGGGCATCCAAACTTCCTTAATGTGAGAACTACATAGAATAAATGGCAGATGTTTGAGAGCCACAAGACATGAACATCGCCGGGAGTTACTTAATCACATAGTTTATATTAGAGGTGGCCAAACTTCCTTCAAGTAAGAGCCATATAGAGAATGTTTGAGGGAGGGAGGGAGGGAAGGGAGGAAAATAGATGGAGAGGGGAATGGAGGGAGAAGGGGAATGGAGGGAAAAGTGGAAATAAAACCAACTTTAACTTTAAATGCATACTCCAGTCCACTGGATTGGCTTGGAGAAATGATTTTCCAACCTCCAAGCAAGGGCTGGAGGTTTCCCACTAGACAACATGGATTGCTAAATTATTTATTATTTATTTACTTAAAACATTTCTTTCGTTGCTCCTGGAGAAATTGGTCATTTTGGAGACGTAGACTGAATGGCATTATCCCTACCAAAGTCCCTCCCCTCTCACCCAAGGCTCCACCCACAACTCCCTAGCTATATCCAGATCCGCTGCTGGCAACAGTATCTGTCATCTTAAATCCCACCCACCATTGGTTGAGAGGCAATGACAAGCCTGCCCCATTATCTTATTGGCACTCTTCTTCCTCTCTATGGCATGAGTGAAGATTACTTGCCCAGTCTCTTCTCAGTAAACTTACCTCCCTGTGGAAGTCTGGCGTGCCTAGTTAGCCACTGATGGCAGAGTACAAGAATAAATAAGCTACAGTTTGGGCCTTCTAAATTTTTTTTAAAAATGAACAAAATTACTTCTTCTTTTTTTTTTTGTAGTGCTGATGGGCCCCTTAAATGTGTCATAGTTTAAGGTTTCGCCATGTGTGACTCTGGTCCTAGAAGCACCACAAAACCTGGAAGCTGAAATGTGGTCACCTTAATTTTATTTTGCCGTGTTCTTAAGAACATCCTATACAGCAGGGGTGGCTAATGGTAGCTCTCCAGATGTTTTTTGCCTACAACTCCCATCAAACCCAGTCATTAGCTATGCTGGCTGGGGCTGATGGGAGTTGTAGGCAAAAAACATCTGGAGAGCCACCGTTTGCCACCCCAGATAAACAGTGTTTCCTAAACTCAGGGACAGAAGATTGTGCTTTCCTTTTATCTTTTTTTCATTAGCTATTAGAGTTATTTTTTTGCTTGCTAGAATATTTCCGTTCCATAATTGATGGGTTTAATTGCAAGTAAACTTTTCTCTCTTTTTTTACCGTTTAAGAAATGGAAGTGTTACTGTGGTTGCTTTGCCTGCAAACTAACTCAGCCAGCCCTCACCAACGTCTCAAAAGGAGATGGGAAGAAGTCTTTGCAGGGTTTGATTGAACAGGATAGATTCCCCAGGCTTGTTCCTGCATTCAGGGTGAATTGGAACAGTTGGCAAGGGAAATGAATGAACAGAAAGACTTGAAGAGAAGGATCTCTCTCTCCCCCCTCCCCCTTTTATGTGATTCTGCTTGTTACGGGGACAATAGTCTTATTTATGTCAGGGATTTTGCAGTGAGACTGGAGAGAGGGTCTCCTCACGGAATAGCAGGGCTTTTTTTGGAGCAGGAACGCACAGGAACACAGTTCCAGCTGGCTTGGTGTGAGGGGTGTGGCTTAATATGCAAATGAATCCCCACTGGGCTTTTTCTGCAAAAAGAAACTCTGAAGTCTAGTAACTTGTGGAAAAGGCTGGATAGGGGGATTTCCTCGTCGCTTGTTTGACAGTGAACTGTTCCTCTGTTCTGTCACACAAGTTTGGTGATTCAGTGAAAGGCTAAATAGGATGCCCCGAGGAACAGCTTGCATATTATAGAGAGTAAGCCTCCTGTACCTTAAAATGAGTTAGAGATGAGGATTAGGTGCCTTCCTTCATAGAGATGCATATTTGATGTAATCCGGCTCTATGTGCAGATTAAAACAATGCAAAGTGATTACTTTCTGCTATTTTCTGTTCCTCTGGGGGTGAGTTTAAAACCTCTTTGGCTTCAAAAACTGGAGCATTAGCACAGGCTGACTGCAAGGCCTTAATCACCGTTTGTCTTTTTTTCAAGAAATGCTTTAAATGAAGGTGCAAAAATGCTACTTTTATAAAAGTGCAGGGCTTTTTTTTGTAGCAGAAACTCCTTTGCATATTAGGCCATACACCGCTGATGTAGCCCACCCCCCTGGAGCTTACAGTAGGCCTAGTACTAAGAGCCCTTGGGGGATTGGCTACATCAGGGTTGTGTGGCCTAGTATGCAAAGAAGTTCCTGCTACAAAAAAAGCCCTGTAAAAGTGGATGTCTCATAGTTATTGCAAAACATTTAAAAAGTATCATGGAAGGTTGCCAGCTTTAGGTTGGGAAATTCCTGAAGATTTAGAAGTGGAGCTTGGAGAGGGCAGGGTTTGTGGAGGGGAGGGACCACCTCAATAGGATATAATGCCATAGCGTCCACCCTCCAAAAGCAGCCATTTTCCCAAGAGAGATTGATCTCTGTTGTCTAGAGATCTGTTGTAATTCTGGGTAGGACTTCCAAGTCCCCCATGGCTGCTGGCATGGGACTTTTTCCACACAAACAGCATGATGACATCACCCATAAATGACCTGGGCATGTTGCACGGGGACTCTCTAGGAATTTGCGGGAAACTCTATGGTTTCATGTGGGATGCTCTAGCAATTTGGGGAAAAACTTTATGGTATCATAGAGTTTTCCCTCCAAATTGCTAGAGCATCCCCACACAAAACCGTAACGTTTCCCACAAATTCCTATAGAGTCCCCACTCAACGTGCTTGGCTCGATACATCACTTCTTGGCTCGATACACACTTGCTGCATATGTTGTGCAGTGCCAGGACTCTTTTGGGGGTGGGGATCTGCCCCAGCGGCCTCCTACCTGCTGGCAGGTTGGGGCCTTTCAAAGCAGGGGATCCCCCTGTTCAATCAAATTGGTAGCCCTGATTCTAGGAGATCTTTAGGACCACCTAAAGTTGGCAACCATAACAGCTGTGACACCTTGGTCATGTCTCAATAAACTTATCTGATTGTACATTAACATCTTCAAGACATCTATGTTGGGACACTAATTGAGACACAAATGCTGTTTTCCAAAATGTGCTTCTAAAACTTTTCCATTGAACCATCAGGCTTCTTGAACAGAGGTTGAATCCTTCCAAGAAAGGAGCAGGGCAAGGGTCCCCAGTGTGGTGCCTGCATGTGCCATAGTGCCCACTGACACTTTTCTGGTGCCAACCAAGTGTTTTTTGTAAGGTGGGTGGGTGGCCAGATAGCCCATCAGGGTTTCTGATTAGTACTGGGGATCTAGGGTTGTCAGGTCCTCTTTGCTCCCCAGTGGGCCCACAGGCTGAAAAAGGTTGGGAACCCCCAGAATTTCTAACCAACCCAACCCTGTATCTGCTCAGCAACAGAAGTGGGAACTTTAGTGGGGCTTATTTTAGAGTTGTCAGGTCCAACTCAGAAAATACCTGGGGAATTTGAGGGTGGACCCAGAGGACTTTCCCATCCCTAAAATAAATAAATAAAAATACAGCAGTGCAGTTCCCCTGAATACAGGCTTTATTTCCTCATTCCGCAGCAGTTGGCTACACTTCCACTAATAGAAAATGAATATACCCACACACACTCACAAGGTAGGCAAAATAAAGGATCACTTTTGTGATCTCACTGGGGCAATTTACTCATAGGAGTCTGCTATATTTCCACCAACTTCTTCAGACTAACACAAGAAACAAAAGCTTCTAGTTTATTCTTTGCTATGCAAATGACTTCTGAAAGGAATGTAAAACAAATGGAAGGACTGTGCTGGCTTCTCTTCCTTTCTCACAGCTTCACAGACTCATTGGGAACAGCCACATGGCTCTGTTGACTCGTCCCATCCCTTTTCAGCCTTGCTCCTACAGAGATTTAAAGGCACACACACCTTCCAAGCTTCCAAGCTTCTTCTAAGCCCTCTGAGGCACATCCTAATTGTTGGGGCAGGGCTTCCTCCCATCAGCCTGGTGTCAGGGAAGAGCCTGCAAAACTGGGGGAACTCCCGCTGGGACCTGGAGACTGGCAAGCCTAGGCAGGGGTCGTTTTGTAGAAAAATAGGTGGCAGAGCTCATTAGCATAACTCATTAGCACATGTCACCCTCCCCAGCCATAAGCAACCCGATGCAAGAAAGGAGAGCCCCGGGCAAGCAAGACCTGCTTGGGCTGGCTAGAGATCCAGCCAGCCCAAGCAGGCCTCGCTCTCCTGGGCTGTCCCCCCCAGTCAAAAGGGCAGCAAGCCACCTGCCCCCAAAAATCACATAAGAAGTGGAGAAAGGGTGGCATGGGCTTCTCCAGGGGTTAATGAGAAGAAGAAGAAGAAGAAGAAGAAGAAGAAGAAGAAGAAGAAGAAGAAGAAGAAGAAGAAGAAGAAGAAGAAGAAGAAGATGATGATATTGGATTTAAATCTCGCCCTCCACTCCGAATCTCAGAGTCTCAGAGTGGCTCACAATCTCCTTTATCTTCCTCCCCAACAACAAACACCCTGTGAAGTAAGTGGGGCTGAGAGGGCTCTCACAGCAGCTGCCCTTTCAAGGACAACCTCTACCAGAGCTATGGCTGACCCAAGGCCATTCCAGCAGGTGCAAGTGGAGGAGTGGGGAATCAAACCCGGTTCACCCAGATAGGAGTCTGCACACTTAACCACTACACCAAACTGGCACTCTGGGGTGTTTGGCAAAGCCCCTGGTGGCTGGCTGGCTGCCCGCTCTTCTATTCCATGGACAAGGTAGATGGGGAGGAAGAGGGGGAGCCCTCAGAAAGGTTCCAGAGCTGTGCTCCTGTGAGCTCCTGCTGAATCTGAGGCCTGAGCCTAGCTTGTTTACTCCCTGAACAGATATTCTCCTTTGGTCTCATAAATGTGACTCTTTGTTGGTCGATGACACCAGTAATGCAAAAGGATTTGCCACAGAGGAAAGACATGTGACAGATGGAACTGGGAGGAACCGGCATCTCACTAATGTTAGTCCATTAAGGACTCTCTTCATTCTTCCCTGGACACTTACTTTAATCCCTGTGCTACTCAGAGAGTCACCAAATACCACGGCGAACCGATAAAGGCCAGTGCATTAACCAAAGGGGGAGGACAGGAAAAGAAGCTTGGCTAACATTATATCAGTATAATTGACCTTAAAGTATTCACTTATCTGTCAGAGGCAACCAATTATTTTTATCTTTGCCAAGCTAATTTTAATGGAATTCTTAATGAGGGAAGAAAAGTATAAAAATATGCTAATTTTTGCATTCATTTTTAATTTACTTGAGGGGAGAAAGGGCATAAGCACAGGATAGAGGCTGGGTTTTTTTTTTTTTTGCAATGTTATTATAAATCCAATTAAGTTAACAAACATAAACGCGGAAAAAAGGAACTGAGAAATCTCCGCCGAAACTGTGGGGTTTTGCATAGTGGTCCATTTGGACTTGCCTGGCTTTGTTTCTGTCTGGTGAGGCTGCGATTCTGTTGTACTGGGTTCTTATTTATGGCTGATACATGGCATACCTATGGAGGCAAAGAAGATGGCTGTCCCATTATCCCCATTCTCTTCAGGAGTCTATAAATCACAATGCAGAGGGCTAGAAAAGTGCCTCTGAAAGAAAGTGAGAATGCTTTCAATCAGGGCTTTGTTGATAGAGAAAGCCCAGCAGGAAATCATTTGCATATTAGGCCACACCCCTGATGTCACCATTGTTAGGGTTTTTTGTAGAAAAAGCCCAGCAGGAACCTATTTGCATATTAGGCCACACCCCCTGACACCAAGCCAGCTGAAATTGCATTCCTGTGTGTTTCTGCTCAAAAAAGGTCCTGCTTTCAATATCACGTTTGATTTGAGGCATGCTCGAGAAGAACAAGGAAGCAGCATTGCTGCATTAACATTAGGGCTGCCAACTTTCAGGTGGTGGCTGGAGATCTCCTGGGATTACAACCAACACTCCCTCTAAGCTGTGGAATCTTGTGCGCAAAAATTCTAATTCTTGAGCTGCTGGCATTAAAGTTGTGAGCTGCTGCATGTGCTCTGGGGCCATTTTCCCTGAGCTCAGACAAGAATGTGTGAGCCGGACGCTAAACAATTGTGAGCTAGCTCACACTAACTCCGCTTTGAGGGAACACTGATTGCAGCTGGTCTCCAGCAGGGTCAGTCCTAGACTGTCTGGCACTCTAGGCAAGGCTAACTACTGCCCCCATTAGGGTTGCCAACTCCCCCGCAGCATCTGGTGGGGACTGATTTCACATGCACACAGCACATGTGGCGTGAAGACATCACTTGTAAGTGACGTCATCACACCAGCGACAACATGAGCTGGCCACTCTAGGAGCTTCTGGGAAACTGTGGTTTTCCCGGACGCTCTAGCAATTTGGGAGGGAAAACTCTATGGTACAATAGGTACCATAGAGTTTTCCCTCCCAATTTGCTAGTGCGTCCAGGAAAACCATAGCGTTTTCCTGGAAGCTCCAAGAGCAACCGGTGCTCGACATTGCCGGGGCGATGACATCACTCTGAGTGGTGTCAATGCACCGGCGACATCAGGGGAGGATCCCCCCTGCTGGCCTAATGCGGGCCAGCAGATTGGGAACCTCCAGAGCAGAGGAAACCCTGCTCGGCCCAGGAGTTTGCCAGTTTTAGCCCCCACCCTTGCACTGATAATGTAACTGAGTCACATGGGGAGGCACCCAACTCAGTGCCCCCAGAAGGCTGGCGCCCTAGGCAATCACCTAGTTTGCCTAGTGGCCTAGTCCTGTTCTCCAGGCAATAGAGAACAGTTCACTGGGAGAGAATGGCCACTTGGAAAGGCGCACTCCAGGGCATTATATATAGAAGTTCCTCCCCTTCCCAAACTACACCATTCAGGCTCTACCCCCAAATGTCCAAGTATTCCCAATCCAGACCTGGCAACCCTAATTAGCATTGTATTGTGGCCCTTGGTGAGTCCCAGTTTTTCTGTCTTTGGAAAAAGGGAGCTGGACGCAGACACTTCTATGGGCACAAGGACTTCTGTCCATGGAGCCCTATTTTTCCTGCCTTCTTGCTTCCAAGGCAGCCTGAAATGCCCCCTGAAATCCAGTTCCTGAGGATCCTCTCTCCTCCAGGGAAAGGACTGGGATGTATTTTGGGCTGTCTCAAGAGGGCAGATGGGAGCTCCGTGGCACAGAGTGGTAAAGCTGCAGTACTGCAGTCCGAGCTCTCTGCTCACGACCTGAGTTCGATCCCAGCGGAAGCTGGATTGAGGAAGCCAGCTCAAGGTTGATTCAGCCTTCCATCCTTCAGAGGTTGGTAAAATGAGTACCCAGCTTGCTGGGAGGAAAGTGTAGATGATTGGGGAAGGCAATGACAAACCACCCTGTAAAAAGTCTGCCATGAAAATGTCACGATGCAACATCACCCTAGAGTCGGAAATCACTGGTGCTTGCACAGGGGACTACCTTTATCTTTTTAGGAGGGCAGAAGTGAGAAAATAGTGCTGTGTGGGTAGAATACTTTGTGCCTGTGAAAATATCAGTTTGGATCCAAGCCAGAGTCCTTGTATAGGTTTGTACATTTGTAGGCATGCCAGTCTGTGGGTGGGGGTGGAAGATCCCTCGGTTTTGCAGGCGTTTGGCTGCTGCCAGCCAGGTGGCCGTTGGGGAAAACCCCACTCTTAAACAGTTGTCTTTGTGCATTGCAGGCGATGTGCTGGCGTCATTTCCAGAAATGATATTATCAAGTTGGTGACATCAGGGCAATGCTCTATGGTTTGTAGCTGTTTTTTGTTGGGTTAGTCGGGTTAGAACGGATAAAAGGAAATATTTCTTCACCCAAAGGGTGATTAATGTGGAATTCATTGCCACAGGAGGTGGTGGCGGCTACAAGCATAGATGGCTTCAAGAGGGGATTGGATCAACATATGGAGCAGAGGTCCATCAGTGGCTGTTAGCCACAGCTGAACAAAGCAGATAGAAGGAGTGCACCATTCTTCGGCCAAGTGTACACGATAGCTGTGCTCCCCTGTTAGAACCTCCAAACAAGCTCAAGTTCCATTTGTAGGATCATAGAGTTTTACTCAAAAAGTTGAGCATCCCCGCTCACCACCCCTGCCGCACTTATGTCACTTCTGGAAGTGATGTCAGCATATTGCCAACATCCCTGTTCACCCCCAGAATGCCCCTCTCCAAATACCCTTGCTGGCAGGCAGAAGACAGCTGGCAACCCTAGGCATTTTGGTACTTAGAGATAAAAACAATCCCTTGTAGGGACTATATTAGGAGGAGGGAGCCTATGACACTTGACTGAAATGAGGTACTCAATTGGCTTCAGCTGGGCTAGTTAAAAATGTGAGTGATGGAGAATAAGTCTGCCAGTGTGCCATTGCCTCTAATCTTCAAGTATGGTTGCCAGGCCCCTTCATGCAACCAGTGGGGAGGGGGGGGATTTCCAGGGAGCTGGAGGGAGGCCCAGCCAAAATTGCAGCAAAGTGCCTACATCACTGCATCAGCCATAGCCATCAGGGCAGCACTCTGATACTTGGGTAAAAACTCTATGGTAAATTTGGCTTCTACCATAGAGTTTTTGCCCAAATACCAGAGCAGTGCCCCGATGTGATGATGAATTGAACTTTAGCATCTTATCAAGTGTTGAATCTTTTGGGAAAGACCCGTGTGGGATCCAGGGATTATTTCATAGAAAAAGAGATGCTGGAGCTCATTAGCACAACTCATTTGCATATACTACACACCCCTGAATTATATCAGTTCAGCATCTACCTTAAAATACTTCTTGAATTATAATTGTCCTAATAAAACCTTACTCCCATCATACTTTTTAAATCACTTTTTCCTATGTGGCCACATTGGCATGATGATTTCCATCTGCCTGCTTTATATGTTTTGGTTATTTTCCCATTTTTTGAGGGGAAAAATATGAGAAAGTTTGTCAAATCTTAGAGTTCAGCAAAATTCTCACAGGAGGTTTGAACCATGGATCCCAGAAGCAAGTGGTTTTTTAGGGGGAGAGGGGTAAGAAAGAAAAGCACAATAAAATTTAGAGGTTCCGGAGATCTTCTCCTGTGAGCTCTTGCCCAAAATAATGCTGGGAGGGATCTAAGATGAAAAGGCCAACTAATGATCCTTTTTGGTCACCGATTAAAGAGTTTTCAAGCTTATAAAATGGAACGTCTCCATGTATTTGACAGTCTTTAAATTGCGTTTCAGAAAAATCCGAGTATTTTTCCCAGGGTGTTGGGATGCTTGGGGCTGTACTAAATAGGGCTAATATGTAAGTTTACAAATTGCTTGCTGTTTTTTTTTTAAGGATTTGTGTTGTTTTACAAAGTGCAAGTTTAAAAAAAAACCCTCCTGAGGGAAGAAAAGGGGCGGCGGGGGGGGGGGGGGGGAAGCTCTTGCTCAAGAGTCAATACTCATCCATAACAAAGGAAGAGAAATGTGTGGTTTGCGACTGATAAGAAATATGCAGCTCTGCCTCTTTATTTATTTAAATAAATTGTTTTCTGTGTTCATGCTGGTTCTCCATAAATAATTTTTAACTTAAAAAAAAACACCCTAAAAATCTACAAGGCTCCAAGCACCTTATCTAGAATATCAAGGAGGTGAAAACCAAAACCAAAACAAAACAAAACAAAACCACCCACCCTATATTTCTATTTTCGAGGCAAAATCTTGCAAGTAAAACTTTTTAATTCATCTAACATGTCAGCGTAGCCATGAGAACAGCAATGGTATGAGCCTAATCAGATGCACGATGTGATTGAAAATTCTTGTGCAATGCAAACCTAGGAATCGTCATAAGTTAAAATACATAGGGGTGAGTGTAGGGATTCTGCACATTGTCTCATCTCTCAGTTTCCATACAATGATGTGAAAGCCAGCCTATAGATGGTATAGATTACAGGGGCGGCCAATGGTAGCTCTCTAGATGTTTTTTGCCTACAACTCCCATCAGCTCTAGCCAACATGGCCAATGGCTGGGGCTGATGGGAGTTGTAGGCAAAAAAAAACATCTGGAGAGCTACCGTTGGCCACCCCTGGTAGAACTTACTGGGATTCCCATTGTATGATGAGCTCCCTAAAATTGCATTATTCCAATCCAGCCTTTTAATCATCATATAAGGTCAGATGCAGTGAAAGCTCACATGATACAGCTTTGTCCTTCTGCCAAACATCTGTCTAAAGATCTATTTTGTGCCACGGAATTCAGTCACCAGGAATGTGCTCCAAGATACAATCAAGTAGGATTTCTGAATTTCTTCGTACAACAATAGCAGTGTTTGTAGACAGACAGACAGACAGACAGCTAGACAGACAGACAGACAGACAGACAGATAGATAGATAGACAGACAGACAGACAGATAGATAGATAGATAGATAGATAGACAGACAGACAGACAGACAGACAGACAGACAGACAGACAGACAGACAGATAGATAGATAGATAGATAGATAGATAGACAGGCAGACAGACAGAAGATAGATAGATAGATAGATAGATAGATAGATAGATAGATAGATAGATAGATAGATAGATAGATAGATTCATTGTATGTGGTCATTGGCCATTACAATATAACAGTATAAAATTTTACATTCAAAAATATCATACTTAAAAAGCAAATCTTCAGGTTAGAACTGTACACTTCTAAAATTTCATAATTACATCGTTGGTATATTTAAAAACGTAATAGCTATGGTGGTCTATAGAGCTCAATGTGGTGCATTACTAGGAGTCACACTGGATCTAACTTTTCTAGCTGCAAGTGCAAAAAGTGCTACCTTGCATGAGACCAAGGGGTTTTTTATCCGACAGTAAAAATAAATAAATAAATCAACTTTTCATTGTCAGATAAGTTGTATACTTGTGCAGTGTTTGTAGATACTAAATCCTGGAAGATGACTACAAAGCCGACAAAGAAGTGTGGTATAGTGTTAGTGTGAAAAAAGAAGATACTGGATTTATATGTCGCACTATACTCCTCCCCACTCCTCCACTTGCATCTGCTGGAATGGCCTTCGGTTAGCCATAGCTCTGGCAGAGGTTGTCCTTGAAAGGGCAGCTCCTATGAGAGCCCTCTCAGCCCCATCCACCTCACTGAGCAGCCTAAAAATGACCATAAAACAGTCCTCAGGCTGAAAGCAGACTATACAACTTGTTTTTATATATTGAAGAGATTTCTATGCCTCCTCTTCAGAATCCTACCCAAGGAGGCTTACAAATAAAATAATAAAACAGAGTTTGAATCCAGTGGCACCTTTAAGACCAACAAAGCTTACTCTGTGTATAAGCTTTCATGTGTATACCCAGAATTAAACTGTGTTGGTCTTAAAACTGCCACTGGACTCACAATTTGTTCTGTTGCTTCAGACCAGCATGGCTTCCCACTGAAATAAAATAATGTTATGAATGTGAAAGCAAGGAGCCATTAAAACAAACGCGGGGATGTAAATGCAAAATAAAACCAGGTATGAAAAAGACTGCAGACTTGAAACAGCTGGAAAGATTACCTCACCCTCCGAGTTGAAAGCCTGGGTAAAAGGACATTTGGCCTGGTGCCTAAAAGACAGTAAAGAAGGTTCCAGATCTGACAATATTCCTTGCTCCAGGATCACAAATGAAGTTGCCTTATACCAAATCAGGGTCTCAGTCTACCAAGGTCAGTACTGTCTACTCAGACTTGCAGTGTCTTATTAGGGGTCCAACGGGAAGTCGTTCACATCACCTGGTGCTTTTAATGTCCTAAAGCAGATGTGGCCAAACTTACTTAACATAAGAGCCACATAGAATAAATGTCAGAAGTTTGAGAGCCAGAAAACAAGGGCGGGAGGGAGGGGAAAGTAAGGAAGGAAGGAAGGAAGGAGGCAGGGAGAGGTGGAAAGAAAACAACTTTAAATGCATTCTCCAAGCCTCTGGCTAGCTTGGCTTAGAGAAGTGGTTTGAAGAGACAAATGCTTTCTCCAAGCCAGCTGACAGGGTGGTGGGGGCATCGAGAGCCACACAATTTGAGTCAAAGAACCACATGTGGCTCTCGAGCCACTGTCTGGCCACCCCTGCCCTAAAGTCAGGACCAGCCCTGCCACTAGGCAAGCTAGGTGATTGTCTAGGGCGCCAGCCTTCTGGGGGCACTGAATTGGGCACGCCCATGTGACTCAGTGATGTTATCAGTGCAAGAGGTGTGTGTGCAAGAAGTGAGCCTTGCCTAGGGTGCCAGAGAGTCTAGGGCCAGCCCTGCCTGAAGTTATGACTCAGCATCTCAGATTTTGCACAGAAATGGTTGAACTCCTTTGTTAAGCAACGTAAGCTAGGGAAAAAAAACCCCAACAACACAGAAGATGCGATGATAATGGGATTGTAGATACTACATTACATACGCAGAGAGAGACACACACAGAGGTTGCGAGCGTGTAATGCCTCTGTATAAATAAATCTATTATTGTAATGCTGTGTGCATATAAAGCTGTAACTTTACATATACCACTAGGGATAAATACTGAAGAATGCAAGATAAATGCAATCTAGTGCTTAAATAAAAAGTCCATATCCTGATTAAAAGCAATACGTTTCTGTCACTGTCCCCCCTCCCCCGCAGACCATGGGAGAGGGATGTATGGTTTAAAACAACAACAACAGACAAACAGTGATTGAATGAAGATCCTGTGAATTTAGGGGGGAGGTGTTTGTGAGTTTCTTGCACTGTGCAGGGGGTTGGACTAGATGACCCTAGAGGTCCCTTCCAACTTTATGATTCTATGAATGCAGACTAGCAGTTTAAGCTGGCACAGGGATGGGACCTGGGTGGAACAAAAAAGCGCAACCCAACGTGCACACCTACCTGCTGTACTGCTCCTGCACTCACCCCATCCGTAGGCATCCCAGTCACACCTCAAAAAGCTACCACTTGTGAGTAGCAGGAGTGCAGAAGTGGGATGGCAGGCAGGTGTGCATGTTTGGTCGTGCTTTTTTGGTCCACCCAGGTCCTGTCCCTGTGCCAGCTTAAACTGCCAGATCTCAGATGCTAAGCAAGGTCGGCTCTGGCAAGGACTTGGATGGGAGAGCTCTTTGGAATACCAGGGGTGTGACGCAGAGGCAGGCAATGGCAAAAACCACCTCTTACATGTCTCTTGCCTTTAAAAACAAGTCTAGCTCACCACCACGCCCTAGTGGTGCATAACTCTCAAAGAGCTAGAACTTCTGGCTGCCAGACAATCTTCTGGCTGGAGCTTCTGCCGCATATCAGTGCTGCACTAACCTGGGACATTTTTGATTGATAGTTATACTCAGGGGGTCGTTTTGTAGAAAAACAGGTGGTGGAGCTCATCCAGGGATTGTTATGCAGCTGCACATACTATTCGATGGACAAGGAGGTGGAACTCTCAGAAAGGTTCAGGAGCTGCGCTCCTGTGAGCTTCCACTGAATCCAAGGCCTGGCTATACTCTAGTTTTCTTCCCAGAGGGGACCAGGAAGGGGAGGAGCCTCAGCCAGTAGAAGAAAAAGTGGATTGGCTCAGTAGCTCTGTTGTGCAATGAAAGAGCCTGGCAAAGCAAGCTCTCCCTCCCCCTCTTCCTCCCCAGGAGAGGACCCTCAGCCAATGGAGAAAATAGAGGCTTTGCTCTGTAGCTCCTGTGTGATTGAGCAAGCCTGGCAAAACAAGCTGTGATGCAGAAGGAAGTGAGAGAAAGGGGGAGAAGAAAGCAGATGACAGCCAGTTCCTCAGGGGCCTGATAGCAGCCCTTCGGGAGCCTGATTTGACCTCTGGGCCACATGTTTGACATCCCTGCTCTAACCACTACAGCTTGCAAAATGCCTCTGTCAACACTTATGTGCTCTCCAGGTGCACTGTGGGATTTTGTATTTTTGCTTTGTTAGAGATGCTGGTAAAGATGGGAAGATGAAGTTGCATGTGAGAGACACTGCTGTATGGGAAGTTAGAGTGCTGAACTAGTAACTGGGAAACCAGGAGTTCAAATCCTCTCTTGTGCCAGGGGAACTCACTGGGTAACCTTGGGACAGTCAGACTCTCTCAACCTGACCTGCTTCACAGATTTGTGATGAGGATAAAATGGAGGAAAGGAGAACAGTCCCCCTTGGAAGAGAGACGGGGTACAAATGGATTTTAGAAATAAAATCCACATGTATCAGTGTGTGCATCTGTACATGTAACCGGGAGCCAGCAAGCTGACCTCGCCGAATAAAAAACAGTTCTCGCCAGACTATTATTCAGCTTGCAAATCCAGCACACAACAGATGCTCGAGTTTTACCAATATAGACGGGAAATCCATGTAATCCTTGCTTGAGTTAATCGAAGAGCCCCGGCCCTGCATGAAATAAATCACTGGTTTCTTGTCCGGAGGAAAATGATTTCAAATGACTAGATCGTCCCATCTGTCCCAGAAAGCTTTTACATTTATACGAGGCCTGCAGGGCAGAACAATCGCTTTGTAAAATAAGTGATCTATATATCTTGGAAATCTCGAGAATTTATAACGAGATTGGCTTTGCTTTGGCGCTCGTAATGTGTACACAGCACCGGTAGTCTATTGCTGTTGTCTTGTGGTTTTGTTGGCGCACCGGATCCATCGGATTTAAAGCCCCTGTGAACAGAGCTGCTTCCTAGATGAGATGCAAGACATTTTTAAAAATTTATTACAACTGTTTATTTATGTAGGGTTTTTCATTAGAACGTTGTTGTCCCTTTGTTTGGGCAGACAGACTCCCCTCGAAGGCAGCTCACAGTGATATAAAACCCATAAATAGGATATACTATAGAGAATGAAATCACCAACACTTGAATAGGTAGAGTGCTAGCAATCCTGAACATCAGCATAGAGTTAGCCATAAGTTAAGCTATGCCTAGTGAATATAAGTATTATTTAGCCGCTTTCTGAAAAGCCACAATGGAGGGAGCCAGATCTATAAATACTAGGGTTGCTGAGTCCTCCACGACTTATTGTACCATAGAGTTTTCCCTCCCAAAATGCTAGAGTATCCGGGAAAACCTTAGAGTTTTCCCGGAAACGCCTAGAGCGGGTGGCACGCAATGTCGCCAGCACGATGATGTCACTCACGGGTGATGTCATCATACCGGTGATGTCAATGGAGGTTCCCCCTGCTGGTCCAATGTGGGCCAGTGGGTTGCGAATCTCCCAGGTGGGAGAACCCCCACCCAGGCTGGGGGCTTGGCAGCTCTATATATACTTATATTTCCCCATTACAGGCTACCTATCTGGAAGAAGAAGAAGAAGAAGAGGAGGAGGAGGAGGAGTTTGGATTTATACACTGCCCTTCACTTGGAGTCGCTGAATGATTTACAATCTCCTTTCCAGGATTAAACCCTGTGAAGGCCTCTAGGCAGTTGAAATCTTGGTGTGGGGGAGGTCCTTGCAAATTATCTCAGAGTCTGAGCACCTGCCCCACCACCCATGATCCCTAATGCAGCCTGCAGGCCCCTCTTAAAAGCCCCTTATACTAAGCTGCGGAGAAGAGGCAGAGAGGCAGATTTGGTGACAACGCCAGCAGCAACCAGACCGGGCAAGTCGGGCAAAGAGCAGCTCAGTTGTTGGCTGTGCTTGCAGGCTGAGAGGGCTGCAACCAGCGGGAAAACCTGGGGGAAAGCCAGCCCGGGGCACTTAAAAGCGTGGGGGCCCATAGGCCAGTGCCTACTTGGCCGAATTGTTAATCCGACTCTGCTCTTTTCCCTTCCTCTCCCCACAACAGACACCCTGTGAGGTAGATGGGGATGAACTGCTCTTGAGAAGATCAGCTCTGAGAGAGTTATGGCTAACCCAAGGTCATATCAGCAGCTGCATATGGAGGAGCAGGGAATCAAACCCGGTTCTCCCACACTACATAAAATGGGTCTCTATAGCATTTCTTAGGGTCCAATCCTACCTCATTAAGTATAGTGACTAATAGCATTGGGTGCAGATGCATATCCCCATGTGGATCAGTAGATGCATCTGGATAGTTTCATGGGTGGGGTTGCCAACTTCCAGGTGGGGGCTGTAATCTTCCAGGATTACAACTGAGCTTCAGATGACAGAGATAAATTCCCCTGGAGAAATGGCTGATTGGAGTGTGGACTCTATGGTATTATGCCTCACTGAGGCCCTTCCCTTCCTCAAACTGTACCCTTCCTAGACTGTCCCTCTAAAATCTCCAGCTATTTCCCAAGCAGGATTTGGCAACCTTATCCATGGGTCTAAGTTAAGGTCGCCAACTCTGGCTTGAGAAGAACCAAGAGATTTGGAGACAGAGCCTTTTATGGTCAGGGTTTTGGGTGGAGAGACCTCAATGGAGTATAATGCCATAGAGTCCATCTTCCAAAGCTGCCATTTTCCTCAGGGGAACTAATCCCTGTTGTATGGTGATAAAATTATAATTCCAGGAGTTCTCCAACTCCCACCTGGAGGTTGGCAACTGTAGCCTGAGTAGGGTTCCCAGATCCCCTCATCGCTCCAGCAGGGGATTTGGGGGGTGTTTTGGGACATCCTGGATGCAATGACATCACTCAGAAGTGATATCATCACTTCAGGGATGTTGCATGGCAACACTCTGGTTTAAGGGCAAAACTCTATGGTCAAACTGGCTTCAAACCACAGAGTTTTGCTCTCAAAGCAGAGTGTCGGCATGCAGCATCACTGTTTGGGAGTGGGGTTTCCCCCACTGGCAAGCTGGCCAGCAGCGAGGAGAAACCTCAAAAACCAGGGGAATCCCTGAAGGGACCTGGGGACCATCAACCCTAAGCCCGAGTGAGCATTGCAGTTGGAGGGAATGTACATCCCAAAGCACATCACGGCGGCTAGATGCAATGAAGGGTGTTTCTCAGGGCTTCTTTTGTAGCAGGAACTCCTTTGCATATTAAGCCACACACCCCTGATGTAGCCAATCCTCCAAGAGCTTACAGGGCTCTCCTTACAGGGCCTACTGTAAGCTCTTAGAGGATTGGCTACATCAGGGGTGTGTGGCCTAATATGCAAAGGAGTTCCTGCCACACACAAAAAAAGTCCTGGTTTCATTGCTTATCATTTAGATTGACAATACGGCGCGTCTGCAGGCTGAATGTCATTTTTCACTGTGCTGCTCTGTGAAATAAACCCAGCTTGCCGATTCTGTTGATGAATTAAATACCTTCCAAACTGTCACAGTTTCATTCTATACATGAGTTATGTCATATGTGGAACACATTGTATACGGTGGGCTTGGAACTGTGAGAAAGCTTGCATTTATGTGCCTGTTCAGAAACTGTTCACTTAATTTGATACTGCAAACAAAAAACCATGCTCCGAAGAGGGAAGGATTCTCACAGTGCAATTCTAAAGAGAGTCACTCCGTTCTAAGCCCATTGAAATGAATAGGCTTGGACTGGAGTAATTCTCCTTAGGATTGCACGGTCCAACATCTTCCAGAAGCAAGGGACTGCTCCCAGAGTCTTAGCACTTATGTCCCTAACCCTCCAGCTGCCTTGAAAACCCCTTGCTGGGGTTGCTGTGCAGGGCTTTTGTGTGTGTGTGTGTGTGTGTGTGTGTGTGTGTGTAACAGGAACTCCTTTGTATCTTAGGCCACACACTCCTGATGTAGCCAATCTTCCAAGAGCTTACAGGTCTCTTAGTGCAGGGCCCACTTGAAGCTCCAGTAGGACTGACTACATCGGGGATGTGTGGCCTAATACACAAAGGAGTTCTTGCAGCAGAAAAAGTCCTGGCTGTAAATCAGCTATGATTTGAAGGCACTTTACACACACACACACACAGAAATCAGAGACTGAGCCCACATTTTGTGCCGTACATCAAGTGTAGAAGCTTCCACCTAAATCTGATAGTGGTTTATGAACCAGTCATAGGGTATTTCCACAGCATTTTCAGCATGGAAGCCAAGACTACATTGGGAAATATGTCAGAACATATATCAGAGATGTACACATTAGACCTGTTTAATTCATGGGGAGCCAGCCAGCACTGGCAAACCAGTGGAAAACTGGAGGTTCAATGATGGGACGTCATTTCCAGGGGGACCTGGATGGGATATCTTAACACTCTAGGAACTATCAGAAATGCTGTGGTTTTACCAGGGTTTTTTTGTAGAAAAAAACCAGCAGGAACTTATTTGCATATTAGGCCACACACCCTGATGCCCAGCTAGCCAGAACTATGTGTCCTGCTATTAAAAAAAAAAAAAGCCCTGGGTTTTGCCGTTTAGTTTTCAACTGATTCTAGAGCAGAGTGATGTCACTTCCAGATTTTTTTTTCTCCTGTAAGTGACATTATGCCGTGACATGCTGTTGTGCTGACATTGACAGCAAGGGCTGTTGGTCTCTTGTTATAGCGGGTGACGCGGAAACCCTATTAATTCAGAATTTCAGGGTAAACTCTGGCCTGCAAATGTTTTTTTTTTTTTTGCTTCGTTATGCAACATTCAAAAATTATAACATATAATGGAAAAGAAAGTCTTTGCTGCAGATCTTAAGTTCTGTTCCAGATAGAAGTTCATCCCTGCATCTCCTAGCGGGGAGACGGTTCTTCCTAGCTGTTTAGAGGCATCCTTTAATGTTTTCCTCTCATCAGCAGAAGCTGTCTAGCAGCCCACATGGGTGGGATTATTTGTACAGGTTGCTTCCCGCTAACTGGCTTGATTAACTCAGGAAGCCAGATGTGCATCTTTCTGCGGCTTTTGTATTACCTACCAATTTTATCTGGCATTTCATTAAAATGTCTCATACTTTTCCCCATGGGGGAGGCAAAAGGGTTTTTTTTTTTTTTTAAAAAAAAATGTGTGCGTTTGACAGACAACTTTATGACACAGGATAATACAGGGGAGGCAAAAATGTTGTTTATACTCTGATCTGGAACATTCTGTGGTATTTAATCCACAGCTATGTGGAGAGGAAGGACACAGCTGTGAGCAGGCCTGTTGCCTGGTTTCCAAGGCTTCTCAGCAAGCACTTTGGCCTGGCCATATTCTTACGCCAACAGTGCAATCCTTAGCAGAGTTACAACTGTATATATCTGTTGAAGCCAATAAGCTTAGAAGAGTATGACTCTGTTATGGATTGCTCTGCAAGACCCACTAAATCTGTCACAAAATCCAGCTAAAACTCCACAGGACCAGCTTAAAGTGAGCCATTAGAACCAGCTCTAATAAGATAGTCTTAAACATTTCCAGAAAAGAGGGCACTTTGCGTAGGCCACTAAAGAGGGTTGCCAACCTCCAGGCGATAGCTAAAAAAGAGTCCCTCAGCACCACCGCCTGAAATTTATTCTTGAGGAAGGATTGAGAGCCCTAGAACTGTACACTGCTGTCAAGATCCTTTCTCACCAGACTGCTTAGAAAGATACGATCACTGATGGTGTCTAAAATCCCTGAGATGTTTCACATGCAGCCTTACAACTGTCTCCTTTCAGATCAAGGAACTGAGCTGTCCATCAGTGATGCATTCATGACACAACTCATCCATTCAGAAATCCATTTCTGATAGATTTTATTAGTAAGACAGGGGGTTTTTTTGGCAGCAGGAACTTCTTTGCATATTAGGCTACACCCCCTCTGATGTAGCCAGTCCTTCAAGAGCTTACAGTAGGCCCTGTAAGAAGAGCTCTGTGAGCTCTTGAAGGATTGGCTACATCATACCTAATACATAAAGGAGTTCCTGCTACAAAAAAAAAAAAAAAAAAAAAAAAGCCCTGGTAAAGGAAGGACAAGGGCCTGGTAAACTTCAGGTAGCTCTCAGCTGGAGTTTCTGAGATGATTTTGAGGGAGGTCATAGTACAGTGTGTTCAAGTTAGAGGAAGTCTCCAGAGAAGACAAAGAGTTGATTTTTACATCTCACTTTACTCTATCTTAAGGAGTCTCAAGGAGGTTTGCAATCATGTTCCCTTCCCCTCCCCACAACAGGCACCTTGTGAGGGAGGTGGGACTGAGAGAGTTTTGACAGAACAGTGACTGGCCCAAGGTCACCCAGCAGGCTTCATGTGGAAGAATGGGGAATCAAACCCTGTTCTCTAGAGCAGGGGTTCCAAACCCCTGGTCTGTGGACTAGTACCAGTCCATGGCCTGTTAGCAACTGGACCATGAGTTGTATAATTATTTCATTATATATTACAGTGTAATAATAATAATAATAATAATAGAAGAAGACGATGACGAAGAAGATGATGATGAAGAAGAAGATATTGGATTTATGTCCTGAATCTCAGAGTGGCTCACAATCTCCTTTATCTTCCTCCCCCACATCAGACACCCTGTGAGGTGGGTGGGGCTAAGAGAGCTCTCCCCAGAAGCTGCCCTTTCAAGGACAGCTCTGCGAGAGCTATGGCTGACCCAAGGCCATTCCAGCAGCTGCAAGTGGAGGAGTGGGAAATCAAACCCAGTTCCCCCAGTTAAGAGTCTGCACACTTAACCACCACACCAAAATAATGTGCACAATTGTATCATCCTGAAACCATCACTTCCACAAAACCGGCCCCTGGTGCCAAAGAGGTTGGGGACCACTGCTTTAGAGTAGAGTCTGGTGCTCTTAACCATTGCACCATGCTGAGGTAGAGGCACCAGATTTTCAGCATAGCATCTGGGGCCTCTCCTCAACCCCGCCAAAAAAGTTTCAAAAAGATTGGACCAGGGAGTTCAATCCTATGAATCCCAAAGAAGGTGCCCTTATCCTCCATTAGTTCCAATGAAGGGAAGGCATTTAAGAGGAGCACGGTCCCTTTAAATGTGACAGCCAGAACTTTCTTCGGAGTTCAATCATACTTGTAAAAACCTTGCTCCTGGCTCCACCCCCAAAGTATCCTGGCTCCACCCCCAAAGTCCCCAGATATTTCTTTAGTCGGACTTGGAAACCCTAGCAAGGTTTTTTTGTCTGCAGATTTCTGGAAGAGTTGGTCATTGGGTTCAATAGTCTTGCAGTGTGTCTTTATAGATACATTAACATTTTAAGCTCACTTTATAAGGTAAAATATGCTTTTTATTATTTTGTCCTGACTCATCCAGACTTCCCATATATAACCAGCCGTTACCAGTGTCAGATTGAGATGTTCTGGTTTATGCTACCAATATATTTGATTTAAAGAGGAGACTGTAGTGCAAAACATAGATTGTCCAGACCGTGCTGGAATATAAAAACACCATTCAAGAGTTGTTATTCTTGGGAGTCAGTATTAAATGACATTTCATGAATGTAAGTCTTTCGGATTTTGACACTGCAGCAAATTGATTAATTTAGACACTAAAAAAAAGGAGAACAAACTGTTAAAAGTTCATTGTGAAATGTATCTTCTAAAAGAATATAAACATTGCAATTGGAAATATATATAGCGAGATTACTGTTGCAAATAAAGGAATAATATAAAGGAACAAAGCAAAGCCTACTCTTGAATATGAAATTAATCACAGAATGTTGTTTTGATTTCTGCTTGACATAAAGAACTCATCTATATTAAAAAAAGAACAACAGCAACCTAGGGCCAGAGTTTTCCTTTAGCATCAGGACTTTTTTTGTAGATAAAGTTCAGCATGAACTCATTTGCATATTAGGCCACATCCCCTGACATCACCATTGTTTCACACAGGCCTTTTTTGGTAGAGAAAGCTCAGCAGGAACTCATTTGCATATTAGGCCACACCCACTGATGCCAAGCCAGCTAAAACTGCGTTCCTGTGCATTCCTGCTAAAAAAAAAAAAGCCCTGCTTTTGCTGAACCATTCAGCATACTTGAAAGAAGAACAGGAGCCTGCATTCACATAAATGGTCATTTTAAATAGTGCATTCTAAAGCCACCCCTCCTTACCTCCAGTTGTCCCTGCCTGCCACTAGGACATTTCCTAAATGGCTCCAGCCCAACATATCCGAGAAATTACCTCTTTCCTGTCTCCCTTTATGATCTCTGAGACTCACTAAAGATGTCTTCTTAATGATGCCATCTGTGCATCATGATCAGTAAGCAAAGACACCAACAGTGTCGTCTGATGCAGCTCTATTCTAGTCTAAGCCTACTGAAATCGATGGCCATAGACTGGAGTAACTTGTGCAGGGGATTGCTCTGTGGAAAAAGTATTCTTTGGTGGTTACACCCCCCCTCCCAATTTGGAACTCCCACTTACTGCAGACTTATGAAAGTCTATTTATGACATTTGCACCCTGCTTTTCTTCTGTCATGAAACTCTATACAGCATACACTGGGTTCCCAGAGATCTCATCTAACCTAGACCTGTTTAGCAGTAATAATATAGATGTAGGGCTTTTTTTTTTAAAGCAGAAACTCATTTGCATATTAGGCCACACACCCCTGGATGTAGCCAATCCTCCAAGAGCTTACAGGGCTCTTCATACAGGGCCTACTCTTGGAGGACTGGCTACATCACGGGTCAGCCCTGCCACTAGGAAAACTAGATGATTGCCTAGGGTGCCAGCCTTCTGTGGGTGCCAGATTGGATGCTTCCCAGTGTGATTTGAAGATGTTATCAGTGCAGGGGGTGGGGACCAGAAGTTAGCCTTGCCTAGGGTACCAGATAGACTAGGGCCAGCCCTGGTTGCAACCTAATATGGAAAGGAGTTCCTGCTACAAAGACTTGGATCCTACACCTGCCTTTGGCTTGCATGGTGCTTTCCTCTCTTGTAGAGGTGGGGCTCCTTATCAGAATTATTTTGAGATTTTACTGTTTGAGTTAGTCTTTAGGAGAAACTCCTGCAGGAAGCTATGGTTGAAAAGATACGTCTGGTCAGGACCTGCACAAGGGGCTTCTCAACAGTCCTTCTTAGTCTTTGGAACTCTACCCTTCAGGAATCCTTCAGATATCATAAGGGGAGACAAGGAAAGAGGTAATTTCTTGGATACGTTGAACCGCAGCTATTTAGGAAACTTACTGGTGGCAGGCGAGGGCAACAGAAGGTGAGGAGGGATGGGTTTAGAATACACTAGCTAAAAACAGCCTTGACCTGGATGGCCCAGGCTAGCCTGATCTCATCATATCTTGGAAGCTAAGCAGGGTCAGCTCTGGTTAGTATTTGGGTTTTGTTTTTGTATTTTGTAAGCATGTATATGTGTACATATATCTGGTGTGTGAGTGTGTGTCTGAGTGTTATTCAGGGCCTTTTTTTGTAGAAGGAACTCATTTGCATATTAGGCCACACACCCCTGGATGTAGCCAATCCTCCAAGAGCTTACAGGGCTCTTCATACAGGGCCTACTCTTGGAGGACTGGCTACATCACGGGTCAGCCCTGCCACTAGGAAAACTAGATGATTGCCTAGGGTGCCAGCCTTCTGTGGGTGCCAGATTGGATGCTTCCCAGTGTGATTTGATGATGTTATCAGTGCGGAGGGGGGAGGGGGGACCAGAAGTTAGCCTTGCCTAGGCTACCAGATAGACTATGGCCAGCCCTGGTTGCAACCTAATATGGAAAGGAGTTCCTGCTACAAAGGCTTGGATCCTACACCTGCCTTTGGCTTGCTCTTGTGGAGGTGGGGCTCCTTATCAGAACTATTTTGAGATCTTACTGTTTGAGTTAGTCTTTGGGAGAAACTCCTGCAGGAACCTATGGTTGAAAAGATACGTCTGGTCAGGACCTGCACAAGGGGCTTCTCAACAGTCCTTCTTAGTTTTTGGAACTCTACCCTTCAGGAATCGTTCAGATATCATAAGGGGAGACAAGGAAAGAGGTAATTTCTTGGATACGTTGAACCACAGCTATCTAGGAAACTTACTGGTGGCAGGCGAGGGCAACAGAAGGTGAGAAGGGATGGGTTTAGAATACACTAGCTAAGAACAGCCTTGACCTGGATGGCCCAGGCTAGCCTGATCTCATCATATCTTGGAAGCTAAGCAGGGTCAGCTCTGGTTAGTATTTGGGTTTTGTTTTTGTATTTTGTGGGCATGTATGTGTGTACATATATCTGCTGTGTGAGTGTGTGCCTGGAAGTTATTCAGGGCCTTTTTTGTAGCAGGAACTCCTTTGCATGTTAGGCTACACACCCCTGATGTAGCCAATCCTTCTCAAGCTTACAGTAGGCCCTCTACTAAGACCCCTGTAAACTCCAAAAGGATGGGCTTCATCAGGGGTGTGTGGCCTAATATGCAAAGGAGCTTCTGTTACAAAAAAAGCCCTGAAGTCATGGTTGACTTCTGGCAACCCCTAGTGAGGCTTGGACATTCAGAGATGTGGCTTGCGCTATTGTCTGCCTCTGTGTTCCAGCCCTGGTATCCCTTAGAGGTCTCCCATTGAAGTACTCGCTAGAGTTGGCCCTACTTAGTTTCTGAGACCTGACAAGGTTGGGCTTGCTGGGGCTATCCAGGTCAGGGTGGTTTTGGTTAGCAGCAGGCAATGGCAAACCAGCTCTGAATGTCTCTTGCCTTGAAAACCCTATGGGGTTGCTATAAGTCAGCTGCAACTTGTCAGCACTTTCCACCACCACCGAGCAGAAATAAATATTTTGTGTGAAAACTGGCTCCTTTTCTTCTTTCAAATATGTTGAGTAGTTCAGCAAAACAAAACTGGCCTTATTTTTTTTGAAAAAAAATGTGTTCTCTATGTTGAACAGAAATCAACACACTGTGATACATTTCAAGTCCAAGCTTTAGCTTTACTTGGTTCTTGTATAGTACTGCTGTGTTGCAACAAGCCCCCTGCCCTTTTTTTGCTACTATTATTCATCTTGAGCCTTTGGAAAGTCTATTCAACTACAAACTCTCTCTCCTGCGTTCAGAACTTTGTTATGTCTTCTGTTAAGAGAACCAATCAGCTGCAGGAAGTTGATGACTCCTCAGGAATTTAGGCGATCTCTTTCCCCCTCTGCATTCTTTCCTGTGAACAGATCCATCTATTTCTATCTTCTAAGCCAGGGGTGGCCAACGATAGCTCTCCAGATGTTTTGTGCCTACAACTCCCATTAGCCCCAGCCATTGGCCATGCTGGCTGGGGCTGATGGGAGTTGTAGGCAAAAAAACATCTGCAGAGCTACCGTTGGCCACCCCTGGCTTAGAAGATAGAAATAGACGGATCTGTTCACAGGAAAGGATCTGTTTGTGCAAAGAAACAGGGGTGAATGGATGTGTGGCTGGAACTAGAGGTGTGCAAAAAAAAAAAAATCAGGTTTTTATTCGGGTCCATTGGACCTGGAAAATATTGGCATTCCTGAATATTCCCGAATTGCCAATATGTCTTGTTCTGCCATCACTTAAAGAAGTACATTATTTCTTGACTTAGTCATGGGCTTTTCTGTTGTGGGCCCTCGCCCATTGTAATTAGGTTTGCCAGCTCCAGGTTTGGAAATTCCTGGGGTTTTGCGGGTAGAGAACTCAGGGAGGGCAGAATTTGGGGAGAGGAGAAATCTGAGCAGGGGTATGACGCTGTAGAGTCCATCCTTTGAAGCTGCCATTTTCTTCAAGGGAACTGATCTTCTGTGGTCTGAGGGTCAGTTTGAATTTGAGAAGTCCAGCCCTCACCTGGACTTGGTAACCCTGTCAGAATATTTGAGTGATTCTTCTTTCTGTTGTGTGTTGTTTTAACTTTGTTAAGATGACTTTATTAAATATATTTTGTATCCCACTGAGAGGAAAGGTGGGATGTGAATGTTGTAATGTGAAATCAATGCAATACAAAGAGCAACTTTAATGCAAAATGCATCTGGCCCAACCGTGCTGATCGCTGTTCTTCAAATTTGACTGGCAGTTGCATGGGGACTCCAGTGCGTTAACTCGTCGACCACTGCCGAGAAGTATGTACAAGAGTTTGGTTTGCCCTGTGTGAAAACCAAACTGCAACTGAGCGAGTTGTTTTATATGCTGCTTGAAATCAAGCACAATTCTGGAAGAGACTAGAAGGCTCCAGCCACCTCATCAGAATTAGGCTCCGTGAGTCAAGGCGCAGCAGAAATGGAAGGAAGAAAGACACTCAGTTTGAAGCCTGGATATGATCCTTCGTCAAGTCAACCTGTTGTGTCTTCCGTTCTTTAATCTCTATCTAGCTCCTCGTTTGGGTCTTCTTCCTCTTCAAAGCATGAGACAGCAAGCCCTTGTGCCGTACACAAATCAGATTTTGCCGTGGTTGAGTCGGCGCAGCATAAATATTGCTTCTGAGAGCAACCGGTTTTCAAAGGCCTACGAGATGTGACGGGGTTCTGCTTAGCTGATAAATTGCAGTGTAGCAGGAAGGATTCTACAATGAGTATTGATTTCTTTTGTGCCTCGAACTCGTTTTGCCACAGCTTGTGAATTGCCTTCATGTGCTGACAATCCATTAAGGATCACTTTGTATGTCTCTCCCTTCATTATTGCTTCTTTTACTGCTTTCTGCTTTACTGCCTTTTAAAATACATTGTCAAGGCAAACGAAAATAGGTAAGAGGGGAAAACTCTAATAGTGGCAAAACAATTTGGTTCCTGGTAAGTGACTTTATTGAAACAAACAGACAGATCAAAAAAAAGGGGGGGGGGAAGCCTCATATTTACTAGGCAGCTACTGGCAAAATTGATATTCTGTTCTGCTTTTATTTTTAGTTTAGGAATTAGTTGTCTTTTTTTTTTTAATGACAGAGTTTTCTGTCTAGTTAGTGATGTTCTCTGACATGACAGAAACTCTGTTACAAGAAGTGAGCAGTGACTTTAGAAAGCTCATACCCTGCTACAAATTTTGTTAGTCTTTAAGGTGTCACTGGAGTCTTTGTCTTTTCTACTGCTGCAGACAGACTAACACGGCTACCCATCTTGTTATATTTTGGTTTATTTATTTAATTTATTTATACCTTGCCTTTCTTCCCTGTGGGGAGTCACCAAAGTGGCTACCATCATTCTCCTTGCCACCATTTTATGCCTACAACAACCTTGTGAGATAGGTCAGGTTGAGAGACCAGGGCTTTGTTTGTAGAAAAAGCCCAGCAGGAACTCAGTTGCATATTAGACCACACCCCCTTACACCAAGCCAGAAAAAGCCCTGTGAGAGAGTATGACTGGCCCAAGGTTGCCCAGTGAGTTTCCATGGCAAAAGTGAGGATTTGAACATGGGTCTTCCAAGTAATAGCCTGAACATCTTAACCACTACACCAGACCAGCTCCTACTGGTTGTTGCAGAGAATTCTGTTTTCCCAGATTAATACAGCCAATAAACACAGATGTAGTCCCATGGTTAATCATGTTTCCTGACTATGTGGTCAAGTTTTCTATTGCTCAGGTTTTCCATTACTCATTTTGAATTAGTCTGGATTTGCAAATTCCTGGCCAACAGCACTTTCGCCAGTATGTTGCATTAGATCCAACATTTGTACGCATACAGGAGAATGTGGTTTTCTACAAAAAAGCCCTGATACTAGCCATTGCATATCACTTGTTCACAGAATAAATCTTAATGGGAATTACTGCTTGGACTTGATTAAATAGCCAACACCACCACCTGCATGATGATGGCTATCAGGGATTCACAGTTTTTTCGAGTGGTTCATTTTGTTGATCCGCCCTCACATAATGGGGCCACATGTTACTCACAGTCCTACTGATACGTGTGGGCTCCATTCTGTGTGAATAGGGCAATGTGCATTTTACAGTTTCAGTGCAAGCAAGGAAAACACTGGATTGTTGGACAGGAAGTTGGATCCAGTGTGCTTTCTCATTCAATCTCACTTAATCCCCTTGATTGCTGTGGTCTCTGTTCCACATGGCTTTTGTCTATGCAAGTCCTGTTCTCAAACATAGCGCTTTGGATGGTAAAAGATGGCCCACCTTCTCCTTTTTGCACCAGTGGAGAGCTGGATTGAACCCTTATTCCAGGAAATGTGTGGGCTATATCAATTTTTTTTAAAATTATGCCCTTCTTTTCTCTGTAATAGGAACCAAAAGCAGCTTTTCACATCATTCTCCCTGCACTATTCATACTCCCGACAGTAACTTTGTGAGGTAGGTTGGACTGAGAGATTGTTATGAGCTCAGGATCATGTGCTAACTTTCCATAGTAGGATGGGGATTCAATAAGGCTGCCAAGCTCCCAGGCAGGGTGGGGGTTCTTCTGCCTTAGAGATCCTCCACCTGCTGACCTAAAGTGGGCCAGTGAAGGGATCTCAACCTGATGTTGCTGGTGTGATGACATCACTCGCAAGTAAAGTTATTGAGCTGGAGATGTCGCACACTGGCCTTTCTAGGAGCTTCCAGGAAAACTCTGTGGTTTTCCTGGATGCTCTAGCAATTTGGAAAGGGAACTCTATGGTGCCATAGAGTTTCCTTCCCAAATTGCTAGAGTGTCAAGTAAAAACACAGAGTTTTCTCAGAAGCTCCTAGAGCGGCTGGTGTGCAACATCACCAGCTTGATGACATCACTTGTGAGTGACGTCATCTCACAGTGAAAAATGTTCCCACAGGGAACTTCGCAACCCTAGTAGTCTCAGATGCTAGCATGAGATTCAAACCACTCTTCCATGCAAGTTCTCAGTCTGCAACATAATGGTTTACGCAGTTGGGTAGTCTTTCTTCACTTCTATATTGCTTCTGCGATTCCTATTTAGAAGGCATTTGTTGTCCTCTGGAATTATTCAGTTCACAGGTTTGGGCTGTAAAAGGCGAACACCACCAGCGTGGATTGACAGCAGAGTAGATCTGTAGTGACAAGATGTGAAATCTACGTGTACTTCTTAAATGTACTTTTTTTTACAAACAGTTTAATTGTTTTATAGTCCAGTGAAGGTTCCCTGAGAGACTGGAGAAAGTGATCCCCCCGAATGGCTTATGTTTTTGATATTTGGGGTCTCATGAAAAAAATCAGATGTGTCCCCTAGTATTACAATTGACTTTCAGATGTGTCTGATTGGATAGATCGGGTAGATTAGATTCCCAATCCTCAACACAAATTTAAAAATCAGAGTCTGGTTCTGTTTATGACATAGCAAGTTTTATACTGCAAACAGTCCTTGAAATCTAACTCTACATTTTTGGCCTGAAGTTCAAATGTTGAGTCTTTTGAATTCAATTGTAGATGCACAAACTTGAAGACTGAACTTGATTGATTCAGCTTCAAAGTTTACTGATCTGGATTTTCAAGATAGAATGTGGATGGGTTAATTTCATTACATTCCTAACACAGAATATTAGACCCAGAAATTTATTATTTATTATTTGAATTTTTATTCCACCCTCCCCGCAAGCAGGCTCAGGGCAGATTAGAGCAAATTTAAAACATCAGATAAAGTACAGAAAGGGAAAAACAATTCAAACAGCATAATTTAGATCAGATGTGTAACCATACACATTCTTCTAGGATCACCTAATCTGAAACTTGTAAGATAGTAACTGCAACTTCACTGGAGGGGGGAGGTTTTTTTTTTATCGGATGCCGGTCACTTCAGCCAAAGGCCTGGTGGAACAGCTCCGTTTTACAATCCCTGCAAAATGGCAATAAGTCCTGCAGGGCCCTAATCTCAACTGAGAGTGTGTTCCACCAGGTGGGGCCAGTGCAGAAAAAGCCCTGGCCCTGTTCGACACTAAATGGACATCCTTTGGGCCAGGGGCAACCAGCAAATCTTGGTCCTCAGAGTGTAAGGCACTGCGAGGCATATATGGGGAGAGGAAGTCCCTCAAGTGTGCCAGTCCCAGGCCGCACAGGGCTTTGAAGGTCAATACCAACATCTTGAACAGGGACATTCAGGCACAAATTCTATGTGGACAATCTCATATTTTGGAAGGGTGAGGGTAAATTCACACTGCCAGATTCACAGGATTGCCATCTTTGAGTATACATTTGCAATCTTTGAGTATATGAGTACAATTACTGCTTTGATTGACCATCTGATTTGAGAACAAGCAGGAAACCAACAGCCAAGAAGGCAATTTTAACTTCTCAATTAATTGTATGCATATCCAGACATTATTCTTTCTCTTGTAGATTTCAGCCATCTCCCCAGAATCCCATGACACAGAATATTATTTCAGTTAGCACACAAAAAGTATGATATTGCAGAAGATGAGAGTTACCATTTCCAAAGTATGTTAAAGCTGATTACAATAGAAAATGTATGCATGCTGTCCGGGCAGTCGCATAAAACAACTTCCAAGATATTCCTGTGTGCAAAGCTGTTATATAGTGAGTTCAGCCAGCCTGAGGTAAGCAAGAACATTTATTGAACAAGAGCAGACCTGAACACAAACAGGCCACACCACTCCTTATGTACATTTGGCCTGAGTTAAACACACCCCTTATGTGGGCAGCAATCCACCCTATTGGTCTCTCCAGAATCCTTCATTTGCATTTCTCGCGAGAAATGCCTCGCATCCCGATTGGCTGGTTCTAAGAGAACAGCCAACCAGAATGTAGGCATCAGGGTTCTGGAAGGCAATGAAGTATGCTTCAAGGTCAACTAACAGACATAACAAACCAGTAGTCAAAACAATCAATACACAACAAAAGCCTTCCGTGGAAAATGGGAGAATACCATGAACATCACCTGCAGCTCAATGGTGAGTGGCAGTGTCCCCAGCTCTTGCGTGCTTCATATGCATCGGCTAAAGAAGTATGTGCTACTGACTGATACATGTAACAATTGGTGCATTTTTCTTTCTGAGCTGGGCTCAGGAAAACTTGCAGGAAATCCATAAAGTTCCCCCATTTGCCTGAATGCAAATAGTGTGGAGATGTATCTTATCGTCTTGCTATAGCATATGGAATTTAAACATTCAACAGCTTTCGCTCCTGATGAATGGGGTTTAAAATATATAGATACATTAAGAACTTTTATCATAAAAGTTTTTTTTTTTAAAAAAACCCCCTTAATTTATTGTATTGCGTAGAGCCTCTTGGAGGAGATTATACTGTCAATAAAATAAAAATCTGTACAGCATTCCCACAACACAGACTTCTGTCAGTCAAGACAGATGTCAACCCATAAAGCTGCAGATATGGCTGTGTTTCTCTCTATATATGGAAAGCAGAACTGTTTAGACTGATTTAATTGGTGGTGGGTTTAAGTGACAGCTGTTCAAAGTAGACTTGCTCCTCAGAGGCAAGGTGACCTATTTTATTGGGTAGTTGCTCCAGTTCAAACGATTTAATGATACTTAAATGTCTTTATTGGGTTTTGACTTTATTAAATGTTAGTCGTGCGGCAGTATTTGGGCAGGAATACATGTGTACTGTGAGCTGAAGTGAAGCTTTGAAAACTCAGTGGACAAGTGACATAGGCCGTTTTCCCACTCACGTTTTACTGGCGCCACGACCATCCTGACGCCGGCGAATCTGCCTGGATTTCGCAACAGAAGCGCCAGCGCTCCCAGAAGCGCCGGCGCTTTCCGTCGCTAAGCCAGCGCAAACGTTTTCCTGCATCTTTGCGATTTCCGTTTGCGCTGGCTTAGCGACGGAAGTAGCCGGCGCTTCTGGGAGCGCCGGAGCTTCTGATGCGAAATCCAGGCAGATTCGCCGGCGTCAGGATGGTCGTGGCGCCAGTAAAAGGTGAGTGGGAAAACGGCGATAGCCTGCTTTCCAGATTTGTTCCTGCAAATCAGGAATGCCCCATCAAACCATTTAGGAGACAAAGAGTTTGCCAATTGTGATCTGAGGGTCAGGTTCCTTGTGGATCTTTGCCCCCATTCCATTGACTATATGACCAAGGGTTGTCAAAGTCTTGGTGGGGCTTGGAGATCTCCTGGAACTTCAGATTACATAGACCAGTTCTCCTGGAAGACATCACTACTTTGGATTTTGTGACATTATGCACTTCTGAGGTTCTTCCCTAAGCTTCACCTTCCCCAGGCTTCAACCCCAAATCTCCAGGCATTTCCCAGTCTTGGGCTGGGAATTCTAAATTACAGCCAGACCCTTACAGTAAAATGACCTACCCTTGGAACTGACCCGGAAGCTCCAACTGTTTCAGAATGCAGCTGTGCAGGTCCTTGCATCTAAGCAGTCTGCTGTGACTGTTTTTCTTGACATTATACAGATAAAGTCTCTTGCATCTGTAGCAACATGGACTCTATATTAGCAGTGACAGGGTCAGATCATGGTGCCAGAGGGCTGACTCGGTAGGATGGACAGGGGTCCTTGGAAGTTTGAGATCTATTGCCTGCTTGTATGACCTTTGCCCTTCCTAGCTATTTAAATCTTTGGGAGTGGGGAGAGGAGCTGCCTGACTGTGTCTGAGAGGTAGTTAGTACTTCCTTGAGAGAAAGGTAGTTGCCTCAGCCTAGGGTTTCCAGCTCCAGGCTGAGAAATACCTGGAGATGGAACCTGACTACAGTGGGGTTTGTGGAGGAGAGGGACTTCAGAAGTGTTGAATGCTATAGAGCTTCAAAGTGGCTATTTTCTCCAGGTGAACTGATCTCTGCTGCCTGGAGATCAGTCGTCATAGAAGGAGATCTCCAGCCACCACCTGGAGGTTGGCAATCCCACCCCAACATTGATACCGGCTGTGGTGCATCCCACTACTATAAAACTTACCCAAGACCCAGTGACTATTGGCTGGTCTCAAATGCAGGGCTTTTTCTTTTTTTTTTCTTTTTTTGTAGAAGGAACTCCTTTGCATATTAGGCCACATGCCCCTGATGTAACCAATCCTCCTGGAACTTACAGTAAGCCCTGTACTGAGCCCTGTAAGCTCTTGGAGGATTGGCTACATCAGGGGTGTGTGGCCTAATATGCAAAGGAGTACAAAAAAAACCCCTTATCAGGAGAGTAGGTCTGGATTGCCACCAATATTCAGATGACACTTCACTCTATCCCTTGCTTTCATTTGATCCCAGAGAGGCTATAGAAACCTTGAAATGGTGCCTGGAAGCTTTTGTGCAGCTGAAGCTTGTGTGCAATTGTATCATGTGCACAAGCCTACTATTTCATACCATTGATCTATCCACTGTGTCTCCTGAGTCTCAGTCAGAGAAAGGTATTTCTCAGTATCTGCAACTTCAGATACTGTAACTGGAGATATCAGGGACTGAAACGAGGACCTCTTGCTTGCAAAGAGTGTGATCTGTGTCTCTTCCCTGGAGTCCGGAGGCCATTTCACAAGGGCAGTTGAGCAAAAGTGAAAGTATTTTTTGTTTCTCTCCTTTTGTGTATGATTTCTTGAAGATGATGATGAAGAAGAAACATTTTTAAAAGAATATATGTCTGGCTACTGTGCATTTCCTCATGTATTAGCTTCATGGCACAGAGTGGTAAAGCTGCAGTACTGCAGTCCGAGCTCCCTGCTCACGACCTGAGTTGGATCCAGCGGAAGCTGGGTTCAGGTAGCCAGCTCAAGGTTGATTCAACCTTCCATCCTTCCGAGGTCAGTAAAATGAGTACCCAGCTTGCTGGGGGGCAAAGTGTAGAGGACTGGGGAAGGCAACGGCAAACCACCCTGTAAAAAGTCTGCTGTGAAAACGTCGTGATGCGACATCACCCCAGAGTCAGAAATGACTGGTGCTTGCACAGGGGACTACCTTTACCTTTACTGTGCATTCCTGCCATATCTAAGTTTGGTGATACCTTTACTGAACCATCATTTGTTGTGATGGAGCGTACACACAGTTCTTCTAATGGCTTCCCGGCATTTCCTTCCTTTCCGAGGTATCAATTGATTCCAGATGTATACACGGCTCAGTCCCAGCTTGCTCACCAGAAAATCATCATCATCATCATCATCATCATCATCATCATCATCATCATCATCATCATCATCATCGTCTCTGCAAAGTAAGCTAAGCTGTCTGTATCTATTTCCTAATAAACTGGAAGTGGATAAACAGCTGCACCTATTTTGACAGGAGACACCTGGCCAACACAGGAGTGACGGGGAATGCTGCAAAACACCCCTATTCGTCTGGCAAGTCAGAACCTACAAAATTTTGCAAGGGGCAAGAGCCACCAATCGGCAAACTTTGTGAATACCTCAGCGGGAAGGCCATCAGGGCCATGTGCTTTACCCGCTTTTAAATCCTTCAATAACTCACTGATTTCCTCTAGAGCTATTGGAGGCCAGACCGGCATATCAGTAACTGAGGGGTTTGCTAAGATAGGAGGGGATACACATGGAGCAGCAAAAATGTTAGTGAGGAGTTGGTCTGCCTCCCCAGCAGAAACAAAGGCCATAGGGTCTCCATGATGAACCGAATTGTAATGGTTTAAATAGGAGAGGATTAAAAACAGCTGACCTAATGAAGGAAGGAAGCTCTTGGGAGCTGTAGTCAGTTTGTCCCTACCAGGTCGTGTAGCCACAGGAATGCTGCCTACATCATCATCCTGAGTGTTCCGATGCCAAAAGCAACAATGTCCATGGATGCAGGTGCCACCTGGTATAACATCCTTGCTTGCAGTGGGTGAATCCAGGAAAACGTGTGCAGGCTGCCAGGGCAGGTGACAGTACCAGCAGTGACTGGGGTCATCTGTAGACCAGAAACGAGTGGGTCAGGCCTGCAATAGCAGCTTGTTTTGTAAAGAAAGGGGGAGGAAATCAGGCCAACAAAGCTGCTCTCCACATGGAAAGAAGCAGTCCTAACCTGGTCATGGCTGCTACGCATGGGTGGGAAAGTTGGACAATGGAGAAAGCTGACAGAAAGAAAATAGATTCCTTTGATGCGTGGTGGTGAAGGGGAGTTTTGCAGGTACCGTGGACTGCCCAAGAGACAAATAAATAGGTTTTAGGTCAAATCAAGCCTCAACTCTCTGTAGACACTAAAACAACTGAGCTGAGGCTATTGTACTTTGGTCAGATTGTGAGAAGACAAGAGTCACTGGGAAAGACAATCATGCTAGGGAAAGTTGAAGGTAGCTGGAAATAGGGTTGCCAATCCCCAGTGGGGAGCCTGGAGATATCTGTGTTCAAAAATTATACAAAATCACTCAAAAATTCTTACCGAGACTACAAAAAATTGTACCAGCTTAATGCAAGGATTAGATTTACTTCAGCACTAGTTCATATAAATATGCAATACACTTAAGGCACTAAAGCCTACAATCAGAAGCTCATAGTACTTGCAGAAAAATTTACAACCATTGTAAATAATACAGAAAAACAAAAGTCACTTAGAGAGTCCAAAAAGACGAGCTGCTATAATGTAGCAGTGTTGACAGGCAGACTTCTCCCTGGAGGAACAACGTTACTATGCAGGGAACTCTCAAAACAAAAATGTTGCAGTGTTATGAAGACTCAGTGAATGAAGAGAAGTATAAATGATAACACATTTCCTAGATAAGTTATGTGTTTCCATGCCAACTTCCTCTGATCAAAATACTTCAAAAATCTGATGCTCAAAGACAATATGCACGCAGTTAGTCACTGCACAGAGTTAGTCACTAATGCCATTTCGAGAAATTGACTAACCGTGTTCTTTCCGTTTGGTTTACAAATCCCCAGTTGGGGGCAGGGGATCTTCCAGTTTGGAGGCCTTCTCCCCACTTCAGGGTCATCAGAAAGTGGTGGGGGGGCAGAATGCCTTCTGGGTGCTCCTTACTCTATAGAGACCAATTCCCATAGGGCATAATGGAGAATTGATCTATGTGTCAGATCTGGAGCTCTGGGGGGGGGGGGCTGTTTTTGAGGTAGAGGCACCACATTTCAACATTGCATCTAGGGCCTCTCCTGAAAACATCCTCCAAGTTTCAAAAAGATTGGACCAGGGGGCCCAATTTTATGAGCCCTCAAAGAAGGTGCCCCTATCTTTTATTATGCCAATTGGAGGGAAAGCATTTAAAAGGAGTGTGGTTCCTTTAAATTTATGTATTTATTTATCTATCAAATTTATATCCTACCCTCCCCTGACAGGCTCAAGGTGGCTAACAGCAGTTTAAAAACATTAGCAATTAACAAACATATAATTTTAAAAATAAAATATATACTAAAACATTTCCATACATATTAAAAGTCCAAGATGGCGAGTTTCTAATTTCCATTATATTGGTTCAGGGAGATTGTCGGTGCTGTAAGGTAATAGCCACTTCCCCCTAACCATTGAAGGCAAGTTTGAATAATTCGGTCTTACAGGCCCTGTGGAACTGTGGCAGGTCCCGCAGGGCCCCAATGTTTTCGGGGAGGACATTCCACAAAGTAGGGGCTATTACCAAGAACACTCTGGCTCTAGTGCTGGACAATTGAACTTCTTTTGGTCCAGAAATCTTAAGGAGATTTTGAGACCCTGAATGTAGTGCTCTCTGGGGTACGTATGGGGATGTGATGGCCAGAACTCCCTTTGGAGTTCAATCATGCTTGTCACACCCTTGCTCCTGGCTCCACCCCCAAAGTCCCCAGATATTTCTTGAGTCAGACTTGGTCACCCTAGCTGGAAAAGAGGAAGACCCAACATGCAATGGATTGGGAGGGTCAAGGAAGCCACGGGCCTTAGTTTGCAAGATCTTAGCAAGGCTGTTAATTAGAGGGTGTTGTGGAGAATATGAATTCATAGTGTTGCCATAAGTTGGAAATGACTTGATGGCACTTAACACCAACACACAATGACTACATATTGAGCTACAGTTAGTGGCACAGGAACCAGCTGAAAAGCAGGTACTCTAATAGAGTATAATATAGATGCCCTAGCCAGTGATAGCATCTGCTGGGATTGCCTTATCTTCTACTGCTCTCTGTGGTTGCCCAAACTTTGAAAGCTTTCTCTTTGGCAACACAGGAATAGGACAGTCTAAAAGACACCACAGAGGCAAACAGACAGTGCCGGATTAAACCCTGTGGAGGCCCCGAGGCAATCAAAATCTTGGGGGCCCCCTTGCAAATTATTTTAGAGTCTGAGTGCCCACCCCAGGCACCTTCTTAAAAGCCCCTTTGACAAAGCTGTGGGAGAGAGGCAAACTTGGCAACAATGCCGGCAGCAGCCGCAGCAGGCAATTTGGGCAAAGAGCAGCTCAGTTGCTGGCTGTGCATGCAAGCTGGGAGGGCTGTAAACAGGGGGAAACCGGGGTGGGGTGGCGGAGCTGGCCTGGGGCCTTAAAGGCATGGGGGCCCATAGGCCAGTACCTACTTGGCCTAATTGTTAATCTGGCTCTGCAAACAGAAAACAAATGGAGGATCTACAAAGACTTGAGGGAGGGATATCTTTTCCTCCTATTTCATTGTGGTCTCTTCTTTTCCTGAAAGCCATCATAAATTTTCACATTCTCTTCACATTTTTGATAAGAACATAAGAGAAGCCATGTTGGATCAGGCCAATGGCCCATCCACTCCAACACTGTGTCACACAGTGGCCAATATGTGTGTGTGTGTATATACACAGAGAGAAACTGGTTCACTTCAATAAAGCAATCAATATATCAATAAAGTCTATACATTTTCAAAGTGCAATGAGAAATTAATAGAGGACATATAAGGAACCACCTTAATGGATCTTGCCAGCTTTAATTTCAAGACCTTATTCATGAAGGGGTGGAATATCATCTCAATTTTTTATTGTTCCAAAAAAACAACAACAACCCAGTCCACAGGGTTCTTCGGAGAAAGATGTTCAGTGTGTATTTTGTATGAAAAAAAATCACTCTCAGCATTGTTTTGAAAATAGAATATATACTTTATTAATTTCTTATGAATTAGTTATACTAAGGCTGCGATCACACACAATAAATAATGCACTTTCAATTCACTTTCAGTGCACTTTCCAACTGGATTTTGCCAGTTCACACAGTAAAATCCCTTTGGAAAGTGCATTGAAAGTGAATTGAAAGTGCATTATTTAGTGTGTGTGATAGCACCCTAACATTACTGTCATTCATAGTCTAGGTCAGGGGTGGCCAAACTGTAGCTCAGGAGCCACATGAGGCTCTTTCACACATATTGTGTAACTCTTGAAGCTCCAACCACCCTGTTGGCCGACTTGGAGAAGACATTTGTCTCTTAAAATCAGTTCTCCAAGTCAAGCCAGCTGGAGGCTTGGAGAATGCATTTTAAAATAAAAGTTGCTTTCTTTCCACCTCTCCCCCTTCCCTCCCTCCCTCCATCTATTTCCTTCCTTCCTTCCTTCCTTGCTTCCTTCCTCACTTGCAGCTCTCAAACATTTGACGTTCATGTCTTGTGGCTCTCAAACATCTGACATGATGACAAATATAAAGTTGCTTTCTTTCCACCTCTCCCCCCTTCCTCCCCTCCCTCCCTCCATCTATTTATTCCCTCCCTCCCTCCCTCCTTCCTTCCTTCCTTCCTTCCTTCCTTCCTTCCTTCCTTCCTTCCTTCCTTCCTTCCTTCCTTCCTTCCTTCCTTCCTTCCTTCCTTCCTTCCTCACTTGCAGCTCTCAAACATCTGACATTATGGCTGAGAACAGAGAGGCATTTTGGGGCAGCTGGGAGGCGGCCGAAAGCAGGACAGATCAAAAAGAGCCATCCCAGAGCCCCCACACGGTCCCTGGTCAGGGGGCCCCATCCCGTCCATGAGGCGGCTGGGCACCTGCACACGGGGAAGTGCCTCTGTTTTTTTTAATGGGTTGAGCGGTCATGCACTCATGCATAGAAGTGCTCTGACTGGCCGGTGAAGAAAAAAAAAAACTGGAACTGGCTCAGAGTGGCTTTGCGCTTCCCCACGGCCAAGTTGCCTCGTGTGCGCCCTTCCCCTTCCAAATGGCATGGAGGTGACTGGCAGCTGGCCCAAAAATTTGTGACCACTTCCAAAGTGGATCAGCCTAGAGGATGGGATGAGGATGGGATAGGAATGACCAGCAGATGTTATCATCTGGAGGGATTTTTTGGGCCGACTTCAGAGGCATCTCTGAGTCAGCCCAAAGTGCTAGTCTGTAACCAGCCTCTGTGGCTCTTACATTAAGCAAGTTTGGCCACCCCTGGTCTAGCGATTCGTTCATGGTTTGGTTTTGGTCATCTTTATCTGCTTGGAAGCTGGCATCTCTGCAAGGGACTACAGAAGGAACTGGGCTGAGCCAGCAAAGCCCAAGGCACAAACAAAACACCCACCACTGTCTTTTGGGCCCGAGCCACTGCTTTCACTTACAATAACATTACTAAGTACAAAACTTAATATTGAATACAAAGGACATTATTAAGTACAGGACTTCTTTTTTTGCTTCTGCCTGCCAATCAAGGTTTTTTTAGTGTCATGCAGATTTTTCACAGCGAAGACTGAATTTGAAAAGAAGATAAACTTTAATGGACTCAGCATTTTAGCCAGTTATCCCAAAGAGTGCTGACCAGGAGAAAACCTCATTTATTGTATTCTGCTTCTGATGGATTTCAGTGAGCATTTCAAAAAAATGTCAAGGAGTATTACTGTAATTCTCTGTTCTCCTACACAATATTAAAAACCATAAAGTCGCTTTTCCTGAGCATGGAGTCGCTGTGATAACCTGCATTCTTCCTCTCGTCAGCAATCCTTCGGATAAAAACAGTGGATTAATTAACACGCCGGAAAGCTAATTGATTACTTTTATAAAGTGATTTAACAGCATCCGATTCAGAAAGCAATTTCCAGCTAAATGCAAATATGGAGATGATGGGGACACCTCCTAGACTGAAATGATCACCGAAACGAAAGAAAGCAACAAAGAAGAAGAGGCACTCTGTGCTGGATGAAATGGTATCGTTCAAGTGATCGAGGACAAAAACTGAGAATTGTGGGCACAGGGTCTAAACTTTGCAAATCAGTCTAAAGCCGAGGAGTCAAACTCATTCGTTACAAGGGCCTGATCTGCCATAATTAGGCCTCAGATTCAGCAGGAGCTCGCAGGAGTGCAGCTCCTGAACCTTTTTGAGGGCTCCTCCACTTCCTCCCCACCTACCTTGTCCATTAAATCGTAGGTGCAGCTGCATAACGATCCCTGGATTAGGAGAGCAGGCAGCCACCCAGCCACCAGGAGCTTTGCCACACCCCCAGCAGCCCTCATTAACCCCTGGAGAAGCCTACGCCACCCTTTCTCCACTTCTTATGTGATTTTGGGTGGCAAGTGGCTTGCTGGCCTTTTGACTGCAGGGGGGCAGCCCAGGAGAGCCTCAGGTGAGCAAAGCCTGCTAGGGCTGGCTGGACCTCTAGCCAGCCCAAGCAGGCCTCACTCGTTCAGGTTCTCTTTTCTTGCGTCGGGTTGCTTTTGGCTGGCGGGAGAGGGCAGCATATGCTAATGAGTTATGCTAATGAGCTCCACCACCTATTTTTCTACAAAATGACCCCTGGACATAAATATCACTTTGTTGGGGCGGGCCATGCGTGCCATAAAATGTAACACAAGGTACTGAAGATGTAAACTCTATGATGATGTTGAATGGTAATAGCAGATGAATGACCAGGGCTTTTTTTGGAGAAAAAGCCCAACAGGAATTCATTTGCATATTAGGCCACACCCTCTGACACCAAGCCAGCTTGAACTGCGTTCCTGTAAGTTCCTGCTAAAAAAAAAAAAAAAAAGGCCGCGTGAATGACAATAGCAGAGTTGATTAGATTAGGTGTGATATGCGGAGGGGAAGTAGGCGTGGAGATACCAGTGTGGGTAATAAGACAGGAAACCCAAGTCTCATTTCCATCCAAGAGGATTCAGTCCAGGAGGATGCAAAGAATACATGGACATAAGTCTGACATTAGAAACCACAACATTCCGTTGCTAGCCTGAGAGCAGCAGTGCTCTTGCAAAGGAATTTCAAAGAGAGATTAGAAAGAGAGACTGCTGAATCACAATTGATAATGAAACTTAAGACAGTGCATCCTCCTGGACTGAATTGAGAGTTAGCTTTCCTATCTTATTACCAATGTGTGCTGTTATCGTTGGGCTTCTGAAATCACTCCACTCCCCAGGATATAAGGACTGATCCGCTCCATTTTATCCTCACAATATCACACGCTCCAGTGGTCTTTTTTGTTTGTGCCAGACCTTATCCCTAATCAGGGTCATTTTGAAAGAAAGTAAATCCGGATAGGAACAGAGAAATCCATTTTTAACAACTTTTCAGAATAAGCCAAAATAACCTCCTCAATGTGTGTTGTGCTTGTCAGAAGAATCCATCCTTCCACCCACACACCCTGCCTCCCTCCCTCCCTCCACAGAATCATAGAGTTGGAAGGGACCTCCAGGGTCATCTAGCCCACCTCCCTGAACAATGCAAGAAACTCACAAATACCTCCCCTAGAAGAAATGTGCTTCCACACAAAAGCTTATACCTGGAATAAAATGTTGTTGGTCTTAAATCTCTCATGGGAGTCCAACATTGTTCTCTCTCTCTCTCCCCTCCACCTTCATCCCTGAAGGAGGAAAAGCAAGCAGAAAGTGCGTGGGTGGGTGAGAGAGGCAGAGTTTACTATTTGTTTATTTATACTCTGCCTTTTCTCCCAGTGGGGACCTTAAACAGCTTACATAATTCCCCTTTCCTCCATTTTATCCTCGCAATAACCCTGTGAGGTAGGATAGGCTGAGAGAATGTGACTGGCCCAGGGTCACCCAGCAAGTGTCCATGGCAAAGTGAGGATTCCAAACTGTGTCGTCCAGATACTTGCCTGACTCTCTTAACCACTACACCACGCTGGCTCCAGTGGTCCTTTTTGTTCCTGCTACACCTTATCCCTCTTCCTATCACATACGACAGCTTTGCAGTGCAATCCCTTGGCCAAGGAAGGACCAAGTTTTCCTATCCTTTGGGCCAGACTACTTCAAGAGAACTGGACTCCATGAGGAAACAAGTTTTGGAAGTTTATGAAAGACTGAACCAACTATTATAGTGGATTTCTGGTTCCTTGCTGAATGTATTTCTTGCATTATGTGGTATCTTTTATATCACATAGTTATGAAGTTGTTTAGAACATTATAAACATTGTGTAAGTTTTCCATATTTACTACACAGTTGTTTTTGATGTTTTCTGTTCGTACTGAGATACCACTTATTTTTTGTTACTACTCACCTGGGCAGCAGAAGGAAAAGGTCCAGGGACAGTGGAGGGTAATCATCATTTTCAATAACATGCTATCACTTCTGGCATGACCTGGAAGTCACACTGTTGTAGAAGAAGAAGAAGAAGAGTTGGTTTTATACCCCACCCTTCACTTTCTGAAGGAATATCGGAGTGACTTACAATCTCCTTCCCTTCCCCTCCCCACAACAGATATTACTGTGAGGTAGGCGGGGCTGAGAGAGCTCTGCTTTTGAGAGAACAGCTCTGAGAGAACTCTGGCTGACCTAAGGTCACCCAGCGAGCTGCAAGTGGAAGGGTGGGGAATCAAACCCAGTTCTTCCAGATTAGTATGCCACTCGTAACCAGTGTACCAAACTGGCTGTATCATTTGCCCAATACTGTATGGTTAAATCACAAAGTTTGGGGCAAATGCTAGAGGGGGGTTGCTTGCAGTTTTATGACATCATTTCCAGGACATGCCAAAAATGATATCTTCCAGTCACCAATGATGTCACCTTGTTGCCCCTGAGGAGCCCTCCCTCTGGTAAGTCTCCTACCAGGCTGGCAACTGTAGGTCCACCAGAGCATCTGCAAAGTGTAACTTTCTCAATCTTTCCATTGCAGCACCCAATGCTGTTCTTGGAACAGTAGTTGAGAGGGCATATTGGGGTGCTGCAGGGGAAGTGAGTCAAGAAAGTTATGCTCCATTGACAAAAAAGTTTCAATTTCCAGAAATGCTCTAGTCCTTAATCTAGAACCCACTTCTTTGATGCAAGATTATATGTATAAATAGGAAGGCTTTTTTTTTTTGAGCAGGGACACACAGGAACACAGTTCCGGCTGGCTTGGCATCAAGGGGTGTGGCCTAATATGCAGATGAATTCCTGTAGGACTTTTTCTACAAAAAAGGCCCTGTTTGAAACAATGGTGATGTGGGGGTGTGTGGCTTAATATGCAAATAAGTATGTGCTGGGCTTTTTGTACAAAAAAGCTAGGATGTACAAAAAAGCCCTGATATATATATATATATATATATATATATATATATATATATATATATATATATGTGTGTGTGTGTGTGTGTGTGTGTGTGTGTGTGTTTATCAGGGCTTTTTTGTATATCCTAGCTTTATACACACACACACATACTGGAGTGGGAAGCTTAAAACATTTGATTCCTCCCCTCGAAGTGGTTCATCTTTGCAACAGACCCATCTTAGAATATTGCTGATGGTGTGTTATAGTTGTTATATGTTGCTGCAGACCTTCATAAAATCTGCCTGTAATTTAAAAAGGTTTCAATTCCCTTGTTTTCTTTGGTGGGCACCGAACAAAACACTATGAAATATTGAGAACGGATTTCTGGATGGCTTCCATAGCATGTGTTTAACTTGCTTTTCCGCTTTTGGACATATGCACAGTACAAGCGGCTGGGGAGCACGCACACGTTTGATTTCTGAAAGCATCGTTGCAATTAATTCTTCTCACTCACCCCAAACGAAACTGGGGCTGCGTTATTTATGGAAGTGCTGTCTTATAAATGGTGATGATGAATTTTTGGCTCTACATCTGATTTCCTGATTAATTTCTGATTCAATTTCTCCTTTTTTTTTTTTTAGCCTAGCCCTTTTGCGTAAGAAATCAAAGTCGTTATTATACCATAATTACCAAGTAAATGCAGCGTTCATTATTCAATGTGAAAACAATAATTCAGACTTGTTAACTCATTTTTTTAAACACAATGGTATTAGGGCTCCCAAGCCCCCGGTCCGGGCAGGGTTTCCACCCTGGGCCAGCGGGGGGAACCTCCCCCTACGTCGCCGGCATGATGATGTCACCCAGAAGTGACATCACCTCGCCGGCAATGCCTCGCACAGCCACTCTAGGCATTTCTGGAAAACTCTATGGTTTTCCCAGATGCTCTAGCCATTTGGGAGGGAAAGCTCTAAGGTAGGAGGCAGGGAACTTGGCAACCTTAAACAGTATTCATTCTGGGAATGTACCAACAGAATATAGAATTTGCTCCTGGATGTTAAATCACGTCTGCCTAGGAATAACTGCATTCTTCTGAACTCTGCCCCTCTGATGTACGAGCCCAAATGTTCAAACAAAATACATCAAGCATCGCCGTGTACTTAAGTAAGTGACAGGATTAGCAAAAGAATCAAACATGCTGGAGAGACTTTTGTAAATCTTCTTCTTCTCCCCTATGAGATTTCTTTCCAATCATTTCTACCAGCAGCTATGTCTTAACATTTAACATTCACTGAAGCTGACAAGCTTAGCAAATTCTTTTTTGGCTCCGAGTACTCATCTGCCATGAAGATCAGCTTGCAAATTTATTTTTATGTAACCGGTTTCTAGAAAGTGTTCCATATTTTGATGCCCACATTTAAGGAGGGAGGCATTGGGAAAAGCCAGAGGAGGGAGCTGACCAGCTTTCCTTGTTTGCATTGTTCTTGCAGTGATTATAAAGCGGCGGATGAATGTTTCCGTTCTGTTAACTTTTGCGCCATGTGTTCTCGACAGGGCTTTTTTGGTAGGAAAAGCCCAGCAGGAACTCATTTGCATATTAGGCCACACCCCTGATGTCACAATTGTTTCACATAGAGTTCTTTGTATAAAAAGCCCACCAGGAATTCATTTGCATTCATTAGGCCATGCCGCCTGATGCCTAGCCAGGTGGAACTGCATTCCTGTGCGTTCCTGCTCAAAAAAAGCCCTGCTCTCAGGCCCAACGTTAGGGCATCTGGCGCCCCTAGGCTGAGGCCCGTGCCCCCACCCCTGTCTATTGCTGCGTGCACATCTGTTGCTGCCGGCTCCCTTTGAAGTTGGGGCTGGCCAGCTGCCGGCCTCAGGAAGTGTCTTCGGGCGCAGGGAGGTAGGCAGGGAGAGGCAGGGGCGAGGGAAGGTAGCAGCAGCGGGCATTGGGAGGAGGCAGCAGGCACAGGGAAGTGGTGGGGGGGTGAGGGAAGGTGGCGGGCAGCGGTGGCAGGCACTGGGTGGAGGCAGCAGGCACAGGGAGGCCACTGGGGAGAGGGGGCGCCTCATAGCACCCCTAGGCCAAGTGGCGTGTGCTGGCCCTGCTTGCTCTTCAGTATTGTGTGTGTGTCTGCACCTGAAAGTCATGGCTACTTCTGTTGACTGACCCCTATTGGGGGCCTGGAGGATATTCAGAGAGGTGGCTGAATAAAGTTGAATACCGACAGCCAATACTTCCTCTAAGCTGTGGAGTCTAAGCTGTGGAGCAAAAATTCTACTTCATGAGCTACTGGCATAGAAGTTGTGAGCTACTGCATAAATTAGTTTGCTCTGGGGCCATTTTTCCTGAGCTAAGACAAAAACATGTGAGCCGGAGGCTAAATAACTGTGAGCTAGCTCACACTAACCCAGCTTAGAGGGAACACTGCTGACAGCTGGTATTTCAGACAGGACTCCCACCCAAATACTTGCCAGAGTCTACACTGCTTAGTTTCTGAGATCTGATGAGATCAGGCTTGCCTGGGCTATCCAGGTCAGATCAGGAAGGACTTCTTCACTCAGATAGCAGTTTGCCTGTAAGGGGCTGTGGCTCATCAGAAGAGCCTCTGCCTTGCATGCAGAAGGCCCCAGGTTCGTTCAATCCCTGGCAGCTCCAGTTAAATTAAGGGCCTGAGACCCTGAAGAGCTATTTCTAGTCTGAATAGACAAATCCAGACCCTGGTGCATCAGCAATCCGATACAGTGTAAGGCAGCTTCAGTTGTGAGTGCCAAGCCACTGGCCTGCAAGGATGGTTAGCTTTTCAAAGCGGATGAGACAAATTCAGGGCAGGTGGGTCCCTTGCTGGCTATTAGCCCTAATGATTAAAGGGCACCTCCATGTTCAGAGGCAGAAACTTTCTGAATATCAATGTTTTGAGGCACAACAGGAGGAAGATTTTGCCTCCATGCTCTGCTTGTAAGCCTCCTGGGAGTATCTTGTCAGCTGCTACGTAAAACTGGGTGTTGCACTAGATCAAAAGTGTCGAATATGTGGTCTGGGGGCTGAATCAGGCCCCTGGAGGACTCCTATCACCCCCTGAGCAACTGGTTGTCATCTGCTTCCTTCTCTCTATATCTTGCTTCCTTCTGCATAACAGCTTGCTTTGCAAGACTTGCTCAATTGCACAGCAGAGCTACTGAGCCTAGCCTCTCTTCCTTCTGTCAGCTGAGGCTCCCCCCTCCAGTCCCCTGGGGATGGAAGAGAAGAGTCAGAGCTTCCTTTGTCCAGTTCCCTGGATCCCATGGGAGAAATACAAAGAAAGCACCTTAAAGATCAACAGATGCTAACGTTTTAAGCAGGTTTAAGTCTTTTAAAATATATATATTTAATTGTGTTTGTGTCCTTTATAAAATTTATATCTCTGCTACCCAATCTTAAATAGGTACACACATGGCCTGGGCTGACATGGCTTGGCCCAACCCAACATGTCCTGGACCAACAAGGCCCTCATAACAAATGAGTTTGACACCTCTGAACTAGATTAAATCATTGGTCTGAGGCAGGATTGTCATTAAGGCTACCGACTCTGGGTGGGGAAATTCCTGGAGATTTGTGGGTGGAGCTTTGAGAAGGCAGGACTTGGGGAGGCAAGGAACCTCAAGCGGGCATAATGTTGTAGACGTCGCTCTGTGAAGCAGCCAGGAGAACTGATCTTGGTAGTCTGGAAATCAGTTGCATGATGGGAGTTCTCCAGGCCCATCTGGAGGCTGGCAACTCTAACTGTACTGCTGATGTATTCTCACTTTGTACGTAAGCCTCAAAATTTCATGAAGAATTTCCCACATCATTAGATTCTTCTTTCTGTCATTACATAGCCTGAATCTTACTACTTCTCTTAACACTTCCTTCATCCTAAGGAATGTTCCTCTGACAGGTGTCAGCAGAAGACTTCTTAGGTTGGAGGAGGCTTTCAGAATTTGCTGAGTGGTACGAATAGGATATAAGGCATGGCATCTCACCCAGAAGGTTTGGAATAAGGATAAAGTGATAAATAGGAGGTGCAGTAGCACTCCATAACTGCCTTTAGAGCTAGGTGGGCAGCCATGTTGGTCAAAAGCAGCAGAACAAAGTTAGAATCCAGTGGCACCTTTACGATCAACAAAGTTTAAATCAAGGTATGAGCTATCACGTGCGTGCATGCTTCCTTAGATACAGTGAAAAGGAAGTTAACACTTCATATATACACACACACACACACACACATATATATATATAAATAAATATTTCACACACATTCACATATATATACACATACAGTAAACTTCCATTTCCATTGGAGAGCCAGTTTGGTGTAGTGGTTAAGTATGTGGACTCTTATCTGGAAAAACCGGGTTTGATTCCCCACTCCTCCACTTGCACCTGCTAGCATGGCCTTGGGTCAGCCATAGCTCTGGCAGAGGTTGTCCTTGAAAGGGCAGCTGCTGTGAGAGCCCTCTCAGCCCCACCCACCTCACAGGGTGTCTGTTGTGGGGGAGGAAGATAAAGGAGATTGTGAGCCGCTCTGAGACTCTTCGGAGTGGAGGGCGGGATATAAAGCCAATATCATCATCATCATCATCATCATCATCATCATCATCATCATCATCTTCTTCTTCTTCTTCTTCTTCTTCTTCTTCTTCTTCTTCTTCTTCTTCTTCTTCTTCTTCTTCTTCTTCAATGTATCTAAGGAAGTGCACACAAAAGCTCATACTTTGAATTAAACTTCATTGGTCTTAAAGGTGCCACTGGACTCTAACTTTGTTCTACCTTTAGAAATGTGATCTCAGAACAACGTAGCCCAGTCTATAAAATTTGCCATTTACCTAGTACTTTTTAAGGGTTGAGAGCTCTTTGTATATATGCCGGCCTACACATGCGGGAAGAATGTGTTGATTAAAATCCTGAGACAATACAGTGGGCTGTACGACTTCAGTCTGTAGGTGGGGAGAGTTACATTTTTAGCACTACTTTCATAAGAACACCTTAAGGATTTTTTTTGAGAATATATAAACCTTGGAGTGAGATGGATAAACTAACAACAATTCTAAGAGACTATGATTTGGAAGTGTTTAAAAGGGAGTGGAAGAAATGTAGAGGATATGAGAGAAAGAATGGAATGTAAAAAGACATTGGACAATTTTTTAATAATGAGAATTAGAAAAAGGTAGAATATGAATTTAGATTGTTATAGTTAAAGGTACCTTTATAAGTGAACTTTAAGTATATAACTTCGGCGGGAGTCTAGTAACGGAGGGAGGGGGGATTAGAAAATATCATATGGATTAGGGATAGAGACGATATAAATGGATATTGTTACCATATGCTATCAATAAAATTGTTTAAAAGAGAATATATAAACCTTGTCATACCTTCATTTTACACTTTCATAGAATTATTAATTTTTGAAACATGTAAACCCGCACCTGCAGTCTGAGGTAGCATGATCCATTCTACCATCTCAGCACTCTGCCACCTCTTTTCAATGTGTATGTGGATGTCAGTAATCTTATTGGCTGAAGCCTGGAGACATAAGGAATGCCTTAAGCTACCAAGTGAGTTATTGGGATGGCCAAGACCTGTGGTTTTCTCCATGTGGTTCACTGGCAGAGCATCTGCTTTGTATGCAGGAGGTCTCAGGTTCAATCCCCAGCATCTCCGGTTAAAGGGATCCGGTAGCAGGTGCTAGATTTGAGCCCAGTAGCACCATAGGCACCAAAAATATTTTCAGAATATTAAGTTTTTGAGACTCAGAGGCTGAAACCAGACAGCCGGTTTGGGCTGGCTGGCAGCCGCCTCGAACACAGCCTGTCGAAAACAGAGTGCCCCAGAGCTTCCGGATGGCTCTTGAGGAAAGGGGCGAGCCATGGACGGGCAGGGAGCGTCTGAAATGCTCGCACATCCCGCTTGTGGCTCCCTGGGCCCTCTTCCTGCACTCTCCAGCCTTCCAGACGGCCGGGAGCCACCTTGAAGTTGCCCCAGCGAAAAGGGACCACTTTTGTAGTGGTCCCTTTTTGAGCCAGGTGGATCGTCTTTGAGGACGGGGTAAGTTCGGTACAGGGGCAACCGGCAGATGTTGCCGTGTGCACGGATTTTTTTGGTCAATCTCAGAGTCATCTTTGAGTCGACCCAAAGTGCCGATCTGTAATCAGCCAAAGTTTCCTCCATCAGATACCTCCGTCAGATAGTAACTTCTAGCTTTGATCCTGGGAAGCTGCTGCAGGCCAGAATATCCAAGACCGTTCCTGTAAGACTGATGGTTTGACTCTGCTATGTATGTTCCTGATTTCCAGTTCAGTTTTGCTTTGCTACCCAAAGTCTCAGCACACACCTGAGAGTCACGAGTGGACACCACGAGAAGCTCTCTCATCAGCCACCAGTAAGACAATCCTGACTATTTCCCATTCATTGCAAAAGTATAGCATTATGGGAGCACATGTTCATTGGTTTCCATGTTCAGTGGGGAGCTAACCCCAGTACACATCTGTCTGAAGGAATTAGATCTAGCCCTGATGCTTTGTTTGGTTTTATTTAGACGAGTTGTTAGCTTACAGAGAGCAGGTAATTACTTTAAACGTTGCAAAATTTAAATCCATTAAAATCCAGAAACAAGCTATCAGCAGTTAGTCAGCCCAAACAGAGATTTTAGTTATTTTAATTGTTTAATAGTAGTTTACTTTTAGTGTTCCGTTGGCTGATGTTGCTGATGATGTATGTATGGATTTTGGTGGTGTAGCGGCTGATATAAGATCTTTTACTCCTCTTTTATGTATTTGGTCAATGACTGGAATAAATTATGTATGTATTTGGCACTTATTTGGCTCATCCGTCTACATTTTCCGGGTGTCATGAATGCAAAAAAAAAAAAGTGCATTTATTGGTATAAATGTCCAATAATGTCCAGCAATGGTTTGAGAAAACAGATATAAAAACTGTTCTTGCAGGCATTCACAGCCTGTCATTTTCCCAAAAAAATCTGTTTCCCCAAAACAGAGTTTTTCTGGTAAAAACCCAAGATTTTCAATATTTGTATGCATTCAACTTTCCCCCCCGCAAAATGCAATTTCAAATTACTTGGGATGTTGCCATTTGCTTGCTTTGTCATATTTCATTTCTCTCCTCTGCCTTCCTTCCTATGGCAGGAAAAGGTCCAACTCCTCTTCTCCCTCCCACCGCTGCTACCAGCTGAGAAGGATAATTTTCTAACAGCAGCATGTAGCTGTTGGCGGGCCTCCTAGCAGACATTGTGCACTTGTTTGGAGGTTATTTGCTTCTCCAGCTGCTACTGGTTTGTGCTGCTGATGGCATAAACCAGTGGTTAACCCTCTCCTTTCCTTCAGTGCTCCATGCTGGACAAAGAGTTTTTATCTTTTCACCGCAGATTAAATCAGGATTTGATAGTTAATGCCAGAATAAGAGGATTGACAATTAAGAGTGGCATGTTGAAGCAGTCTTGTCCATGTAGATTGGTGATTTTCACACCGTCTTCCTGAGATCACTAGCGTTGGACAGGCTTCCATAAAAAGAACCTCAAACCCAAGACTATCAATCGTCCCCTACAATGGACAGGGACAGGAAAGGAAAGATCCCCTGTGCAAGCACCAGTCGTTTCCAACTCTGGGGTGACATTGCTTTCACAACATTTTCACGGCAGACTTTTTATGGGGTGGTTTGCCATTACCTTCCCCAGTCATCTACACTTTCCCCCCAGCAAGCTGGGGACTCATTTTACCAACCTCGGCAGGATGGAAGGCTGAGTCAACCTCGAGTCAGCTACCTGAAAACCCAGCTACCGCCGGGGATCGAACTCAGGTTGTGAGCAGAGCTTAGGACTGCAGAACTGCAGCTTTAACACTCTGCGCCACAGGGGTCGTTGGACAGGGACAAGGGATTGTTTGAAGTGCTGGAGGGTGCATTGTTGGTTCCCATATGCAGGGTGTGTGAAAGAATCATTCAGGGATTCTAAGCCAGAACCCAGAAGAGGCAGAGCTATAGTGAGGCCCCAAAAAGCTCAGTCAGTTCCTTGTAGGATCTTGGCGTGTGATCACATGGAAGATTAGGCATAGCAGCATCCGGGCTCTGAAATAGCTGGTTCTCTTTAATCCATGCTACGGCATTCACACAGCCCCTACTGTGCTGCTGGGAGAGGCACTGGGCGCACACATGCAAGAGGAGGACTCAGACTGCTCATGTGCTTATAGGGTGGGTGCAATGCATGCCCAGCTGTTCAGACAGTTAGCCATGGAATCCATGAATACTGCAGGGGATGCCAAGAACAGGTCTATGGTATACTCAAAGGTGCGATCACACGAGGGATTTGACCCAATCTAGCCACGTCTCCCTTCTGGATTTAATGTACACAATCACATGCACACTTCTGCCCCCAGAGTCCCTCCCATGCCTACCTCATCTGAGGACAGGCTGGGACCAGACTAAATAGGTACTGTCTGGGATTCACCTGCTAAGCACTGCCGTCATGTAACCTCAGATTATTGAAATGGAGCTTGCTAAGGTGCTGTGTGCAAACCCCACTGACCCTGAGAAACATAGCTTAGCAGTTATACCCGGGGCTTTTTTTTGTAGCTGGAACTCCTTTGCATATTAGGCCACACAGCCCTGATGTAGCCAATCCTTCTGGAGCTTACAGTAGGCCCTGTACTAACAGCGCTGTAAGCTCTTGGAGGATTGGCTACATCAGGGTTGTGTGGTCTAATATGTAAATGAGCTCCTGCTACAAAAAAGCCCATATTTTTTTTTCCAAAGGAACATATTTTCAAATAGCCTTTTAAAAAAAAAAAGTCTTTAGCTTTATCTTACAAAATATGACCCATCCGCTACGTCACAGAACCCTTCTTTGGAAGGCAGAATCAACGTGAAATTGCTTTTGAGCAATCCAGCTTTTAAAAGAGAACTTGATATGTCACAAAACAATTTGAGGCATTGCTTTTCCTGAGGGGAGGCAGTTTGGAAAGAACCCCTGGCTTGGATTCATTACCCTGCGTAGATGGGGCCACGGAATTTCATAAAATGAAGGAGGAAGATTATCCGTGGAGTGATCCTCTGAGCATCAGTGTGACACGGAGCATGTGCCATGAGATTTCTTGGCTGTCAGTTTTATGCGTGCAAACTCAAACTTATCCTGCTTTGCTCTTAATTCCCCACTCTGCTGAAAACCTCTGCATGGGGAGAGTACATTTGTAAAAGTAAAACTAGATTAGTATAATTATTAATCATACGTCTTTTGTCCACTTATTTCCTCTCTTGGAGGAAATTACCTACTACTTGAGTTCAAGTACAGTAAGTGCTGTTCTCCAACAACAACCGATTAGACTCCAAAGTTTCAAAAGGGCCCTTGTGGGCCTTTTGTGTTTCTATCAACTTTGAGCTTGTTTGGACTCCAAATCCATCTCTAAGCAATTGCTCGCTTGCCGGTGGATTCATGTGGAGGCCTGCAGGTGGTGTTTTATAATGCGGAGATTTGTTGAGCGGTTATGGTTTCCTTTGTTAATGAAGCTTGTGTTCTTCAAGGGCCATTGAAATTATGATATGTCCCACCCACCCCCATGTCCACATGTCAACAGTAGTCACTGTTGTCCATTCTTTCTCTCTGAAGGACCGCATTAAACTTCCAGATAAATATTCCTTCTAGGGCAGTGGCTCCCAACTTTTTTGGCATGGGGGACCGTTTTTGTGGAAGACAATTTTTCCATGGACCCATGTGGGGGTGTTGCTGGGGTTTTTGCCACCCCCAGGCTGCTCCCCTGCCCATACCCCATCCCTGCCCCCCCATGGGGGTCTTTAAATGAGGGGTAGGTGAAGGTCGCTACCAATGTTTCCTCTAAGCTGCAGAGTCTTGTGAGCAAAAATTCTACTCTATGAGCTACTGGCATTAAAGTTGTGAGCTACTGCATAAATTATTGTGCTCTGGGGTCATCCTTCCTGAGCTAAGTCAAGAATGTGTGAGCTAGTTCATACTAACTCACCTTAGAGGGAGCACTGGTCACTATCACACTACCCCTTCTGCCTGCCTGGAACCCAAGCAGTTGAAAGAGGAGGTGCTTCAGAGCAAGGCTGCACTGCCTCTTTTGTCCTCCTGCATCCAGGTGGGCAAAAGGGGTGCCAGGACTGTTCTGCCTCACTCTAAGGCTGCTTCCCCTGCAGAGAAAGCCACACTGCCTCTTTTGTCCACCTGGGTCCTGGCCAAGCGAATGGAGTGGTGCAGCGCCTCTGCCTCACTCCACAGCCAGGTTGCTAACGGGACATGGACCGGTCCACGGTCCAGGGGTTGGGGACCCCTGTTCTAGGCCAGATTATACAGTTTTCACCAGGGCTTTTTTTGAGCAGGATTGCACACAAATGGCTGGTTTGGCATCAGGGGTGTGTGGCCTAATGTGCAAATGAGTACCTGCAGGGCTTCTACAAAAAAGCCCTCTGTGAAACAATGGTGACATCAGGGGTGTGTGGCCTAATATGCAAATGAGTTCCTGCAGGGCTTTTTCTACAAAAAAACCCCCTTGCACACAACTATACTCCTGTACAACTAGAACACAGCAGGAACCTCTTTCTGTATTGTACTTAGGGCTCACTTGAATCGCCGTGAAATTTGTCCCAGCTACTATCAGTTGTGAGCTTCAAGTCACAGATCCTGGTTGTAGCAAAATTGCATTATTTAAGAGACCCTCCCCCCCCTTCCCACAGCTCCTGAAGTCTTAGAAGCTGGTGGCCAGTGCCTTAGAGCCACTGGCTTTCATATTTGCTTGACAGAATGCCCACATCTGGGCTACTTGTGAGTGAAAACCAGGGCTTTTTTTGTAGCAAAAGCCCAGCAGAAACTCCTTTGCATATCAGGATACACCCCCCTGATGTAGTCAATCCTCCAAGAGCTTACAGGGCTCTTCTTACAGGACCTACTGTAAGCTCTTGGAGGACTGGCTACATCAGGGGGTGGGTGGTAGCCTAATATGCAAAGGAGTTCCTGCTGCAAAAAAAAGCCCTACATGTGTGTGTTTTGTTTAATCCCTTTCTTTGTGTGGTATGGCCCAAACAATGACTTCCTTGTACCTTTGACGGCCTCATTTCACATTCCTGCTGTTTTGCATCATTTCTCTTGTAAGAATCTATGACATCGGACCCTGCAGCCTCAAATAAAGCTGTGAGGGCACTCATTATTAATCCCTGCTGCTAAAAATTCTTAATAGCTAGACTGCAGAGTCTTAGGCAGGTTTTTTGTTTTTTTTAAATGTGATAAGCTGCTATGATTGAAATGGTTGCTTTCAATTGGTTCAAAGCACTGTAGGGGAAAAAAAAAAGGCACCGTGGGGTGCACAGTGGGATAGCATTCACACATACACATCTACTACTGCTACACACCCAAACACACACCCGTGAATAAGTGGCTCAGCGGTAAAGCATCTGCTTGGTAAGCAGAAGGTTCCAGGTTCAATCTCTGGCATCTCCAACTAAATAGGGTCCAGGCAAATAGGTGTAAAAAACCTCCGCTTGAGACCTTGGAGAGCCACTGCCAGTCTGAGTAGACAATATTGACTTTGATGGACTGAGGGTCTGATTCAGAATAAGGCAGCTTCATATGTTCAATCCAGATTAGTCATAACTTCTACTTTTCCAAATGTCATTTGTCTTGTAAGCCACCCTGAGCCTGCTTGCGGGATAGGGCAGGGTATAAATTTAAAAGAAAATAACTTAAATGGCACAACAGGACAGCAGGTTGTTTGAGAACATAAGAGAAACTATGTTGGATCAGGCTAATGGCCCATCCAGTCCAACACTGTGTCACACAGTGGCCAAAAAGACCAGGTGCCAGCAGGAGGTCCATCAGTGGGGCCAGAACACTAGAAGCCCTCCCACTATTGCCCTTCCCAAGCACCAAGGGTCTCCTTTACCTGCCCAGCCCCACCTTGGTTTTGTGGTTCATCTTCTGCGCTTCTCACTTCCATGACCATGATTGTGTGTATCTGTGATTCTTTTCCAGCAGTGAGGTGAAACTTGTCCTCAGGACATAGATTTTTTAAAACTTCATTTTTAGCCCTCCCTTTTTCCCCCCACAGCAACTCTGTGAGGTAGGACTTTGTGACTACCTCACAGACTTCGTGGCTGACCCGAAGAAAGCTTCCATGGCAGAGTGGGGATTTGAACCTGAGGTGACATCATTGGGCTGGGCACATAGTGCACAACAGAGCTCTTTGCGTGTGGAGATCCCGCCTCTGGCCAGCTCCATGCCAGTGGGTTGGGGACCTCTGAACTGGGGAAACCCCTCTCCCAGTGGGAGGCTGGGAACCCTAACAAGTAGACCTCATCACATACCAACCTATATCTCCAACTGTCAACGAGACAAGGTGTTTGTGTGTGTGTGTTTATTTGCCAGTAAAGTTATTTACTCTTATTTGCAGGGGAGATCTGCCTATAGAACCCATCTTTAGCATGACACATAAAATAGGCATTTTATCACTTTTGCCAAATTGCATACATTGTATAAAAAAACCCCCTATATTCTATAGTTCTTCTGTATATAGAAAGACTATATTCTTTGGGAAATAACCCATTCTCGTTGTATATGCGAGGGCTGTGAGGGCAGTCATTATTAATCCCTGCTGCTAAAAATTCTAGTAGCTAGACTGCAGAGCCTAGCTTTTAATGCTATGCTTGGATTATGTACCCTGTTGCAATATATATACCTCCCTTGCCATTTTCTGCACCTTTGATATCAATGCAAACTGGCATTAACTGTAACAGAAGTACTTGTATTGGATTTTGTTAAAATGATTGGGGAAAGGACAACTGCAGTTTCGTACCGACTGTGGAGAAACCATTTAGAAAACAAAACAAAACGTGGGCTGCGATCCCACACACTAAAGGTTCTTTCACACAAGAGATTTGGCCCAACTTAGCCCCATCTCCCATTCAGATTCAGTGTGCATGGTCACATGAGCCACTCTGCCCTCCAAGCCGCACCTGTTCTCACCCCATCTCCAGACACCTCCTATCCGGATTAAAAAGCCATCTGGTTCTTCTTGATAGTTTCCCCCTGAATTGCATTTAAGTCACATATTCTCTGGCTGTCTGAACACCCGGGTGCGACTCATAAGTGGAAGCGCATTATGATTAATAGATTATGAGAGAAGGGACGGTGACTCAGTGGTAGAGCATCTGCTTGGGGAGCAGAAGGTCCCAGGTTCAATCCCCGGCATCTCCAACTAAAAAGGGTCCAGGCAAATAGGCATGAAAAACCTCAGCTTGAGGCCCTGGAGAGCCTCTGCCAGTAGACGATACTGACTTGGATGGACCGAGGGGGGTCTGATTAGGCAGCTTCATATGTTCATATGATTATGCCAAACCATTTCTGGTGCATTCGGGTCCCCCCCCCCTTACCCCCACTCTGAGGAGCGCTTGATTGCACACTCCAACCCTTTCCATGGCGGGTCCATGGTTGAGGCACACTAGCCATGTGAATGGGTAACCATGGACCACTGTCATTATCCTGTCACTTCAACGGTGGCTGTCTGATAGCCTGGAAATGGAACAAACTCAAGCTTGGTGTCACGGGTGTGTGGCCTAATATGCAAATGAGTTCCCACTAGGCTTTTTGTACAAAAAAGCCCTGTGTGGAACAATGGTGACATCAGGGGTGTGGCCTAATATGCAAATGAGTTCCTGCTGGGCCTTTTCTATTAAAAAAGCCCTGGCTGAGATAATATCGCATCAATTTCCCAGTGTGTTAGCACCCTAAATAATGTGCTTTCAACCCACTTACAATGCAGTTTCCAACTGGATTTTACCAGTTCACACAGTAAAATCCAGTTGGAAAGTGCATTGAGAGTGCATTATTTGACGTGTGCGATTGTCGCAGCCTTGAATTCTTTCTTAACTCCAACTAGAGTTGTGATATTTGGTAACATATTCATATTCTATGCATGTAGCTGATGCTGATTCATGTTCCCTTCCCAAGCATAATGGTCATTTAGGGAGGAATCCTAAGCAGATCTAATTGGAATTTTTTTTAGTGTAATTTACTCCCAGGAAAGTGTCCTTTGGACGACATCCTCAGATTCCTTTTGAACTACTTGCACACACAAAGAGAGAGATGGGGATGCACTTCCAGGGTCAGCAGCTGATACGTGCAACTAGTTGCTTGTCAGCAGAGCAAGACTGGAAGCCATTATGTCTACAACCCTAGTGGTGCTGTTGTTTGAAGAACTTGCTGTCTGATTCTGTGGCATGAGCCATCTCACTGTGGAAATGCATTTGTGCGAAGGCACGCTTTGATCATTTTGGATGGGTGGGTTTCAACCGCAGTAGGTTGCGAGCTCACGTTTTAATGGGTGAGAAACATGGGTTTTTTTAAAATGACACAGCTTCCAAAAAACCAGCTTTGTAGTAAATTGGACCCTGTAGACTCCGTTTTATCTTGAATATTAAGCATCGGACCTGTCAAAGTGCCAAACTAACAGATCCCACTGAGGAAACCTGCTGCCTTCTAGCCGTTACCCAGCCAACTGTTTTTCCTATCCTATAGAACTTGTCCTCACTCCAAGTGTTCTTTTAACAATATGGCTTGGGTCACCCCTTCCCTCTTGTTCTAAACAAGAATTGCAGAAATAAAACTAGGGCTATGAGGTTTCCCTCTCTGGAAGGTGGCCCTCATCTCAGAAGCCCTGGTCCCCTGCTACTACTCAGGGTAGTGGGGGGCAGGGCTTTTTTTGTAGCAGGAACTCCTTTGCATAGTAGGCCACACACCCCTGATGTAGCCTATCCTCCAAGAGCTTACAACAGACACTGTACTAAGAGCCCTATAAGCTCTTGGAGGATTGGCTACATCAGGGGTGTGTGGCCTACTATGCAAAGGAGTTCCTGCTACAAAAAGCCCACTGGGGGGAAATGGGAAATTAATACATCTCTCCAACCATTGTTAGGGAAACTGCTCTCAAAAGAACTTGGGGAATTAGATTGAGAGACAGCTGGCCCAATAGGAATCTTTGTTATCTGTGTATACCAGGCTCAACCATTCAGATAGTCAATGCTCAATAAAGGACTCTAATTTAATAAAATCAATTGTAATTTATTTGAAACAATAGTTCTTTCACACAAGGTACAAAAGCAATCTCACATTCACACAGGTCTAAAGAAATATAGAGAGATCGATAGGGGAACATAAAAGGATGGACATACAGGGTGATACTACCTCTCGCAGACTCCAAGGAAGGCTCCGATGGTGACGAATGAGGGAATGGGGGAATGGACCCGAAACTGATCAGGAATCGGGGATGGATCTATACAGCGGGTTAAGGGGGTTGCTGAATAGAGAGCACACCTGTGGGTAGCTAGTCCACAGGTTATATAGAGTCACCTTAGTCCTGAGGGAATGGGAGGTGACTGGGAGTGGTAATGGGAGATTCTGCTGATGACCAAGAAGGCTGGACATCGGCTGGACCAATGGCGAGTCTATGGCGACACCTGATTGGGTGCATGCTTCAACCAATGAACACCACCTTCATCCTGGGCATCCTGGAAACTTCCAAGTTGCGACAGGGCCTGGGGCGGCTCCAATGATATCAGTATGGGAATGGTTGGGTGATTGGGAGGAGATGGGATTAACTGGGAAGGTGACAATAGAGAATCAGATATGGACCTAGGTATTCCGGTGTAGACAAAAGGGCTTGGAGGTATCAGGAGAGATCCTTCCTCTTTCTCATCATCTCCTGGGTGAAGCCTGTTGTTCAGGATATTACTTGGCAATCAGGATTAATAGTGGAGCCATTAATCCATTCATAAACGAGATAGGTTGCTTGCGGGCTAGGAATGACCCAAGGTGTGTACGTGAAGTTCCCACTAAGAAGGAATGAGGCCCGACCAGGCAGGAAGATGGCTACATGTGGTGTTAGCGAAACACAGTGGCTTCCATGCTTAGCGCTTCAACACCGTTCGCCTGGACAGCTCCGTGGCGGCGTAGCTTCCTCCTCGCCATGGCGGATTCCACGCGGTAGCGGGGAAACGTTTGTGTGCGTCTGCAGACACTCTGTGCCTGTCTCAAGCACTTGTATAATGAATAGATGGTACACATGAGCCCTAGGTAGTTCCTGGATAGTTTTACTCGCATTCACTGGCCAGGCGGGTGCAAGCTCACTTCTCCAGGCGCCCTGGCAACCGTATGTGTGTGACAGAGGGGTCATTTTCTCACACCATGCAGTGTTACTTCCAGGATTACACCGAAAGTGCTGTTGTGCTGTTGGAGCAATGGCAATTTACATGCCACCCCCCCCCCCCCCAAATCTCCTTCCAGTTGCCAGCACTGGGATGGAAACCTTAACCTCACCCTTATTTGAGCCCGAATGCTAGTTACATAGTTTGGTTGACTTGAGAGCTTTTCACAAATGTGGATGCTGAAGGGGTAGTCTTCTGTGGAGTTCCTTAGTACTGCAATGTTCTGAGCAAAAAGATATTCATTGCATTTTGTGGAACTGTGGTGTCTGAGAATATGAGATGACTTATCCACTAATAAAGGAACAGGAAGGAAAGCAGAACCCAAACTGAAGGGAGATGTCTTAACCTCATCAATTGGGTGGGCAAACTATGGCTTGGGAGCCATATGCGGCTCTTTCACACATATTAAGTGGCTCTTGAAGCCCCTACTGGCCTGTCGGCTGGCTCGGAGAAGGCATTTGTCTCTTTAAATCACTTATCCAAGCTGAGCCAGCCAGTGGCTTGGAGTATGCATATAAAGTTAATTTTTTATTTTCACTTCTCCCTCCATTTCCCCTCTCCATTTCTTTCTTTCTTTCTTTCTTTCTTTCTTTCTTTCTTTCTTTCTTTCTTTCTTTCTTTCTTTCTTTCTTTCTTTCTTTCTTTCTTTCTTTCTTTCTTTCTTTCTTTCTTTCTTCCTTCCTTCCTTCCTTCCTTCCTTCCTTCCTTCCTTCCTTCCTTCCTTCCTTCCTTCCTACATCTGATGTTTATTCTCTATGACTCTTACATTAAGGAAGTTGGGCCACCTCTAATATAAATTATGTGATTAATTAACTCCTGGTAGAGGGGGAAATGGCACAAAGAAATAGCTGCTGTGGAAACTGATGTAGCTGGGTCAACTCTTCTAAAGACTTTTGAAGCATGGGCATGTGCCATCAAGTCACAACTGACTTATGGCAACCCCAGCAAGGGACGGACATTCAGGGCAAGTGAGAAGCAGAGGTGATTCTTCCTCTGCAGAGTCTTCCTTGGTGCTTCCTGATCCAAGTACTGACACTACTTAGCTTCTGAGATCCAAGAAAGTTGGATTATACACCTTCCCTCTTGACTTCTGAAAAACTCAGCTTTAAAATTCATTTTTTCCTAACCCGATGAACACTAAGTTGGGAAAATAGCTGTTTGCATATCATAAATATGTGGGTTTCTGGCAGGTCATATAATTCTACTTTCAAGTGCTTTATATTTAAGGATGTGAAAATTTAGCATAAACTAACGGTGTTCTTAAATATAGATTCAGGTTGGTCTGAACAGAGTCCAGTGACACCTTTAAGACCAACAAAGTTTAATTCTGGGTATAAACCAGGAACGGAATTCTAGCAGGAGTTCCTTTGCATATTAGGTCACACACCCCTGATGTAGCCAATCCTCTAAGAGCTTACAGGACTCTTTTTTGTAAGCTCTTTGAGAATTGGCTACATCAGGGGTGTGTGGCCTAATATGCAAAGGAGCTCCTGTTAGAATTCCACCCCTGGTATAAGCTTTCATGTGTGTGGATACTAACCAAAGGGAAATATTTGAATGGTAGAGTTCAGAATTCAGTTGGCTTGCATCAATAATGACACTTGTTACTTTTGATTTTCTATGAAGTGTTGTCATCAGTTTTGGTTCTACTCACTTTCATTTCAACCATGGTTCTGTGGTTCCTTTTTCTACATGTGTCCTATGTTTGCACCATTGGTATATTATCGATGTGCACCATTAATACAGAGTTGATGCAAAAAAAATATGCAGAAATGTGTGTTGAAACTCTTTCCCCAAAGCATAGAATTAGGCTTGGCTTTCCTCCGTCTTCTTGGAGCAAGGAATACTTCAGAAGAACCTAAGAGATATCATCTTTGTATCTACAATGAGCATTCTTGAGGAAACAATTGTGCCTCCATTTTGGGAGGATACTTGGCTTGAAATTCCCCTATACTTTGTGATTGGCCTTGGATTCCCTGGAAGCCATTTTGTGATGATGCCCCCTACATATTTTCAAAATTAAAACATAACTTCACACCTCATGTCACAAATGTGTAAAGTGCCATCAAGTCACCACCAATTTATGGTGACCCCAGCAAGGGGCTTTCAAAGCAGATGAGAAGCAGAGGTGGTTTGCCATTGCCTTCCTCTGCAGAGTCTTCCTCGGTGGTCTCTCTTTGAAGTACTGAGCAATACTCCCTCTAAGCTATGGAGTCTTGTGAGCAAAAATTCTACTTTGTGAGCTACTGGCATTAAAGTTGTAAGCTACTGCATAAATTCGTTTGCTCTGGGGCCATTTTTCCAGAGCTAAGACAAAAATCTGTGAGCCAGAAGCTAAAAAGCTGTGAGCTAGCTTACACTAACTCAATTTAGAGGGAAGACTGGCACAGCCCCTGCTGAGCTTCTGAGATCTGATAAGACTGGGCTAAATCATGCCACCATCCTTCCCAAAACATGGACTCTGCATTCCACAAAGTGGAGCCTAGTACCCTACAGGTTGGTTGTGCTGAAACACAACTACAAGCTACTCTGAGGGTAAAATACATATGCAATACAAATTACCATGTCACAGAATAATTAGTGTACAAATCAAGATGGGGAAAGGGGAAGCATTGCAAATGTTTTACATATATTCTCGGAGCCAGGCTTTGAATTCAGCAGGAGCTCACAGGAGTGCAGTTCCTGAACCTTTCTGAGGGTTCCTCCTCCTCACCTACCGTGTCCATTGAATAGTAGGTGCAGCGCCATAACAATCGCTGAATGAGCTCCACCACCTATTTTTCTACAAAATGACCCCTGCTCGGAGCACAAAGGAGAGAGAGAGAAGCACCCCTTCTCGTACAAAGGAGCTGGTAGATTACATTCTCTCATCCTTTTAGCATCTGGATTCTTCACAAGCGACTCATGTCTCCCTTTTAAAAAATTCAAGCTGAGTAGATAAATGTGATTTAAAACCGAGAATGAGAGAGAGAGAGTAACTGTTTTACTGCCAAGCGATAATGTACCACTTGCAAAGCAGAGCTGGGGATTTTATCTAGTGCTTGGCAATTAGTAGCTTTACAGATACCAAGTCAGCACTTAATTTTTATTTGAGCAACTTCTGACTCTCCCCTCTGCCGCTGCCCCCCCTCACCCCAGCCTCCCCGCGCCTTCTGCAGCCAGCTTCTGACTTGCCCTCAGGACTAGCACCATGTGTTCCAGTGCGCAGCATGCTCGGCGAACATTCCCCGGGGAGCTTCCTGGCAGATGCGGTCCTCACCGTGATGTCCCCACCAGAGCCTGCTGCAGCCCTCACCGTGTGCGCAAGAGATGACAGAGCAGCCCGGCAGAAATAATTCATGACCATTGCACCAGAAACCAAAAGGCATTACTCCTACTCCCCCCCCATGCTTGGAAGCGCATCGTTTCTGACAGCTGACTCTGGTTTTGTGTGGCGGTCCTCAGGATTTATCAGCGGAGGCCTGATCTCCTCTCTAAATCAGGCAGTAAGTCCTGAAAATTTACAACCGCAGACTCAAAGCGCCTGGAAAAGCTGGCATGGGGGAGCCTGTCAGTTTTATTGCGATTCCCCGATGTGTATTTAATTATGCACCAAAGAATCAAGCTAAACAATTAAATCTGTTTTGACCAATTAAAAGCACATTAAATACTAATGAGTATTATTTTTGTAATGAGGAATGCTTGCTTGCCTTCAGACATTTGCAAAGCATTTTTTGAGCAATCTAGGTTCCGAGCAGGGTTGAATTTGAGCACCTTGAGTGTTGCTTTGAACTTCTTCCCTGCCTTAGGCCACTGTTTTGCATGGCATGAAGCAGGGCTTTTCTTGCAGAGAAAGCCCAGCAGGAACTCATTTGCATATTAGGCCACACCCCTTGACACCAAGCCAGCCGAAACTGCATTCCTGCTGAAAAAGACAAAGCCCTGGCAAGAAGGAACATTGTAGGAAAAGATGCAAATGCTGTGTATACTTATGGGCTGAGAGGTGGAACCAAAGAAAGCATCCAGAATCTTTAGAAGTATGCTTTGTTAAGGAGTTCTTGGTAATTTCATAATGGAGCAAACACTCCTCTGTTGGCCAGTGTTTGATTACAAAAAGTAGCCCAGTGCTTAAAAAAAAGTTCTAAATCATATCACAAATGTGTGCATGTGTATTTCTGTGATAGTAGAAGATGACGACATTGGATTTATACCCCACCCTCCACTCTGAATCTCAAAGTGGCTTACAACCTCCTTTATCTTCCTCCCCCTGTGAGGTAGGTGGGACTGAGACAGCTCTCACAGAAGCTGCCCTTTCAAGGACAACTCTGCGAGAGCTATGGCTGACCCAAGGCCATATCATCAGCTGCAAGTGGAGCAGTGGGGAATCAAACCCGGTTCTCCCAGTTCGAGCACTTAACCGCTACACCAAACTAGCTCTCGATAGTTTAAAAAAACAATCATGACACTGCTCAGTTTGGATTCACTCTACTAGAGTAGTTTGGCTACATCTTGGGATGACAATTGCCAGCTATCATCTGGAGATCTCCCAGAGTTTTCCTCCTCCTCCCTTATCTACCCAACTCACCCAGACGAGGGGGGGGACCATGGTGAAATCCATCTTGAACCTCCTGGGGGTGAGGAGGCCCTTCTCTTTTCCCATGCATGGTCCATCTCTTTTCTTTCCCAGACTTTCCCAGTTGACAGCCTGACTCCAAGAGCTGAACTTATTCATGTTAGTCTAGGTTCTAAAGGGATCAAAAGTACAATCCTATGCAGAGGTACTGCCTTTTAAGTAAGCAGAAAGCAGTGAGCTTAGAAGGATGAAACTGTTTAGGATTGTGTTGCAAATTATTTTGTGGGTTTTTGTTAAGCTTCCCAATCCCCAGGTCCCAGTGGGGGATCCCCCGGTTTTACAGGCTTCCCCCCTCCCCCACCCTCACAGCCACCACTTACCTCTAGATCTCTGGCAGGTTTAGAAACCTGCAAACAGGTCCCCTTACAAAATGCCTGTGTGTGCCTTTAAAGTTGAGCAGGAAGTACTTAATGGGGAAGGGCCAGTAGCAGAAGCTCTTCAAAGCACAGCCCCTTCCTTTGTTTTGCTTTCATTTTAGAGCAAGTAAGTGGGTGAGTATGAGATTTTGTGTGTGTGAGAGAGCGAGAGCAGCGTAGCTAGGGCTGCCAATCCCCAGGTGGGGGCAGGGAATCCCCTGGTTTGAAGGCCCTCCCCCCTTCAAAGTCATCAGAAAGCAGGGGGAGGGGAGAGAAATGTCTGCTGGGAACTGTATAATATTCCGTATGGAGTATTATTCCTATAATGGAGAATTGATCCACGGGGCTCTGGGGGGACTGTCTTTTGAGGTAGAGGCACCAGATTCTCAGTATAGCATCCAGTTTCCCTTCCCAAAATACCCACCAAGTTTTAAAAATATTTGACCGGGGGATCCAATTCTGTGAGCCCCAAAATAAGGTGTCCCTATCCTTCATTATTTCCTATGGAAGGAAGGCATTTTAAAAGGTGTGCTGTCCCTTTAAATGTGATGGCCAGAACTCCCTTGGAGTTCAATTATGCTTGTCACACCCTTGCTCCTGGCTCCACCCCCAATGACTCCTGGCTCCACCTTCAAAGTTCCCAGATATTTCTTGAATTGGACTTGGCAACCCTAGTTCTTGTGCTCCCACCTCCTGTTTCTGTCAGTTACACACCAATGTGATGAATAATATTACTGAGTACTCTCCATTGGGCAGGTGCACATATGCTTAGAAATGCAGCTGCCCCTAAGGACTCTGGGGTTTGTTTAATCTAAATCTACCAGCTTGGGTTCAGGGTTGGGAAATTCCTGGAGATTTTGGGGAGGAGCCTGGAGAGGCTGGGGTTTATGGAGGGTAGGGACCCCAGAGAGATATAATGCCACCAGGGCTTTTTTTGTAGAAAAATTCCAGCAGGAACTCATTTGCATATTAGGCCCCACCCTGATATCGCCATGGGTTCACACAGGGCTTTTTTGTAGAAAAAGCCAACAGGGACTCATTTCCATATTAGGCCACACCCCCTGATGCCAAGCCAGCCGGAACTGCATTCCTGTGTTCCTGCTCAAAAAAGCCTTGAATGCCACAATATTCACCCTCCAAAGTGGCCATTTTTTCACCAGAAGAAATAATCACTGTAGTCTGAAGATCAATTGTAATTCCAGGAGATCTCCAGACTCCATCTGGAGATTGGCAACTGTAGTACCAGTAGAGTGTCCCATTGAGCTGAGATCTGGCACAAGGGCTAATGGACAGGAATAATAACAATTGCATCCTGTCCTGGTAATGGTGGTGGAAAGTGCCGTCGAGTCACGGAGAACTTACGGTGGCCCTGTGGTCACCACATTAACCTTCTAAATACATCATCCATCCAGTTGACCTTTAATGAGACAAGCAGATTTGTGTTTCACTGTCCTATCAGTTCTTACTATCATGATGTCTGATGGCAGTTTTTCATGTACCTCTCGCTTTCCTAACACTTACCTAGTCTTTGACTTTGAGTAATGCACTGTTGTTTGATTTATTCATTTTGCCTCCTGCTCTATCCGGCAGACTTGCAGCCGTTTTACCAAACGTCCCCTGCTGTGCAGCTTCTGTCCCCTGCTGTGTAGCTCACACTCTAGCGTTTTGCCCCATGTGGTTCCCCTTGCTCTTCTTGCCCTTATTTTACTTTGCCTTCTTGTTGCTTCCTCTTTCCTTTAGATATATATTGTGCCATGGTTCAATTCCCAAGAATACTGTTATTCAAAATTACGGATAGTTTTCCCATATCGAGGCCTACGAAGAAACGCATTCTAGGATACCAGAAGGGGTACAGTCACAACCACAAACAAGTAATTTATTTTAGTACATTTCTATTCTGCCCATTCCCTGTAGGGCACAGGACAGAGTACAACATATGATAAAACAATAAAATACAATGAAAACATTCTATAAACAGACAACTCAACAGCACTCAGATTACCATGTCATCACATACTGCCCAGCCTAGCCATCTCACATCATGGCAGTTTTTATTCCATTTCCTAGCACAGATGACAGTGCTGACTGGGGAGGCCAACCAGATCAAGAATAGATGCCCGCAGCCTCAGCTAAAATCCTGGCGGAACAGCTCCATTGTACAGGCCCTACGGAAGGCTAATGGGGTTGCCAATCCCCAGGTGGGGGCAGGCCCTCCCCCCGCTTTGGAGGCCCTCCCCTCGCTTCAGGGTCATCAGAAAGCGGGGGGAGGGAAGGGAAATGTCTGCTGGATACTCATGATTCGCTATGGAGACTTATTCCCATAGAAAATAATGGAGAATTTATCCACAGGTATCTGGGGCTCTGTGGGCCCTGTTTTTTGAGGTAGAGGCACCAAATTTTCAGTATAGTATCCAGTGGCTCTCCCCAAAATACTCCTTAAGTTTCAAAAACAAAGGATTAGGGGGTCCAATTCTATGAGCCCCCAAAGAAGGTGCCCCTATCCTTCATTATTTCCTATGGAAGGAAGGCATTTAAAAGATGTGCAGTCCCTTGAAATGTGATGGCCAAAACTCCCTTTGGAGTTCAATTATGCTTGTCACACCCTTGCTCCTGGCTCCACCCTAATGTCTCCTGGCTCCACCCCCAAAGTCTCCTGGCTCCATCCCCAAAGTCCCCAGATATTTCTTGAATTGGACTTGGCAACCTTAAAGGCTAATAAGCCAGGTAGGGCCTGGATCTCAATAGGGAGCTGATTCCACCAGGTCGGGGCCAGGACTGAAAAAGCCCTGGCCCTAGTTAAAGTGAGGCGGGCATCTCTTGGGCCGGGGATGGCCAACAGATGTTGGAAGGCTGAACAAAACAACCTCCTGGGCATATATGGAAGGAGATGGTCCCGCAGGTATGTTGGCCCCAGGCTGCATAAGGCTTTAAACATTAGAACTAAAACCTTAAAGTGGATAAAGTAATGTTAGTGAACAGGGGGGCTTGAACACCCACCAATCCAGCTCACATTTTGTTCGCTGCTCCTAAATGGGGAGCCACTTTTCTCAATAATTGGTTCAAATGTAATGGTGAAGGCTCCACCCCTTTTGACCCCTAGTAGAACCCATCGGCCTCCTTCCATGCGGGCAAATTGGATCCCCCTTCCTTTACAGCCAGGGGCTGTTGTCAGATACAGCCCAGTTGTTTTGAAACCTCAAATGGCTTGAATTATACGATCAACCTCTCCCCACCCACACGTTCTCTGTCTCTTAACTTATCTAGAATCTCCTAGCATTTCTATTCAGCTTTCTTTAAAAAGAAGAGTGCGAGAGGCAAGATAAGAAAGAGCTTTAGATGATAAATGAATATGGGGAAAAAAAGAAATAATTATATGAATATTGCATTGAGGTTTGTTCAGAATTATGAAATCCTTAATTGCATTTTAGTTTACTCTTGTGTAAAAGGTCAAGAACAAATGGTTTATGAGCAACATGGAACCCCAAAAATAGTTTTCTTTAATTAAATGTAGTATCTCAGGTTTCACTTAATTACGAGAAAAAAAAAGCCCACGTTTCTAGCTCTTACGGTTATAGAGAGGAATAAATCACATGGCTATTATTCCTGGACCATCAGGATTATGAGCAATATATTAATTATGTTTGACTAAAACCATGCACTGCAAAGAAGCAGCTGATTAGATCTTGGAAAAATTGCTTGGCAATGTCATTAAGAGATAGGGTTGCCAGCTCTGGGTTGGGAAATACCTGGAGATTTGGGGGGTAGAGCTGGAGGAGAGCAGGGTTTGGGTAGGCCCCAAACATGTGCGTGTAAAGGGGCATAACCAAGTTCCTTTCTGCCAAAATGGGAATGGCACTGGCCTTTGATGGGATATAATGCCACCTCCCAAAATTATCCAGGTAACTGACCTTTGTTGCATGGGGATCAGTTGCAAGAGGAAAACCTATCGATTCTACTGTAAACTATGAACCTTGAGTCTGTGTTAGAAGTCACTGAAATCGGGTTCCAGTTTGACAGAATAACTGAAGACCAGTATTGAAACATCTTGAAATGTAGAGGACTGACCAACCGACCGACCAGGGGTGTCAAACTCATGAGGGCCGAATCTGACATAAATGAGACCTTGTCGGGATGGGTCATATTGGGACAGGCCGGGCCATGTCAGACTGGGCCATGTGTGTACCTATTTAAGATTAGGTAGCAGAGGACACAGACATACACAATTAAAGATTTTTTAAAAAATCTTAAAACATGCTTAAAACATTAGCACTCGTTGGTCTTAAACGTGCTTTCTGTCTCTCTCCCATGAGATCCAGGGAACTGGGCAAATAAAGCTCTGGCTCTTTCCCTCCTTCCTCAGGGGATGAGGAGGGGGAGAGGCCTCAGCCAATAGAAGGAGGAGAGGCTTGGCTCAGTAGCTCTGCTGTGTGATTGAGGGAGCCTGGCAAAGCAAGCTATCACTCTTCCCCTTCTTCCCCAAATGAGGAGCCTCAGCCAATGGAGAAAATAGAGGTTTTGCTCTGTAGTTCCTGTGTGATTGAGCAAATCTTGCAAAGCAAGCTGTTGTGCAAAAGGAAGCAAGACAGAGGGAGAAGGAAGCAGATGACAGTCAGTTGCTTGGGGGCCCCTGATTCGACCCCTGGGCCTCATGTTTGACACCCCTGATCTAGAGAGATCTGGATAGATAGATCTATACCTATAGATGTACACACAAACACACACACATATGCATGCATACACACTGTTGGCCATCATCTTCAGTTGTAGTATGAATTCTTTAAGTCAAGTATGTCCATTATTGCGTTAAGTAGGGTATTATCCAGAGAACATTTATATACTATTGAAAATAATGGGTCTTGATTTTATTAAATATTAAAAAAAATGGATTATGATATCTTAGTGGTTAGGGTTGCAAGCCCAACTCCTGCAAACGGTGGAAGCTTTTCTTTTGAGGGGGGCGGGGTCTGAGGCATTAAAAAAAAGTATTGCTCGCACCACAACATGTCATCTGGCAAAAATCCAGGGTGGTGTCAATGAGCTCAAAGCCACCCTGGAATGCTCTAGCAATTCCAAACCTGTGACATCAATTCCAGGTTTTCACTGGAAGTGACAATGAGATGCTCATGATGTTGTTCTCCTTGTTCATTTGTCTCCTGCTGCCAGGAGGAAAGCAGCAGAAACAGTGCTTCAAAACCATAGAGTTTGCCCCCAAACCAGAGCGTCACCATGTGGCATTCCCATTGTGATAACATCACTTGGAAGTGACATCATCACATCTGCAACAATGTCCCTGTTTGGGAGTTAAAAAAAACAGGTCTCTTTTAACAACCATAGAATGGGCCATGAGCTGAACTGGCTGTTCTCCACGCATCCCTGTCACATACGGCGGTGCAGTCCTGTCCTGATTAGTGTAATGTGTGAATTGCATGTGATGGCTCTCAGCAGCAGATGGCAACTTTTGTGATCCCCAGGACCCTGGAATGCCAGTCATGGACTTTGCCAAAGCAGTCCATGATCTACACATGCTACATCCTTCCTATAGGGTTGCCAAGTCCCCCACAGCTGCTGATGGCAGACTTTTTTTTCATACACGCACAGTGCATGAAGCACAGTGACATCACCCAGAAGTGATGTCTCATGCTGAGCATGTTGCACAGGGATACTCTAGGAATTCATGGGAAACTCTATGGTATCGTGTGGGGATGCTCTAGCAATTTGGGGGGGGACTGTATGATACCATAGAGTTCCTCCACCCAAATAGCTAGAGCATCTCCACATGAAACCATAGATTTTGCCATTAATTCCTAGAGCCTCCCTGCACAACGTGCTTAGCATGATAAATCACTGCTGGGTGCTGCACACGCTGTATGGCAATGCGACTCTTTGGGGGGAGGGATCCCCCTGAAAGCCTCCTCCCTGCCAGTGGATTGGGCCTGCCAAACCAGGGGGTCCCCGCCCCATTGGGAATTTGGCAGCCCTATCTTCCTAAGAACAGAGGCTTCCCAAGAGCCTGAACAACTCCAAAAAAACAGCTTCTTAAAGAAGCCTAGCATAGTCTGAATTTGTGAATCAAGACCCAATTTGTTTGTCACTGAGCATATGAAATAGCTGCCAGGAAAAAAAAGAAAAGAAAAGAAATGTCTCTGTGATTCAGTTCCATATTGCATTAGTAATGCTGTCTTCTGGCAATAGTATTTACGTTTTTCTTCCCCCAAGGAGAAATTATTGTAGAGCCTGGTTCAGTTATGCCTGGGTAACATTCGGAAGCTCGGGACACCTGGTAAGCCGGAATCACACCAGTGCTTTCCAATCCATCCTCTAAGAGTGTCATCAATGCTGTCTTGGGTGCACTGGTTAAGTGTGCAGCCTCTAATTTGGGAGAACCAGGTTTGATTCCCCACTCCTTATCCACACACAGCCTGCTGGGTGACCTTGGGTCAGTCACAGTTAAAACAATTTTATTTGGTAACATATGGTAACAAATTATATTTCTTGCATCATTAATAACTTCTTTTATCTATCCCATATATTACTTTCTACCCACCCCTCCCCCCATTACTTGACCCCCGCCGGTGTTATTTACTTAAAGTACTAATGTTTAAAGGTACCCTTAACTAATGAAAACAAAAATTAATATTCTTCTTTTTTCTAAGACTTAATTATTATCAAAAAATGTCCAATGTCCTTTTATTTTCCATTCTTTTTCTACATATCTTCTGAACTTTTTCCACTCCATCTTAAAAACTTCTAAATCATAGTCTCTTAAAATTCTTGTTAATTTGTCCATTTCGCTCCATGTCATAACTTTTACAATCCAATCCCATTTCTCTGGTATTTTTTCTTGCTTCCACAACTGCGCATATAATGTCCTAGCAGCTGAAAGCAAGTACCAAATTATAGTTCTTATCTTCTTTTGGAAATTTTTCCATTTGTAGTCCCAACAGAAAAGTCTCTGCAACTTTCTTAAATTCATATCCCAAGATCCTAGAAATTTCTTGTTGAATCATCTGCCAATACTTTTTTGCTCTTTCACAAGTCCACCACATATGGTAGAAAGAACCTTCATGTTTTTTACATTTCCAACATCTATCTGGCATCTTATTATTCATCTTTGCCAATTTCTTAGGAGTCATATACCATCTATACATCATTTTAAAACAGTTCACTTTAATACTAATTTTAAGTCTGGTAGTTGAAATCCACCTCTCTCTTTTTGCATCTGTTAAAAATTTCAATTTAATTCTTGGTTTCTTCCCCGTCCACACAAACTCTGAAATTTTTCTTTGCCATCTATTAAATTGTTTACCGTCTTTCACAATCGGAATAGTTTGAAACAAATACATTATTCTTGGTAGAATATTCATTTTTATTGCGGCTATTCTACCCAACAGTGACAAATTAAGTTTATTCCACTTTAACATATCTTCATCCATTTTACGCCATAGCTTCTCATAATTATTTTTGAACAAATCAATATTCTTTATTGTTATCTCCACACCCAAATATTTTACCTTGTAGGTAACTTCACAGCCCGTTAGTCTCTGCAATTGTTGTTGCTTATTTATTTGCATATTTTTACATAGAAGTTTTGATTTTTCTTTATTAATACAAAGTCCCGCCAACTCCCCATTTTCTTGTATTTTGGCTAACAACAAAAGTGTGACTTGTATGGGGTTTTCATTTATAAACATTATATCATCTGCAAATGCTCTGTATTTGTAAGTAAATCCTTTCACTTTTAATCCTTCTATTTCTTTATCTTCTTGAATTTGCATCAGTAATATTTCAAGAGTCATTTTAAACAACAGTGGAAAAAGTGGACAACCTTGTCTTGTACCTTTACTAATTATCATGTCTTCTGTAGGATCAGCATTTATACATAGCCTTGCACGTTGTTCAGTATATATTGCTTTTATCATTCTTATAAAGCTTTCTCCCAGCTCCATTTTCTCCATTACTGCAAACATAAAATCCCAATTTAAATTGTCAAATGCTTTCTCTGTGTCCACAAAGAATAATGCTACTTCCTTTTCTGGATGTCTTTCATAATATTCTACAATATTTACAACAGTTCTGATATTGTCTCTTATTTGCCTGATGTAGCCAATTCAGCAGGAGCTCACGGGAGTGCAGCTCTTGAACCTTTCTGAGGGTTCCCCCCCTCCTCCCCATCTACCTACCTTGCCCATTGAATAGTAGGTACAGCTGCATAACAATCTCTGGATGAGCTCCACCACCTATTTTTCTACAAAACGACCCCTAGATGTAGCCAATCCTTCAAGAGCTTACAGAGCTCTTATTACAGGCTGGACCATGTGTGTCATAAGACATAATGCCAGGTAGTAGAGATATAAACTTTATAAAGGACGCAGACAAACACAATTAAAGATATATTTTTTTAAAAAAATTAAAACGTGCTTAAAACATTAGCACTCACTGGTCTTAATGGTGTTTTCTTTGTATCTCTCCTGTGTGATCCAGGGAACTGGGTAAAGGAAGCTCTGGCTCTTTCCTTCCTTCCCCAGGGGCCAGGAGGGAGGAGCCTCAGTCAATAGAAGGAAGACAGGCTTGTCTCAATAGCTCTGCTATGTGATTGAGAGATCCTGGCAAAGCAAGCTCTCCCTTCCCACCTTCCTCCCCAAGGGAAGAGCCTCAGCCAATGGAGAAAACAGGTTTTGCTCTGTAGTTCCTGTGCAATTGAACAAGCCTGGCCAAGCAAGCTGTGATGCAGTAGGAAGCAAGAAAGAGGAAGAAGGAAGCAGACGACAGCAAGTTGCTCGGGGGCCTGATTCGGCCCCTTAGCCACATGTTTGGCATCCCTGCATGTTCATTGATAGTGCATGTGAACAGTTCATTTTTTGTAAAGTACCAATGTGTCTGTAGTCAGCAGTTCCATGGCTAATGCCAGGAAGGGGGAGAAATCTCCAGTTCCTCCTGGCAATTAGACCATTGCACAAGTAGATGCAAAGAGAACGAATTTACAAAGTGTGGACTTTCTCACTCGGCTCCAGTGTTTCCAGGAATTGCACCCGCTTTACAAGGAGCAATTAACTTTATCTGCAGAGTCTGCAAAAAAACACCCACGCTCCCATGAGCTGACATTGTCTACGCCAGCTGGTCAACCCAGACTGAAATGATTATGGAAGAGCTTGAGTGTTTGAAGTATCTAATATGTCAGCTAGCAGGGTATGTGTACTGACTTAGAATTATAGGCTCCTGGTATCAATAATTGAGAAGAGACTGGCCCATGTGATAAAGCTATAAGATTAGCTTGAGACAGGGGCCACTTGTATGGATTAGAGGTGAGCAAATTGTTCTCTGTTTCATCTCTTCATAGTTTTTTCTCAACTGTTTCCATGTTCTGCTTTTCCCTGCTTGTTTTCTAGGTTGATTTGTACTGTGCATGCATGTTGTATATGATACACAATTTATAAGCAGGGAAGCCAGTCTCCAGAGAGGACCTGGTGATCCTCTGGATTACAGCTGATCTCCAGGGATCAATTACTCTGGAGAAAATGGATGCTTTGGAGGGTGCATTGTATCCCAGTGAGGTCCCTGTTCTCCCCAGGCTCCAGCCCCAAGTCTCCAGGAATTTCCTAAGCTAGATTTGGCAACCCTACCTCTCTAGGGTTGTAAGCTTCCAGGTGATAGCTGGAGATCTCCTGGGATTACTACTGATCTCCAGGCAACAGAGATCAGTTCCCCTGGAGAAAATGGTTGCTTTGGAAGGTGAATTCTATGGCATTATACCCCACTGAAGTCCCACCCCTCTAGGGTTGCCAAGTCTAACTCAGAAAATACTTTGGGGATGGGTCCAGGAGACTTTGGGGGGTGGAGCCAGGTGACTTTCCCGTTCCCTAAAGTAAATAAGTAAAAATACAGCAGTACAATTACACTGAATACAGTCTTCATTTCCTCGCCTCCTGGCAGCTGGCTACATTTCCACTCCTTTCTCTCTCTTACACACACACACACAGAGCAGTGAAAATAAACACAGTTTGGAAGCACACACTTTGTGGTCTCACTGGGGCAATTTACTCACCATGGGAGTTGTTGAATGCTATATACTCAACCAATTTCTTCAGACTAAGACAGGGAAAGCAGAGGTTCTACTTTACTATATACCGTCTATTTTTCTGTGCAAACAAGTTCTGGAGGGACTGTAAAACAAACTTGAGAAACAAGGGTGCTTTCCTTTCTTTTATCATTGTTCTGCCGCCATTCAGCCTAGCTCTGGAGAAAGGCACACACACCTTTCTAAAAGCAAGCTGTCCCAAGCATCTTCTTAAGCCTTCTGTAGTGGAAAGACACATCGTGGCTGTTGGGACAGGGCTCTCCCCCTCTGGCCAGCTGGCTGGAGGCAGGAAAGAGCCTGCATAACTAAGAGATCCCCTGCTGTGACTTGGGGATTGGCAAGCCTATCCCCTCCCCAACTCCTCCTCAGGCTCCACCCTCAAAATCTCCAGGTATTTTCCAACCTAGAGGTGGCAACCATACCACACTGGTGGCCAGCTGAATTTGGCAACTCAATTTTATATGGGATTTATACATTCAGTATACACACAATGTATATGAATATATCAAATAGTACATTGGCAGGCCCCTATCACAATAAATGAAAGCTGTAAAGCTGGGCAACCCTACCCCACTTGGGCTGCAAAACTCCAAGTGGTAGCTGGAGGCAGGGCTTTTTTTTTTTGTAGCAGGAGCTCCTTTGCATATTAGGCCACACCCACCTGATGTAGCCAATCCTCCAAGACCTTACAGGGCTCTTAGTACAGGGCCTACTGTAAGCTCTTGGAGGACTGGCTACATCAGGGGTGTGTGGCCTAATATGCTAAGGAGTTCCTGCTACAAAAAAAAGCCCTGGCTGGAGGTATCCTGAGATTACAACTGATCTCCAGGCAATAGGGGTCAGACAATTTAACAGATAATGTTCATTTAATGGGGGTTTCAATAATGTTGGAAAGTAGGTAAACTTAAGATGGTGGGCTCTCCTTCCTTGGAGGTTTTTAAACAGAGGCTGGATGGCCATCTGATAGCAATCCTGTGAATTTAGGGGGAGGTATTTGTGAGTTTCCTGCATTGTGCAGGGGGTTGGACTAGATGACCCTGGAGGTCCCTTCCACTCTATGATTCTAATGGTGGAAAAAAAAATCAGAATCAGAGGTTTGATTGACAGGAGAGGGGAGTGTGAATGAAACGTACATCTTCAGGTTGAAATAGGGGGTATGAGAAATTTCAGATCATCCCTAATTACAGACACAATGTCTTTACTTGTTGGAGGCTCTTCGATGAATGCTTGACTTTCTCCAACAGGAAAAGAAACCTGGTGCATTATCTTATTCCGTCCATCAATTTTACTGTTGTTAGAGTATTTTGTACCTTGACCTTTGTAACGCAGCTCTGCCGAATGTACAGCAAAATAATGTAAATTGATAGTGTTGCTGCTACATAAAGATGCTATCAAGCATTAAACGCTAAAGCGCTCGAGAAGAACACAGCCAGGTTGCTGGAATGTGTTAGAATGATAAGAGATTCTGTTCCTGAATATGAATTTGAAAGAGGCATAAAAATGCTTTAGAGCCAGAATTCCTCTTTTTTTATTGGGTATCTTAAAAAGCGACAGACAAAGAGAAAACTGTAGTGCTAGGGAACTGTAGTAGTTGAGGGATACTTTCTTTTTAGCATGGAATGCATCCCCTGAATAATAAAATAGTTAAAATGATTTTTCTTTGACGTTAGAAGGAAGATTAATAGGTGTGTTTTCTTGAATAATTGGCCTACAGCTAACAAATAAAGGAAGTGCTGTTGCTGATTGTGTATAACTAATCCAATAAATATAGCTAAATAATCTGTAATGCCTTTAAAGAAAGCTAGCAGCATCCCAAATTCAGTTGCTTCTGAAAAGAAAGGAATTGGATTGATTGTGAAATGCTGAGAACAAGTTTACCAACATTTTTTTAAAAACACTTTCCACCAAAGAATCTTTAGGGCCGTTACTGAATTTCAGAGAAACGCTGCTTGGATCTGAAAGAAAAAAAACCAAACCATTTTCAACATAGTATCAAACCACATTTTTTTTTACCAACTATCCTAACAAAATATAATATAAATATGACCATTCCAGCAGATTCCTGTTTTTGCATTGGTTGTGTACAAATAGTGCAAAAAAGGCGTATAGCCCCTAAATGGTGTAAACAATATTTTAAACACTACTGAAACAACGAAGACATTGGCAAGAGCAGCAGCGAAAAGAAGCAAAATGCAAAAAATAATAAGCAAAATGCAAAGATTCAGCAGGAGAATATATAAAAATGAAATTGAATGGTAAAAGAACAGGAGGAGGAAGAGGATGGATTTATACCCCATCCTTCACAGAGCAGTTTCCTTTGGTTCCTAGAACTACCTGCGTAACTGCAGCAGTTCTCCTGAATGCCATTTTGTGCTGATGCAACAGTAGAAAATAAGGAGAACCAATTTCTGCTATATTTGACAGGAAAATGAACAGAACTTGGGAATCATCGCTTGCATCTTTCTTTTCAAATGCCTGCTGGCATAACTCCTATGAATATCTACAGTAGGAGATCTGCTAAACACCAAAACAGGCCACTCACTTTGATAATGCCACTTAATTCTTGTGGTGGACAGTCAGGCCTTTGCTTAGAGCTGCTCTTCCCACGCTATTCTGTTCTCTTGTTCCAAGCTGGCTCTTTCTCTTCTAACAAAATAACAAAACTCAAAAAGCTGTTAATGCATTTCCAAGGAGAAAGCAGAATGGCGATTGTGTGTGTGTGTGTGTGTGAGGGGGGAGAGAAACAACTCACAGTCTGTCCCTGCCTGACCATCCCCAAAAACTGGTTTTAAAATCACAGCTGAGGAAAGAAATTGCCACAATTTGGATAAGAGGAAAGGCGGGAGGATTATCACGGCTCGAAGAAATTAACTGTTTGGCTGTGGAGAAAGCAAAAGAATAAAAACTAGTAATCTACTCATTACAGCGTTCTGGCACAATCAAGTGTGGAAAAAAAATGTTCCAGCCGGCTGACGAGAACAGCAGCTGGGTGGGCTGCATTATAGCCTCAGCCAGGCCCAAACTTGTTTGCGTTTTTGGAGCCATGAAGGCTTCATCCATCTTATTTCCTGTGAAGTCATTTCTCTCCGCCTCCTCCATGACCCACTTGCTTGATCAGGTTAGGCTGAACAAATTCTTGAGCAAAAAGTCTGGTTGGAATCCTAATAGGGTTGCCAAGTCCAATTCAAGAAAGATCTGGGGACTTTGGGGGTGGAGCCAGGAGCAAGGATGTGACAAACATGATTGAACTCCAAAGGGAGTTCTGGCCATCACACTTAAAGGGACCACACACCTTTTAAATGCCTTCTTTCCATAGGAAATAATGAAGGATAGGGGCACCTTCTTTTGGGGCTCGTAGAATTAGACCCCCTGGTCCAATCTTTTTGAAACTTGGAGGGTATTTTGGGAGAGGCACTGGATGCTATGCTAAAATTCTGGTGCCTCTACCTCATAAAACAGCTTCCCCAAAGCCCCAGATACCTGCAGATCAATTCTCCATTATTTTCTATGAGAATATGTCTCCATAGGGAATAATGGAGTTCCCAGCAGACATTTCCCTCCCCCGCCCCGCTTTCTGATGACCGGAAGCGGGCGGAGGGCCTCCAAACCGGGGGATCCCCTGCCCCCACCTGGGGATTGGCAACCCTAAATCCTAAGGTTTCAACCTTGTATAGCTGGTGCAACCATAATTAGGGGTGCCAACTCTGGGTTTGGAAATTCCTGGAGATCTGAGGGCAGGATTTGGGGAGCTGAGATAGTTCAGCAAGGGTGTGATGCCACAGACTCTATTCTCCAAAATAGCCATTTTCTCTGGGAGAACTCCTGCTCCCAGGCACTGTGGGGGTTCTCCCACTTTGGGGGTCCCCAACCCACTAACCCGCAGTGGGCTGGTGGGGGAATCCCCTCCGGATGTTGCCACCATGATGATGTCACTCATAAGTGATGTCATTGTGCCGGTGACATCACATGCTAGCCGCTCTAGGAGCTTCTGGGGAAACTTTATGGTTTTCCTGGACATTCTTGCAATTTGGAAGGAAAACTCTATGGTACTGGAGGCCGGATGGCACTTGGCAATCCTAGGCTCAGTTGTACTTCCGAGAGATCTCCAGGCCTCACCTGGAAGTGTCCAGCCCTAAACCAAGTCGTGTGTAACGTCTGCTCAATTAAAACTTATTTTTGACATAAACAACAAGGCTTTTTTGCCCTGGAAGAACTTGACAGAATGGAGTTCTAGAACCTCTTCAAGGAACAATTTTTTTAAAAAATGTATAAAAGTTCAGGAGGGGCACATCTGTGCTTCTCCTTCGTTTCACTCTTGAATAGGGCTTTTTTGTAACAGGAACCTCTTTGCATATTAGGCCACACCCCCTGATGTAGCCAATCCTCCTGGAGGTTACAGTAGGCCCTATACTAAGCACCTTGCCAGCTCCAGAAAGATTGGCTACATCAAGGGTGTGTGTGCAAAGGAGTTTCAGCTACAAGAAAGTCCTGCTCTTGAGAGTTTTTTCCCAGAAAAAAACCCCTGTTATGATTTCTCAGTCCACTAATTTTTTAAAATAAATTATCTGCACTTTTTTTTTTTTGCCTTTGCAACAAATTCTAAACCAAAATATATTGTTCTGCTTTGGCTCAAGGCAATCTCCAGGACCTATTTATCGTATTCAGAATAAACAGTGACTCCTTTCAAAGGCAGCTTGGGCTTCAACTGCTATGTGCAGCCATTCAAATCCATGGTTACCCGGCTAGCTTATTAAACCAGTCATCTACCTCAAGAGCCTATTACTGTGAGACAAGCAGCTGATCTAATACAGATCTAGTAGGAAATGTACGAAATGCAATTTCACAGGGCAGAGTTGGCTCACCGCATTAGATTATTGTCGGGAAAGAGAATACTGGGTTGGCCTTCTGTTACCTCAGTCAAGAAGGTAACGATGTCGTTCTAATCCACAGACCACTCCGGTCTGGATGGATTGTGGCACCGAGAAACCTTTGTCTCTTTACTTTTGTCAGAAGTGCTCAGAAAGTGCTGGCTAGACCAAAAGGGTGGGATTGTCTGAAACCTTTGAATAAGAGAAAGGCCCAGCACCATTGCTTTGAATAGTTTAATTCATGCGGAGCTGAGGTGAAATATATTATCTGTGCAGTACAATTCCCCACCCCCACCCCCATCCTTCCTCGGAAGAACACAGAGCAGCATACACGTTCTCTGTCCCTTCTCAAATTTGTCTTCACAACAACACTGAGGTACATTAGGTTGAGGGAGAGTGGTTGCTCCATGGAGCGATGGCCACAGGGGATTGGACACAACGTTGAAAGGGGATTGGACAGATTGATGGAGGAGAGGTCAATCAGCGGCTATTAGGGCTGCCAAATTCCTGGGCCGGGTGGCAGTTCTCCCACTGTGGAGGTTCCCAACCCGCCAGCCCACATTGGGCTGGTGGGGGGATCCTCCCCTGATGTTGTCGGTGTGATGACGTCACTTGGAAGTGACATCATCATGCCAGCTGTAATGTACTGAGTTCCGAGACGTTTAGAAGGTTTTTTGGCGAGTACATCACAAAGAGGACATGGTGGGGCGGGGTCCCCGATTATATACATCTCCCGGCACAACCCCCTTACCTGGCCAGGTCCAATCCTGGCCAGTTAAACTTCCCGCCACAGATCTTCATAGGCGGAGTGCATTTTTGTCCTTACGTCTGGCAAATTGCAGTTTCCCACTGGTCACCTCTATGCACGCGCACTCGCACTGTGTTGTAAATTCAGGGACCAAATTGCAAGACACAACACTCCTCCCCCCCTAGTTCAAGAAACATAGTCTTTCAAATAAGCCGGTGGCCTTCATTCCGTGTTCGACCTCCTAGGTTCAGTCTGGGGAACTGGAACGGCAGCTGTTGCTGCAGGGGCCACTGGTTCCTCGTTGTGGGGCAAAGCCGAAAGAGCGCTGTCCGGTGCCTGCAGCCACTCTAGGGGCTCCCCTTGGCCCCCCCACTGAGGAGGGGTCACTCCAGCTGCTATGGGGCCACTCTGCCAGCAGGGCCGGTGAGGCTGGCACCAGCTAGGTGGCTTCTGGTGGCATTACAGTTATCACCCCACTCCCTGCTCCCCCCCCCGGCTCTGCCGGTTCTTCCAGAAAGGTGCGATGGCACAGCTGATCTATGTGTCTCTGGAGAAGCTGGCCCCCTTCTGACGAGACCTTGTAAGAGCGGAATCCGGTGACACGCAGCACTCGGGCTGGTAACCACTCCAGCCTGCTTGCAAAGTTCTTCGCATAGACCGGGTCCCCTGGAAAGAACCCTCTAGTAGCTTCTCTTGTCTCAGGGGAGCTGCGGAGGTTCGGGGCCCAGTCGGGATGCAACCTATCTAGTCTAGTGGTTAACCTCCTACCCATGAGCAGCTCGGCAGGGCTTAAGCCGGTGACTGAGTTGGGGGTGATTTGGTTCCCAAAAAGGAAGGCTGCCAGGCAGTGGTCCCAATCCCCCTGCACTATGTGACCTAGGGCCTCCTTGGTGGTGTGCACCATGCACTCTGCTTGGCCATTGGTGGCTGGATGAAAGGGGGCGGACCGTATGTGCCAGATGAGGTACCTATTCAGGAACTCCTGGAAGTCCCGGGAGGTAAATGCGGTACCGTTGTTCGTGACTAAGGTCTCGGGGATCCTGTGGGTGCAAAAGACCCTCTGTAGGGCTCTGACTGCGGCCGCAGTGGAGGTTGAAGCTACAGGGATCACCTCCAACCACTTTGTGTAGGCGTCCACCAAGATAAAAAAAAATATTTGACCCTGGTATGGCCCCGCAAAGTCTAGGTGTAGCCGGGACCATGGCACACGAGTGGACTCCCAGTGGCGGATGGGGGTGCTGAGCGGATCTGGCTGGAACTCTTGGCAGGGTTGGCACCTTCTAACCCACCCCTCTATCTCTTCGTCCATCCCCAGCCACCAGACATAACTACGCACCAGGGCCTTGAGGGGAACCCCACTCGATCTGGGAACTTGGCAGCCCTAGGGGAGGGGAGGGGAAGGTAGAAAGAAAGCAACTTTAAATGCACTCTCCAAGCCACTTGCAGGCTTGGCTTGGAGAAGTGATTTAAAGAGAGAAATGCTTTCTCCAAGCCGGCTGACAGGGTGGTAGGGGCTTTGAGAGCAACACAATTGCTGATAACAGATGGGTGGTTTAAGCCACCCCAGGGATGGGAGGCAGGCAGATCAAAAAAATGTGTACAGTGCACATCTGCCTGCTGTCCGCATACCGCACACAGCCCATCCTAGGCCAGATTGAAGCCACCTCAGAAAGGTACCACAAGGCGACTCCTAGGCACTTCCCTGGCAGTCTGGACGGCCAGGAAGTGTCCAGGGAGTGGCTGACAAGCACACAAGCACTCTGGAAGCTTCTCCAGGGAACACACAGCCCGTCCCTGTTCCAGGGGTGGGCTGCATGCTGTCCAGGGGCTCCCGACCACTCCTTTTCTGGCCAGCTCACTTCCAGGGCAGCTTGATGCTGCCCAGGGCTGGCCTTCTGTTCTCAGGCAATTTGTGTGAAAAAGCCACATGTGGATCCCGAATTGCAGTTTGGCTACCTCTGGATTAGGCTAAAACAGAACAACTGGTCAAGTGACCTTCATGGCCATGGGGATTTGAACCCTGCTGTCTCTGGCCCTAGCTTAACATGCCAGCTATGCTGCCATGCTGGCTGTCCTGGACCAGCATAGGAGGGTTTGTTGAAGGACTGTTGGGTCCTACAGAATTGCATGTATGGAAGGGTTGGCTCACCATTCTTTCATATGTAGATGAAACAATGCAGATGAAACAATGAGTTTTGTGTAGGGTTGCCAGCTAGAGGTTGGGAAGCATCTGGAGATTTGGGGATGGGGAGGAGCCTGGGGAGGAGAAGGGCTACGTACCATGGAATCTACCTTTCAAAGCATCAATTTCCTAGAGGGGAACTGAGCTCTGTAGCCCTAGAGATGCTGTAACTGGTAGGGCTGCCAAGTTCCTGGGCTGGGTGGAGGTTGTCCTGCCCTGGAGGTTCCCAATCCGCTGGCCCACATTGGACCGGCAGGGGGATCCTCCCCTGATGTCACCAGCATGATGGCATCACTTGGAAGTGCACTGGCCACTCTAGAAGTGTCCGGGAAAACTCTATGGTTTTCCCAAACACTCTAGCAATTTTGGAGGGAAAACCCTTTGTTACCATAGAGGCCATAGGCTGTGGGGGACTCGGCAGCTCTAGTAACAGGCACCACCGGGAAGCTAGAATTCTTAGTTCTGTAGCGCATTAACTGAGGTTTGTTTGTTTGTTGACTTCAGGGCCTTTTTTGTAGCAGGAACTCCTTTGCATATTAGGTCACACATTCCTGATGTAGCCAATCTTCTTGGAGCTTACAGGGTTCTTAGTACAGGACCTACTGTAAGCTACAGGAGGATTGACTACATCAGGTGTGTGGGGCCTAATATGCAAAGGAGTTCCTGCTACAAAAAAAAAAAAAAAGCCCTGACAGGATTTATGACTCACCCAATCCTTGCTACTGCGATGTATCAGGGAAAACATACATAAAATAAAACAATTTAAACATTACAATACGATTTTAAAACAGATGGTGATTATTGGTTAATCCTATTTCAGGCTGCTGGCAACTTTGCAGGCAGGGGGAAGAGGCAAAACAGATGTAGAGAAAGGAGGAGGAGGAGGAGTAAATAACTGGCGAAACTAAAGAAGAAAACCCCACTTACTAATTTATAAATTTTCCGAATCGAGCCAAGGTAGTTGTCATTCCCATGAGACTATTAGAGCAGGTGGTGTTTGTTACTCCAAACCAGCCCACATTGTGAGAACAATAGGGCTTCAATATTAAAAAAAGATAGTTGTGGCCTTGTGATAACATACTTAATATTGCTCCTTGGAATCATGCTCATTTTGAAATACAGATGGCAGTGAGGTGGGTAGCAACCAGAAAGAGAGAGGGCTTTTTGGTGGTGGCACCTTCTTACTAACAGCTCTCCCCTTTGATGTCTTCACTGTACCTAACCTATTGTACTTTAGGCATCAAAGGCTTTCATTTGCCACATTTGACTGATTGCTGGTTATAGTATAAAGCATTATTTAATGTGTATCATTATTTCTGCAGCTTTATTCTCATTTTGGTCCTTTGTCCATGAAACATTATGTGCAGCTATCTTTGTTTGATCAACCAGCATGCTGTAGTTTTTAAGAGTGGCAGTCTCTAATCTGGAGAACCAGGTTTGATGACCCACCCCTCCATATAGGATTGCCAGCTTCCAGATAATGCCTAAAGATATGCTGGCAATCTGATCTCCAGGCAACAGAGATAATTTCACCTGGATAAAGTGGTTGCTTTTGAAAGGTGGATTCTACAGCATTATACCCCATTGAAGTCCCCCCCCTCCAATCCCAGCTTTCCTCATGCTCAATCCTCAAAGTGTCAACATATTCATAAGAACATAAGAGAAGCCATGTTGGATCAGACCAATGGCCTATCCAGTCCAACACTCTGAGTCACACAGTGGCCAAAAAACCAGGTGCCATCAGGAGGTCCATCAATGGGACCAGGACACTAGAAGCTCTCCCACTGTTGCCTCCCTAAGCACCAAGAATACAGTGCATCACTGCCTCAGACAAAGAGTTCCAACAATACTTTGTAACTAATAGCCACTGATGGACCTCTGCTCCATATGTTTATCCAGTCTGCTCTTGAAGCTGTCCATGTTTGTAGCTGCTACCACCTTCTGTGGCAGTGAATTCCATGTGTTAATCACTCTTTGAGTGAAGAAGCACTTCCTTTTATCCATTTTGGCCAAAAACCCAGGTGCCATCAGGAGGTCCATCAGTGGGGCCAGAACACTAGAAGTCCTCACACTGTTGCCCCTCCCAAGCACTAAGAATACAGAGCATCACTGCCCCAGACAGAGAGTTTCATCTATACCCTGTGGCTAATAGCCACTGATAGACCTCTGCTCCATATGTTTATCCAATCTCCTCTTGAAGCTGTCTATGCTGGCAGTCGTCACCACCTCCTGTGGCAGTGAATTCCCAACCTTATGCTGGCAACCTCATCACCACATGAAGTCAGGTGGGTTGGGAGGCCTTGAGCCAGTCAGTTCTTTACATAAGTTGGTATTGCAGTTAAGTGTGCAGACTCTTATCTGGGAGAATCGGGCTTGATTCCCCACTTCTCCACATGCACCTGCTGATGTGGCCTTGAGTCTGTCACAAGTTCTTGCACAGCTGTTCCTCTCAAGAGCAGCTTCTGTTAGAGATCTCTCAGTCCCACCACCTACCTGACAGGGTGTTTGTTGTGGGGAGAGGAAGGGAAAGGAGATTGTAAGCCGCTCTGAGACTCCTTTGGGTAGTAAAGGGTGGGGTATAAATCCAATTCTTCTTCTCCTCCTCCTCCTCTTCTCCTCCTCCTCCCTCTTCTTTTTCTCCTCCTCCTCCTAGCTTTCTCAAGCCCACCAGTATGTCGTGGGGAGGGGGAGAGAAAAGGCAATCGTAAGCTGCTTTGAGGTAGAGAAAAGTGCAGTATAAAAGGTAGAGAAAAGTGGGATATAAAAACCTGCTCTTCTTTTAATCCTTTTTAAAAGTATTTTAAACTGTCAGTTCTGATCTTTTTGACTGGTGTTTGTCTCCTGGTTTCAACATATTAAATTATTTGAGGGTTTTATTGCTTCAATCTGGTTGTCAGCTGTCTCCATCTAACTGGCAGTGCAATCCTAGAGAATCACTGCAGTTGAAAGCCATTTATTTCATTGGGTGTAGGCAGGAGTAACTGCTTTGGATTGCATAGTGAACTCATCAAAGGACTTGGATCTAAGTACAAGCATTACAAAAAATGGAAAGGCATAGATCTTTTCCCCATATACTGCTTGTACCTTCAGTTTGGTTTGCAGCCAGAAAGATATTTGCAAAGATGTGTATATTGCAGAATATTGTGCACAATTTTGTTTTTGATTGGGTGGTTTTGGGTTCATTTGATGTTTTTGAACTCAACTGGAATTGTGGACTAAGTCAAGCCTTTCTGGTGGACATCTGGTATCTGCTTCTTCTTTATATCCACGCACATGAGCGAACAAGCACGAATAACGGACAGTAACTCTGAGATGCTGCCAATGGGGCTAAATTGCCTTGTCATGAAAATCTGAAACTTATAAAAGACCTGGATATGAGAGAGCCATTACAATAATGATCTTATTGGCCAGTGGCCAGCCCTGGACCACTCAGTGGAAAACTGAGAGTCCCGGACGGCCAGCTGCCAATGTCTCTTAATGCGATCAAGCAAATTTTTCAAAGGACATATGAACGCATGAAGCTGCCTTCTTCCAAATGAGTCTATCAAAGTCAGTATTGTCTACTCGGACTGGCAGCTGCTTTCCAGGGTCTCATGCCAAGATCTTTCTCATCACCTACTGCCCAATCCTTTGAACTGGAGATGCCAGGGACTGAACCTGGGCTGGCCCTTGACTGTCTGGCACCCTAGGCAAGGCAAACTTCTGGCACACACCCTGCCCCCCCCCCCCTGCACTGATAATGTCATCGAGTCACACGGGGGCAGTGTTCCCTCTAAGCTGAGTTAGCATGAGCTAGCTCACAGATTTTTAGCCTCCAGCTCACACGTTGTTGTTGACGATGATGATATTGGATTTATATCCCGCCCTCCACTCCGAATCTCAGAGTGGCTCACAATCTCCTTTATCTTCCACCCCCACAATAAACACCCTGTGAGGTGGTTGGGGCTGAGAGGACTCCCACAGCAGCTGCCCTTTCAAGGACAACCTCTGCCAGAGCTCTGGCTGACCCAAGGCCATTCCAGCAGGTGCAAGTGGAGGAGTGGGGAATCAAACCCGGTTCTCCCAGATAAGAGTCCACACACTTAACCACTACACCAAACTGGCTCTTGTCTTAGCTCAGGAAGGATGACCCCAGAACACAGTAATTTATGCAGCAGTTCACAACTTTAATGCCAGTAGCTCACAACTTTAATGCCACTAGCTCACAAAGCTGAACTTTTGTTCACAAGATTCTGCAGCTTAGAGGGAACACTGCACGGGGGACCCCCAATTTGTCACCCCCAGAAAACTGGCGCCCTAGGCAATGACCTAGTTTGCCAAGTGGCAGGGCCGGCCCTGCCTGGGGTTTTCTACATGCAAAGCAGAGGCTCTGCCACTGAGCCACAGCCCCTATCAAGTTCCTTGATCAAATTATATGAACTTGCTTTTTAAAAAAAAATAATGCTCACGGGGCTAGTGTTTGTCTTGGAACTTATTTCAGAAAATCTCCCCAACTCGTCCCTGACTGAGAACACTTCATTTGGTGTCTTATTAGAGATGTGTTGACATTTCCGCTTGCGGGATGAGCTCTCCTTCCCTCCCCCCAACGTCACAGTATCGGCATTATAAAATGCTGCATTAACCTTTCTATCGGGCTAAGGTGTGACACAGAAGATATATTTTACTAGAGAATGTATTATTCATTAAGTAAATAGTAGTGTGGTAGGGAAGAATTGCCTGAGTGCTAAAACTTAATCAAGGAAATTACAATCAGTGAGGGATTAATATATTGCAAGGCACTATTACATTTCCATTAAGTACTCCCCACCCCCAATACTCTTCTCGAGCGACATCAACGCATCAAGCTCCCCATTGTTGTGAGAGCTGATCCAGTGGGATCTGTTCACATCTGCATTTTCCAAGGGACCTGGAGTAAGCTGCCAGCATGCCCCATTTAGTCAGAACTCACAGGGGTCAAAGAAGGGGATTCTTTAGACCTCAGGATTCCAGCATCCAGGTGGGACTTGGAGATCCCCCAGAATTACAGCTCATGAAGCAAGATTAAAGTCCACCAGAGAGAGAGAGAGCCTTTTTGATTGCTGCCCCCTATTGGTGGAATCAGCTTCCAGAAGAAGTTAGGGCCTCAAGGGACCTCGCCCAATTCCACAAGGCCTGTAGGACGACACTATTCCGATTGGCCTTTAATTGATCTGGAATGACTGATACGGTAGCAGGGAATGACATCTAATATATACTGAACGCCACCTAAAAATGAAACAATGTCAACTGATATTAGCACCAGATTCTTTTAACTGTTTTAATTGTTTAATTTATGATGTAAGTAATGTGGGTGAATTGTTTTGATTTTACTGGTTGTGAGCCGCCCTGAGTCTGTTTCAATGGGATATAAATCCAATAAACCTTAAACCTCATCTTTGCACTACAGAGATCAGTTCCTCTGGAGCAGGGGTGGCCAAACTGTGGCTCTGGAGTCACACGTGGCTCTTTCACACATATGGTGTGGCTCTTGAAGCCCCCCGCCCCCACCCTGTCAGCTGGCTTGGAGAAGGCATTTCTCTCTTTAAATCACTTGTCCAAGCCAAGCCAGCTGGCAGTTTGGAGAATGCATTTAAAGTTAAAGTTGCTTTATTCTACCTCTCCCTCCCCCATCTATTTGCTTTCCTTCTTCCCTCCCTCTCTTACTTCCTGTCTTGTGGCTCTCAGACATCTGTCATTTATTCTTTGTGGCTCTTATGTTAAGCAAGTTTGGCCACCCCTGCTCTGGAGGCTGGACTGTAAGGCATTGGCCCCAGTCAGATCTCATGTCTTATGAGCATCCAATGTGCTTATATTTAAACCAAAGGGATTTATACCAGAGATGTCATCCAGACTTCACACCCCGTCACCTGCTTCAGCTCTGTGGTTGAGTGTTCATATTTCCTGTGCTGTAACTGTGGAGTGCATGCTCCAGCACCATGTTTTAAATAATGCTGTTTGTGCATGCACTTAACAGGTCAACCACAGCTCTTTCCCCTCTGAATTCACTTCCACAGGAGGTGGCAGCAGCTACAAGCATAGCCAGCTTCAAGAGGGGATTGGAGCAGAGGTCCATCAGTGGCTATTAACCACAGGGTATTGTTGGAACTCTCTGCCTGGGGCAAGTGATGCTCTACATTCTTGGTGCTTGGGAGGGGCAACAGTGGGAGGGCTTCTAGAGTCCTGGCCCCACTGATGGACCTCCTGATGGTGCCTGGGGTTTTTTTTTGCCACTGTGTGACACAGAGTGTTGGACTGGATGGGCCATTGGCCTGATCCAACATGGCTTCTCTTATGTTCTTATGAACATGCATGTGCATGGCTTGAGCCTACAATGTCATGATCAGATGTCTGGAAACACCCAGCAAAACTCTCTGGTGTTGGCAAAGTGGGACATGAAGACGAGTGACCTACAAGTGAGGAATGCTATAAAAAGGTAAAGGTGCAAGCACCAGTTGTTTTTGACTCTGTGGTGACGTTGTTTTCACAACGTTTTCACGGCAGACTTTTTACGAGGTGGTTTGCCATTGCCTTCCCCAGTCATCTACACTTTCCCCCCAGCAAGCTGGGGACTCATTTTACTGACCTCAGAAGGATGGAAGGCTGAGTCAACCTCGAGCCGGCTACCTGAACCAGCTTTCGCTGAGATCAAACTCATGTCATGAGCAGAGGGCTCCGACTGCAGTACTGCAGCTTTACCACTCTGCGCCACGGGGCTCTTATGAGGAATGCTATACAGGTGTGGTTTCTGGATGTGCCTGTAAAATCCGGTAGGGAGAAGTAATGACATCAAAGATAATCATAGCCCCACTAAGGTCTCCCCAGGCTGAACCCCCCCCCTCCCAAATCCAGGAGTTTCCCAGCCTGGCAACCTCCTCACCCCTGCCAGTGGCCTGGGAGTTCCTGGCAACCCTGTTCAAAGCAGTTCTCTGTGCTGGTCTGTAAGAAGGAGGAGACTGGATTTATACTCCCCACTTCACTACCCGAAGGAGTCTCAGTCTGCAATTGCACATGCTAAATAATGCCATTTCAAGCCACTTTAAATCCACTTTCAAACTGGGTTATGTCAGTTTGCACAATAAAATCCAGTCGGAAAGCGCATTGAAAGTGGATTTGAAACGGCATTATTTAGCATATGTGATCACAGAGCAGCTTACAATCTCCTTTCCCTTCCCCTCCCCACAACAGACACCCCGTGAGGTAACTGGGGCTGAGAGAGCTCTGACAGAAACTGCTCATGAGCAGAACAGCTCTGAGAGAACTTGTGGCTGATCCAAGGCCACACCAGCAGCTGCATGTGGAGGAGTGGGAAATCAAACTCGCTTCTCCCAGATAAGAGTTGGTGCACTTAACCACTACACTAAACTGGCTCTCTTTAAAATGCTACTGGACTCAAATGTTGCTCTTCTACTGCAAAAAAACATGGCTTCTCAACTGTAGTTATATGTCTGTTATATTATGTTGCTAAATCATGCTTTTTGGGAAGACTCAGCTACCCTTTTTAAGAATTCTGTTTTAAATAGCATTTTTTTTTGTCTGCAAGTTTAGCTGCCAATATTTTTCCCCCCAAGGAGGATGGGGAAAATTTGCTGGAATATATTTTTTTTCTCCCAGTGGAGCAAAAGCAACTCTTGGGCAACTTTCACAATGAGAAAGTGGTAGGGGAGGAAAGGGTTAAATATGTCTCTCCCTCCACCCCCGTCATTCTCCTCCTTGATAAAGGAATCCTTCTGATTAAATTTGCAAAAGGAAAAAAAAAAACTGTGGAAGAAACTGGAATACATAACTCAGAAAGGACATTCTCTCTAAAAAAAAAAGAAGATGATAGAGATGGAAAAAAGTACAAAGGACAACCAAGATGACTGGATTGGAATACATTTCCATTGAGAAAAGCCTGGAGAGTCTGTGACTTTTCAGTCTTGGAAAAAAGACAGCTAAGGGACACATGCTATAGGCTGATAATATGCATGATTGGAGAAAGTAGATATAGAAACTGCTAAATTGCAACTGATAATGAAGCTCAAGACAATGCATCCTCCTGGACTGAATCAAGACCTAGGTTTCCTGTCTCATTACCAGTGCTGATTTCTGCATGCCTACTACGCTTCTTCATATCACACCTAATCCAATCATGCCTGCCATTGCCATTTGCCTGCTATTGTCATTTGGTATTTGAAATCACACAATTCTCCAAGACGTAAGGACAAATGGACTCACATTCTAGCTGTATCTGTAAAAGTGAGCAGTGATTCATGAAAACTTGGGCCCTGCCACAAATTTTGTTAGTCTTTAAGGTGTTATTAGGTTCTTGCTCTTTTCTTCTGCTACAGACAGGCTAACACTGCTACCCATCTTCATATATCTAGAGAGCCCCTGAAACCCAGGGTTGAACACATTAAACTGCCTTATACTGAATCAGACTCTTGGTTCATTGAAATCAGTATTGTCTACTCAGACAGGCAGTGGCTCTCCAGGATCTCTGGCAGAAGTCTTTCACATTGCCTATTTTCTCATCCTTTAAACCAGTGGTCCCCAACTTTTTTGTCACCAGGGACTGGCTTTGTGGAAGACAATTTTTCCACGGACTGGGGTGGCGGGTGGGGGTGATGGTTTTGGGATCATACAATTGTACACTTTATTTCTATTAGTTTGGTGTGGTGGTTAAGTGTATGGACTCTTATGTGAGAGCCAGTTTGGTGTAGTGGTTAAGTGGTTAAGTGTGTGAACTCTTATCTGGGAGAACCGGGGTTGATTCTATCTGTCGGGGAAATGCTATAGACATCGTTTATCTTGATTTCAGTAAGGCTTTTGATAAGGTTCCACATACTATCCTTGTTGACAAGTTGGAAAAATGTGGTTTGGATCCTGTTACCGTTAGGTGGATCTGTAAGTGGTTGACAGATCGCACCCAAAGAGATGGTTCCTCATCCTCTTGGAGTGACAAGTGGCGTGTCTCAGGGATCTGTTCTGGGACCTGTTTTGTTCAACATCTTTATCAATTATTTGGATGAAGGAATAGAGGGAATGCTTATTAAATTTGCAGATGATACTAAATTGGGAGGGATTGCAAACACAGAAGAAGACAGAAACAGGATACAGGATGACTTTGACAGGCTGGAAAACTGGGCTAAAACCAATAAAATGAATTTTAACAGGGATAAATGTAAAGTTCTGCATTTAGGTAGGAAATATCCAATGCATGGTTATAGGATGGGGGAGACTTGTCTTAGCAATAGTATGTGCAAAAAGGATCTAGGGGTCTTAGTGGATCATACGCTGAACATGAGTCAACAGTGTGATGTGGTGGCTAAAAAGGCAAATGCAATTTTGGGCTGTATCAACAGAAGTATAGTGTCCAGAACATGTGATGTGATGGTATTGCTTTACTCTGCTCTGGTAAGACCTCATCTGCAGTATTGTGTTCAGTTTTGGGCACCACATTTTAAGAAGGATATAGACAAGCTGGAACAGGTCTAGAGGAGGGCGACGAAGATGGTGAGGGGTCTGGAGACCAAGTCCTATGAGGAAAGGCAATGAAGATGGTGAGGGGTCTGGAGACCAAGTCCTATGAGGAAAGGTTGAAGGAGCTGGGGATGTTTAGCCTGGAGAGGAGGTGGCTGAGAGGTGATATGATCACCATCTTCAAGTACTTGAAGGGCTGTCATATAGACAATGGTGTGGAATTGTTTTCTGTGGCCCCGGAAGGTAGGACCAGAACCAATAAGTTGAAATTAAATCAAAAAAATTTCCAGCTCAACATTAGGAAGAACTTCCTGATTGTTAGAGTGATTCCTTTGTGGAACAGGCTTTCTCGGAAGGTGGTTGGCTCTCCTTCCTTGGAGGTTTTTAAACAGAGACTAGATGGCCATCTGACAGCAATGAAGATCCTGTGAATTTAGGGGGAGGTGTTTGTGAGTTTCCTGCATTGTGCAGGGGGTTGGACTAGATGACCCTAGAGATCCCTTCCAACTCTATGATTCTATGATTCCCCACTCCTCCACTTGCACCTTCTGGAATGGCCTTGGGTCAGTCATAGCTCTGACAGAGGCTATCCTTGAAAGGGCAGCTGCTGTGAGAGTCCTCTCAGCCCCACCCACCTCACAGGGTGTCTGTTGTGGGGGAGGAAGATAAAAGAGACTGTGAGCCACTCTGAGACTCTGAGTGGAGGGTGGGATATAAATCCAACATCATCATCATCATCTTCATCTTCATCTTCTTATCTAGGAGAACTGGGTTTGATTCCCCACTCCTCTACTTGTAGCTGCTGGAATGGCCTTGGGTCAGCCATAGCTCTTGCAGGAGTTGTCCTTGAAAGGGCAGTTGCTGTGAGAATTCTCTCAGCCTCATCCATCTCACAGGATGTCTGTTGTGTGGGAGGAAGGTAAAGGAGATTGTGACCGCTCTGTGTCAGAGTATAGGGCAGGATATAAATCTGATATCATCATCATTACATTGTAATATATAATGAAATAATTATACAACTCATGGCCCGGTTGATAGCAGGCCACAGACCGGTACTGGTCCACAGCCTGGGCATTGGGGACCTCTGCTTTAAACTGAAGGCGCTGGGGATTGAACCTGGGACTGTCTACACACCAAATAGGTGCTTTTGCACTGAGCCATGACCTATCACCTCCAGATAGCTCACACCTCATTCTACCCGTGCCTCATTCCATTCCGTTTAAGCTGTAAAATGCTGTTTTATGCCCTTCTCCCCCTCTCCAAGTGGTCTCATATTCCAATGGCAGGGAGGGAGGAGATTAAGACAGCATCCCCTGTCATAAACTCTCATTGCATAAACATCAGCCAATCGTCTTGGACAGTTAGCAAGACATTAGCTTAGCAAAGGATCCTCCCTAGCATCTGGAGCTTTATGAATGGAGAGGTAGATTTTTTTTTGTTTTGGTTTTTTTGGCACAATAAATCAGATTGTTAGCTGTGTCCAAATTATTCTTGCACGCTGATTCAGGATGAAGGTGGGAGGTGTTTATGGCTGAGCCACCGCGACAGACATTAACTCTTTCTCTAGGTTACTACGGGCCATCCCTGTAAAAGGTATGTGGAATTCTGGAGTGACAACCAGGGAGGTTTCTATGATAGTGGCCAGGATGTACACATGCTGCTGTGCACTGCATGCACAAGGGCTTCACACAATGGACTGTAGGTGCATGGGCCCCATCCGTGGAACTCTTCCCCTTCAAAACAAGCTGAAAGGATTCAGCCGTCTGGCCATAGACATGAACCTTTTGTGCAGGTGTCAATTTATGCATGTGCAACCATCTGCTGCTCATCTACCATGTAAAAATGATTTGCACCCCCAAGGACAGGGGTGGGGCACCTCCGGGGACTGCTGGGCTGAACCAAGCCATGTGGCAGCCTCTCTGTGGCCTGGCTGGCCAGCGAGGATCGTGGAGCCCAGCCGCGCTGTGCAGCAGCCTCCCCAGGGCACGAATTTGAGCAGACTTCAGAGGATGGTGGAAGACAGGAGGGCCTGGCGTGACTTTGCCGCAAAGAGTCAGACTCGACTGTGCAACTGAACAACAAACAACAACAAAGTGAGGGCTCTGGTCATATGAACCTTCTTAAGAGTAATTGAAACCCACCACTTACTGCTGCAAACAGATACTGACATAATGTAGACCTTTTCTGTGTCAGGCTGTCCTAGCATAGATCAGGGCTGTCATTTGTTATGAGGGCCAGATCTGACATAAATGAGACCTTATCAGAACGGGCCATGTGTGTCATAAAATGTAATGGCAGGTAGCAGAGATATAAACTTTATAAAGGACACCGACAAACACAAAGATTTTTTTTTAAGTTTAAAATAAAACATGATTAAAATATTAGCATTTGTTGGTCTTAAATATTAGCATTTGCTGGTCTTAAAGGTGCTTTCTTTGCATCTCTCCCGTGTGATCCAGGGAACTGGGCAAAGGAAGCTCTGGCTCTTTCCTTCCTTCCCCAGGGGATCAGGAGGGAGAGGAACCTCAGGCAATACAAGGAAGAGAGGCTTCGCTCAGTGGCTCTGCTGTGCGATAGAGAGAGCCTGAGAAAGCAAACTCTTCCTCCCCAAGGGGGGGAGCCTCAATCAATTGAGAAAACAGAGGCTTTGCTCCGTAGTTACTGAGCGATTGAACAAGTCTGGCAAAGCAAGCTGTGACGCAGAAGGATGCAAGACAGAGGGAGAAGAAAGCAGATGACAGCCAGTTGCTCAGGGGCCTGAGAGGAACCCTCTGGGGGCCTGATTTGGCCTCTGAACCACATGTTTGAAACCCATAAGAACATAAGAGAAGCCATGTTGGATTAGTTCAGTGGCCCATCCAGTCCAACACTCTGTGTCACACAGTGACCAAAAACTCCCCTGTGCCATCAGGAGGTTCACAAGTGGGTCTAGAAGCCCTTCCACTCCCCCCCACCCCAAGCACCAAGAATACAGAGCATCACTGCCCCAGACAGTTCTAATAATATACTGTGGCTAATAGCCACTGATGGACCTCTGCTCCATATTTTTATCCAATCCCCTCTTGAAGCTGTCTATGCTTGTAGCTGCCACCACCTCCTGTGGCAGTGAATTCCACATGTTAATCACCCTTTGGGTGAAGAAGTATGTCCTTTTATCCATTCTAACCCGACTGCTCAGCAATTTCATTGAATGCCCACGAATTCTTGTATTGTGAGAAAGGGAGAAAAGTACTTCTTTCTCTACTTTCTCCATCCCATGCATAATCTTGTAAACCACTATCATGTCACCCCGCAGTCGACGTTTCTCCAAGCTAAAGAGCCCCAAGCATTTTAACTTTTCTTCATAGAGAAAGTGTTCCAAACCTTTAATCAATCACCCTTGGCATAGATAGTATTTTTCCTGTTCATAAGCAACAGATCAAGTTCTACTTTGATATGGAAAATAAGAGGAAGTTGTTTCTTAATATCTAGCCTAAGGGGTCCCAACCTTTTTGAGTTTGCTGGTACCTTAGGAATTTGGAGATAGTGGGGTGGTGCAGCCACAAAATGGCCCCCATGAGAGGAGGAACCATCCACAAAATGGCTGCCATAGCTTACCTTCAGTCACACAGTGAAGATCCATGTGCTGGGGTGCTAGCTAGTGCCAAAGCAATATTTTTAAAAAATCTGTTCTGCCAATTAAATCCCCCAATAGCCAATCAGAAGCTTTGCGGGGTGAAGCCGCTTTCTAAGAATGCTTAGAGGACGCCAGGAAAGGTGTTAGCAGGCCCTGTGGTGCGCCATATTTGGGGACACTAGATGTAGTCCATTAACAAACTTATACATATCCACAATATCAACCCCTCGCTAAACTAAATGTCAAAGAAATTGCCTTTGCATTTTTCACGTTATTGGGCTTATAGAAGTTTCAGACAGATTGTGTGTACAACTGACTTCACCGAAATGGTTTATTTCAGAAGAATAATAGAAAATATAGATTAGATACATAAAAAGCAGCTACCGATACCCATGTTACTGATGTTTAAAAATAGCTTCAATACTGTGCCAGAGTCCTCGGTAATAATATTTATTTTTTTCATACATTTTGTCTACCTGCCTTCCCTCACCCTATCAGATTGGGTTTTATTGTACAGGGAATTGGATTTTGATCCCCTTTTGCTTGTTAATCACCAGTTCTGCTTTTTGCTCGAATAATAATACAAAGTTTAAAATCTCCAAATACATTTTTATGACGTGGTTCAATAATTCATGCTTTTATGTTGCATGTGTGCCTATCTGACATACAGCTTTGCTTCCAAGTTTCTGGTGATCTGTTATCGGGGAGTTTCCCAAACTGGTTCGAGGTAGATTGTCAATGCATCTGTTTTCAGGAGGATTCTGCACATTCTTGTCAGGGTTTCTGTTTCTTAGTTGAGGTGATTTAAAAAAAAAATAACTCCAAATACATCTGTGAGAATTTTAGCTGATAAGTTTAAAAACTTGTGGAATGATCTATCCACCTTTGCATAAACATAGACCTCCAAGTGTCAAAGGCTGGTTTCCAAGGATGTTTTTTCTTGGAGAAATGGCACTCTACCTGAATGGCATTTCTGTTAGTGGAAGTTGGGGATTATTTCCCCAAGAAGCGGGACTGGATCCACATGTATTTTGAGGGGGGGGGGGGATTAAAAAATGGTGCCCCCTTATGGGCCATTCTATATTATGGTCCCATAGAATAAAATGGACTCCATGCTCAATTTGGTGCCCCCCCCTCCGTCAGCGCCCAGGGCAAGCATCCCCCTCTCCCCTCCTAGATCCGGCCCTGCCCAAGAGTTCCAATAATGTCTTTTATACAGCGTCTTGGTATGCAAACTAAGGGAGCCTGGGGAGGACTTACTGGGATACTGTGCCACAGAGGCAGCCATTTTCTCCATGGTTATTGATCTCTGTAGTCTGGAGATGAGCTGCATTTCTAGGGAATTCTAGGGAATCCTTGAGTTCATCTTGGAGGCTGAAATCCCTACTCTGTAAGCCTCTGGAAAAGTATTTCAGTTCAGTAGACTGTGGTTGAAGAACAGTGGTAGGGGAGTCATCCCTTCCCTACCACTTCTGCTTATGACACTCTGGATTTAAGAATACCATAAGAAAACGCTAAATGGAGAGGAGCCTAGAGGAAAGGGGACATGGGAAATTTGTGTGAGAGATGAAAAGCAGCTTCCCCTTTTCAGCAATGTCAGGTTGCATTACAGTTCATTACACATATCAGCAGCATGCTTGGCTGGAAAGCAGTGAGGAGGCTAATCAGATTGCCAGCAGTGATGTTTTCCACACCTAAAGGGTACCATAGAGTTTTTCTCCCAGATTGCTAAAGCATCTGGGTAACTTATGACTTTCATCACCGTGCCGGTGACATCAGGAGGGGATCCCCCCACCGGCCTGCTGTGGGCCAGTGGGTTGGGGACCCACAAAGTGGAAGAACCCCTGCCCCGCCCGGGAGCTTGGCAGCCCTGAGTCCAGAGTCATTATGCAGAGACCACTTGTGCTGACTCTTGCCCTGATTTGACAGCTCTTTCCACCAAACTCATTGACTCTAACAGACTTAGAAGTGGGCAGCTTCCCTTAGTATTGCTTCGTTAGATAACCAGAGAAGCATAAAGATGGTTTGTCTCCGCTACAGTTAAAGTAGATCTGGTTGCAGTTTTGATTGCTTTGGATGGCCAACTGATGAGCATCCAGGGATTTTATTCAAAGGACCTGCGTGTTCTTTCGTGACTGAGGATATGTTTTCCTGGAATCCATGCATCAGCTTTGTCCAGGTTGTTTCCAGATAAACAGTTTGTTATGACCAGGGCTTTTTTAATAGCAGGAACTCCTTTGCATATTAGGCCACACCCCTCTAATGTAGCCAATCCTCCTGGAGCTTACAGTAGGCCCTGCACTAAGAACCCTCTAAGATCTTGGAAGATTGGCTACATCAGGGGTGAGTGACCTAATATGCAAAGGAGTTCGTGCTACAAGGAAAAAAGACCCAATTTAGCTGGAAGTGAAATACTTTTAAGGTGCAGAGGCTGTCTTCAGAGACAGTGGCTCAGTGGTAGAGCATCTGCTTGGGAAGCAGAAGGTCCCAGGTTCAATCCCTGGCATCTCCAACTAAAAAGGGTCCAGGCAAGTAGGCATGAAAAACCTCAGCTTGAGACCTGGAGAGCCACTGCCAGTCTGAGTAGACAATACTGACTTTGATGGACTGAGGGTCTGATTCAGTATAACGCAGCTTCATATGTTCACATGTTCATCAGGTAAAGAAACCACAGATTGTTCAGCTCACTTCGAAGAGTCCGCTTGCTTGCAGGATGCTCTGCTTATGGATTTGCAAATTAAAAAAAAAATACCAAAAGTCACAAACCCTCTTTCATCCAGAGGAAATTAACTCCTTTAGCATTGCCTCCCTCTCTGGAACTTTTTACACTGCTGTCACAGCCCTAGAAGTGTCACAAGATGATGATTGCATTGTTGCTCGTTTGGGGTGTGTCATTCGGTAAGGTGTTCCCGAATGGTGTTAAATGTCTAAATGGTTCCGAAACAAACAAACAAAAACTCATGCTGGAAGGAAAATGCCATCCGCAGCCCCTAGCATTGCGTCTCTACATGCCAGAGCCGAAATCACCGGCAAAATGGGAAACCACTCCCTGCCCACAAAGTCTGCCAGGAAGACAGATGGCAATGTGGAATTAGCCTCTGTTGTGCCTGGCATGGAGGTTTTGTAAGGGAAAGGGGTTGCTGTGATGCAGCAGAAGAAATGCCATGGATGGCATCCATTTTATGCAGTCTAAAAAAGGAAGGCAATGGCCAACCACCTCTGAATGTCTCTTGCCCGTTGCCAGAAGGTGACAGCGATTTAACAGCAAAAGAAAAGTGCCACGAGACAAAACTGCACTGAAGTTTTCAGAGAGCCATAAAAGTAATGTAAATGTGCATGTGTGAGAGGTTTTTGACCCGGAAGTGCCAACACTGCCCCCCATGACAGTCTAGGAACTGACCAAATCTCTATCTTACTTACTATAGAATTTTGAGGATTCCTAGAGCAACATGGGGTACACTTACCCTGCCAGACCCCACCCCTGAACAGTTCAAAACAGGTGCTGGCCTGACAACCCTAAGAGTTCAGGACATATAATGGCATTTTAAGCTATCACAAACACTAAGTCAGGGGTGTCAAACATCTGGCCCATGGGCTGAATCAGGCCCCCAGAGGGCTCCTATCAGGCCCATGAACAAATGGTTGCCATCTGCTTCCTTCTCCCTCTTTCTAGCTTCCTTCTGTATCACAGCTTGCTTTGCAAGGCTTGCTTAATCACACAGGAGCTACAGAGCAAAACTTCTATTTTCTGCATTGGCTGAGGCTCCTCCCTTGGGGAGGAAGGGGGGGAAAGGAAGAGCCTGTTTTGCCAGGCTCTCTCAGTCACACAGCTGAGCTACTGAGCCAAGCTTCTCTTCCTTCTATTGGCTGAGGCTCCTCCCCCTCCTGGTTACCTGGGAACGAAGGAAAGAGCCAGAGCTTCCTTTGTCCAGTTCCCTCGGTCCCATGGGAGAAATACAAAGAAAGCACCTTTAAGACCAATGAATGCTAATGTTTCAAGCATGTTTTAAGTTTTTAAAAAAATCTTTAATTGTATTTGTCTATGTCCTTTATAAAGTTTTTATCTCTGCTATCTTCATCTTAAATAGGTAGGTATATGGCCCGGCCCAACATGGCCAGGCCCGGCTCGACAAGATCTCATTTATGTCAGTTCTGTCCCTCATAACAAATGAGTTCAACACCCCTATACTAAATGCTACTGATAGAAAACCAGTTTCCTCCTTAATAGTTGGCAAGTTCTAGTCTTGACTGTATTGGTGTGTGTCTAAAGTGTCATAAAGTGTCTCAGTCAACATACGGCAACCACATAAGGTTTTCAAGCCAAGAGACTCACAGAGGTGGTTTGCCATTGCCTCCCCTCTGCCTAGCAATGCTGGTCTTTCTTGGTGGTCTTCCATCTTAGTACTAGTTTGGTTAGCCAGTTTGGTTTAGTAGTTAAGTGCGTGGACTCTTATCTGGGAGAACCGGGTTTGATTCTCCACTCCTACACATACGCCTGCTGATGTGACCTTGGGTCAGCCACAAATTCTCTCAAAGCTGTTCTCCTCAAGAGCAGTCGTGGGAGAGCTCTTTCAGCCCTACCTACCTCACAGGGTGTCTGTTGTGGGGAGGGGAAGGGAAAGGAGATTCTAAGCCTCTCTGAAACTCCTTTGGGTAGTGAAAGGCAGGGTATAAATCCAAACTCTTCCTCCTCCTCTTCTTCTTCTTCTTTCCAAGACCAACTCTGCTTAACTTCCAAGATCTGAAGCGTTTGGACTAGCTTGGGCCATCCAGATAGAGGCACTGTGTTGGTGGACCACACTTAAAAGTATAGGGTTGCCAATCCCCAGGTGGGGGCAGGGGATTCCCCGGTTTGGAGGCCCTCCCCCCGCTTCAGGGTTATCAGAAAGTGGGGGGAGGGGAGGAGGGAAATGTATGCCGGGAACAATATTATTACCTATGGAGAGTTATTCCCATAGGAAATAATGGAGAATTGATCCACGGGTATCTGGGTCTCTGGGGGCCCTGTTTTTTGAGGTAGAAGCACCAAATTTTCAGTATAGTATCCAGTGGCTCTCCCCAAAATACTCCCTAAGTTCCAAAAAGATTGGACCAGGGGGTCCAGTTCTGCTCCTATCCTTCATTATTTCCTATGGAAGGAAGGCATTGAAAAGATGTGCGGTCCCTTGAAATGTGATGGCCAGAACTCCCTTTAGAGTTCAATGATGCTTGTCACATCCTTGCTCCTGGCTCCACCTCCAATGTCTCCTGGCTCCACCCCCAAAGTCTCCTGGCTCCACCCCCAATGTCCCCAGATATTTCTTGATTTGGACTTGGCAACCCTATAAAAGTACCATAGGCCTAAGTCTGAACCCCAGGCTGCTCTACCAGTACAAATTCTGTTTCTGTCTAAAGAGACTGAAAGTGTATGGAATAAACTTGCCCCAGCATAAGCCTGCCAGACTGTGCTGTTTGCCGCAACATTGTCCTGGGCGCATTAAGGAGCTGCACTTGGCTAAAGAATCTATAACAGCCCAGCCTGTCACTTCAGTTTAACTCAAGATGTACGGTAATACATCACATGACTGCTATATTATGCATGCCACTCTGTTTCTTTCACCATTGTTCCACTGATACCTCTTCAGGAAATGGCTTTTATATTCAGAATTATATAAAAAGGCAGAAATTCCTATTATCGGGAGCAATTCAAACATACGGGTGGTGGGGAACTGGGAGTTCTTGGGCAGGCTCCTTTGTATGGGCATGTGAAAATCCTTTTCAGGATGTGTCGGAGATTTTTAATCAAGACAAGCTTTTTGCCAAAGGTGCTTCAGAATGGGTTCTTCATGGGTTGTTAGGCAGAACAGGAAGGCATCTGATGGCTTTAAAATGATGTATGCCTGATGCACAGTTGTGACTCTGGGTAAAGTTAGAAAGGACTGCTAATGCGAGCAAAACTTTGTACGGTGCAGATCTAGGCCCGTCACTGGGACAGCTCTGGTGAATACAGATATGAACTGTGCCACATACAAGTTTAGTTTAGTTTAGTTTATTAGATTTATATCCTGCCCTCCCCAACAGTGTAGTGGTTAACTGCGTGGACTCTTATCTGGGAGAACCGGGTTTGATTCCCCACTCCTCCAATTGCACCTGCTGGAATCGCCTTGGATTAGCCATAGCTATCGCCAGGACTCTTTTTCTAGCAGGAGCTCCTCTGCATATTAGGCCACACACCCCTGATGTAGCCAATCCTCCTGGAGCTTACAGTAGGCCCTGTACGAATAGCCCTCTAAGCTCTTGGAAGACTGGCTGCATCAGGGGTGTGTGGCCTAATATGCAGAGGAGCTTTTGCTAGAAAAAGAGCCCTGGGTCTCGCAGAGGTTGCCCTTGAAAGGGCAGCTGCTGTGAGAGTCCTCTCAGCCCCACCCACCTCACAGGGTGTCTGTTGTGGAGGAGGAAGGTAAAGGAGATTGTGAGCTGCTCTGAGACTCTTCGGAGTGGAGGGCGGGATATAAATCCAATATCATCTTCTTCAAAGCAGGCTCAAGGCAGTGAAACTTGCACTGGAATACAGCGTAAGACTCGGTGAGACTGGGTTATCCCAATTTATTATCTGGGTTTTGCCATCGTCTACTAAATTGAATATTTCATTTATTTTTCAGATTCTTATTCTGCTCTCCCCAAGCAGGCTCAGGGCGCATCACAACAAAACAGAGTCAGAGACTCATTACACTACATGGCATTAGATTAACAATCATTAAAACAGTAAAATTCAAAGGTAGCAACAATTACCGGGGGGGGGGGGGAGAATCTACTAATGCGACATAGGTGGAGTCAAAGAGTGTTTCAGTGGATTGGGAACTAGAGCAGGGAGTCCAACTAAGATGGATGCCTGCCACATAACACAAAGGCCTGGAAAAGGGGCAGAGGTACAGTTGCAGAAAAACCTGATTTATTTTATTTTTTTAAAAGCCTCTTTATTTTATCATACCATGTTCTTTCTTCTACCACATTGTTTAAGCAAATAAACAATATCCAGATTCTTAGGCCGAAACCTGTCTCCTGTAGGTCAAGGCAGCTGTGACAGTGGGAAATTTCGGATTCAGTCACCCATTTTTAAGGCTAATGGCAACCATCATGAGGGGGGTCAGACAGAGGGATCCCTAAGGGAGGGATGGTTTTTCTGCTTCCCAATTTAAATCAGAGAGATAGAGGGGGGGAGGAGGAGAGAGAGAGAGAGATGCTGTTTTACCATGGGAGAAACAGACACACTAGACTTGCAGTGGTCCTCAACATTTTTGGCACCAGGGACCAGTTTTGTGAAAGACAGTTTTTCCACGGACTGGGTGGCGGGGGGGCAGGTGGGCAGGGTGATGGTTTTGGGATGATACAATTGCACGCTTTATTTTGGTGTGGTGGTTAAGTGTGCGGAGTCTTATCTGGGAGAACTGGGTTTGATTCCCACTCCTCCGCTTGCACCTGCTGGAATGGCCTTAGCTCTTGTAGGAGTTGTCCTTGAAAGGGCAGCTTCTGGGAGAGCTCTCTCAGCCCCACCGACCTCACAGGGTGTCTGTTGTGCAGGAGGAAGATAAATGAAATTGTGAGATTCAAAGTGGAGGTCAGGATATAAATCCAATGTTGTCTTATTATTATTATTATTACATTGTAATATATAATGAAATAATTATACAACTCACAGCCCGATTGCTAACAGGCCACAGATTGGTACTGGTCCATGGCCCAGGCGTTGGGGACCCCTGCACTAGAGAGTAATTGTATATTAATTTAAATTGGGAACACAGCAGGAAGGAAAGTGTTAAATCTCCCCTCCCCAAGTGGAGCTCAACCCTCCCCTGACCTGCTATCCATATTATAACAAACCTCTTTTAGTGTCTGGGGAAAGAGGCTGAAAATGAACTTCCTCAATATTTATAATATGAGATTATAGACCTTGGGTGTTTTCGCACTCACGTTTTACTGGCGCCACGACCCTCCTGACGCCGGCGAATCTGCATGGATTTCGCAACAGAAGCGCCGGCGCTCCCAGAAGCGCCGGCGCTTTCCGTCGCTAAGCCAGCGCAAACGTTTTCCTGCATCTTTGCGATTTCCGTTTGCGCTGGCTTAGCGACGGAAGTAGCCGGCGCTTCTGGGAGCGCCGGAGCTTCTGGTGCGAAAGCCATGCAGATTCGCCGGCGTCAGGATGGTTGTGGCGCCAGTAAAACGTGAGTGCGAAAACGGCCCTTGTTTTGAACCTATGGAGACAAGAGTAACAGAAAGGGGTCTGTTTCTACGTAGACTAGACACAGTTAACTCAAATTCACATTGATTGAATTACACTTTTTTTTTCTATTTTCCATGTATTTGGAGAACAGTTTTGATATGGAGTGCAAGGATACATGTTTGCCTCCTCTGTCTGGAATGGGGGCAGCAGCACAGTCGTTATATAAATCCTCATTTTAATTTGTGTGACTTTTCCAAGAGCGCTATTGCCGGAAACAGAAGGTATTAAGGAACATTGCATCCTCCTTATTAAAAAGACAGATGTCCAGAAAATTAAATCTTGATGTCCCACAGGAGGTCCTTAAATGTTAAACAAAAAACATCTGTAACTGATCGGTTTTGTTGCCTTTAAAGTTGCAGTGTTCAGGAGTCGTTCGATACCATCATGCACTTGTATAGCCCTTGTATTAAGAAGGTGCCCAGAGAAAGTGTAAGTGTAATCTACTGAAGATCCAAGGAAGATTTTAAATATGTTGTAATGGGTGACGAAAGGCAAATAACTGTATCAACAAACAAACTGTTGTACTGTACTTATCTTTAATAAAGTTCTTCTTTTTTTAAAAAAAAAGAAGGTACCCAGAACCCAAATATACCCAGATGGCAGAACTAGGCAATCCAGGGAATGTACAGCTGCCCTCAGCAAATTTGAGAGCCAGTTTGGTGCAGTGGTTAAGTATGCAGTATAGTGGTTAAGTGTGTATCTGGGAGAACTGGGTTTGATTCTCCACTCCTCCACTTGCAGCGGCTGGAATGGTCTTGGGTCAACCATAGCTCTGGCAGAGGTTGTCCTTGAAAGGGCTCTCAGCCCCACCCACCTCACAGGGTGTCTGTTGTGGGGGAAGAAGATATAGGAGATTGTGAGCCACTCTGAGTCTCTGATTCAGAGAGAAGGGTGGGGTATAAATCTGCAATCTCCTTCTTCAAATCAGAGCAGCTGATGTGATGTCATTACATTACAGTTGCCAGCTCTGGGTCAGAAAAATTCTGGAGGATTGAGGGTGGAGCATGGGGAGGGCAGGGCTTGAGGAGGGGATGGGCCTCAGCACAGAAGTGATGGCATAGAGTCCACTTTCTCCAGGGGAGCTGATATCTGCCATCTGGAGACCAGTCATAATTCTGGGAGATGTCCAGGCCTCACATGGAAGCTGGCCACCTTACACTGAATGGAAGCTTAATGGTCAGGGGTGGAATTGTAGCAGGAGCTCTTTTGCATATTTGGCCACACCCCCATGATGTAGCCAATCCTCCAAGAGCTTACCAAAAAGAGCCTTGTAAGGTCTTGGAGGATTGGCTACATCAGGGGTATGTGGCCTAATATGCAAAGGAGCTCCTGGCAGAATTCCGCCCATGTTAATGGCAGCCAATAGAGTAGGTTGGGTGGGAGAACCCTCAATACTGTGTCACTAGGCATGTGATGGAGGAAATATAGAGCAGCTTCTTTTATTTTAAGGTTATGAGTCCCCAGGTCCAGGTGGGGGTTCCTCTGGTTTTTGGGGCTTCTGCATACCGCCAACCAGCTGGCCGGCAATGGAAACCCCACCTCCAAACAGTGATGTCGCTGTGTGATATCCATGCTACAGTGATGTCATCACATCAGGGACATTGCACAGCAGCGCTCTGGTTTGAGGGCAAAACTCTATGGTTTGAAGCCAGTTTTTTTACCGTAGAAGAAGAAGAAGACGGCAGATTTATACCCCGCCCGTCTCTCTGAATCAGAGACTTAGAGTAACTTACAATCTTCTATATCTTCTCCCCCCACAACAGACACCCTGTGAAGTGGGTGGGGCTGAGAGGGCTCTCCCAGAAGCTGCCCTTTCAAGGACAACTCCTACAAGAGCTATGGCTGACCTAAGGCCATTCCAGCAGTTGCAAATGGAGGAGTGGGGAATAAAACCTGGTTCTCCCAGATAAGAGTCCGCACACTACACCACTACACTAAACTGGCTCTCTAGAGTTTTGCCCCAAAACCAGAGCATCTCCATGCAACATCCCCAACATGATACTGTCACTTCCAGGTAATGTAATCATGTCAGGGATGCCCCCAAATGCCCCACAAGCCTCTCCCCACCACCAGCACAACGAGGGGACCTGACAGCCCTATTTCATCTAGTTCTACCTGCAGTGTAGCACTTATAAGTTTAATCTATTTCATTGGAGCCGATATGAGCATGGGCTTGACTTAGACACTGGGGAAAAAATGGAAAAGTGCTTCGTATTTATGCAGTGGATCCTGCCTGAAGTACTCATTAGGTGAAAAATAGAAGCCCGGGATTCTTTGTGCACTTAAACTATAACTATAATCAGAAACCTATCAGAAGCATGATCTGTGTCATGGCAACTGTGCTCACAAATCTACACCCAAGAGAGTTATGCAGGGAGTTGGTTAAGCACCTCAAGCTGGACACGACAAATGGGGCAGACAGACTAATGAAGAAGGCATCACAGGTCTTCTCATTGATAAGCAGGCAAAAGTTCTAGCTTTGGTTGAACCCTACTGTGGCATTACCAGAGCTTTTTTGGTTTTCTGGCTAAAGAGGAGCCAGAAATAAACACAAGAGGGAAATAAACACATGGGGGATTCTTTGAAGCAATATTATTTCATGAGCTACGGACGACTGCCAGCATAGACAGCTTCAAGAGGAGATTGGATAAACATATGGAGCAGAGGTCTATCAGTGGCTATTAGCCACAGGGTATAGATGAAACTCTCTGTCTGGAGCAGTGATGCTCTGTATTCTTGGTGCTTGCGAGGGGCAACAGTGTGAGGACTTCTAGTGTTCTGGCCCCACTGATGGACCTCCTGATGGCACCTGGGTTTTTGGCCAAAATGGATAAAAGGAAGTGCTTCTTCACTCAAAGAGTGATTAACGCATGGAATTCACTGCCACAGAAGGTGGTAGCAGCTACAAACATGGACAGCTTCAAGAGCAGACTGGATAAACATATGGAGCAGAGGTCCATCAGTGGCTATTAGTTACAAAGTATTGTTGGAACTCTTTGTCTGAGGCAGTGATGCTCTGTATTCTTGGTGCTTGGGGAGGCAACAGTGGGAGAGCTTCTCATGTCCTGGTCCCATTGATGGACCTCCTGATGGCACCTGGTTTTTTGGCCACTGTGTGACTCAGAGTGTTGGACTGGATGGGCCTTTGGTCTGATCCAACATGGCTTCTCTTATGTTCTTATGAATATGTTGACACTTTGAGGATTGAGCATGAGGAAAACTGGGATTGGAGAGGGGAGGGACTTCAATGGGGTATAATGCTGTAGAATCCACCTTTCAAAAGCAGCCACTTTATCCAAGTGAAATTATCTCTGTTGCCTGGAGATCTGATTGCCAGGATATCTTTAGGCATCATCTGGAAGCTGGCAATCCTATATGGAGGGGTGGGTCATCAAACCTGGTTCTCCAGATTAGAGACTGCCACTCTTAAAAACTACAGCATGCTGGTTGATCAAACAAAGATAGCTGCAACATAATGTTTCATGGACAAAGGACCAAAATGAGAATAAAGCTGCAGAAATAATGATACACATTAAATAATGCTTTATACTATAACCAGCAATCAGTCAAATGCGGCAAATGAAAGCCTTTGATGCCTAAAGTACAATAGGTTAGGTACAGTGAAGACATCAAAGGGGAGAGCTGTTAGTAAGAAGGTGCCACCACCAAAAAGCCCTCTCTCTTTCTGGTTGCTACCCACCTCACTGCCATCTGTATTTCAAAATGAGCATGATTCCAAGGAGCAATATTAAGTATGTTATCACAAGGCCACAACTATCTTTTTTTAATATTGAAGCCCTATTGTTCTCACAATGTGGGCTGGTTTGGAGTAACAAACACCACCTGCTCTAATAGTCTCATGGGAATGACAACTACCTTGGCTCGATTCGGAAAATTTATAAATTAGTAAGTGGGGTTTTCTTCTTTAGTTTCGCCAGTTATTTACTCCTCCTCCTTTCTCTACATCTGTTTTGCCTCTTCCCCCTGCCTGCAAAGTTGCCAGCAGCCTGAAATAGGAGTAACCAATAATCACTATTTTTTATTGGAGAAGTTGGAGGAGGATGGAATTCCTGTAAAGAGAAGCAGCCCTGGGCATCAAACACTTTATCAGGACATTATTTGGTCCAAAGAAACAATGTACCCTGGACCTTCATTCCAAAACAAAGTGAAACTCCAGCCAAGTGAACTAGTTGAAACAGTAACAGAAAAATCAGAACATTAATGATGGAGAAAATTTACTCAAAGATTAAGAAGCCATCAGATATTTCATGAGGGCAACCTGAAAACATTAGGACCATCTCTGGACACATTAAGCTGCTTTATACTAAGTCAGAGAGTCGAGCTGGCAAGGTCAGTATTGTTTTTTCTGACCGACAGCAGCTCTCCAAGAGCTCAAGTAGACATCTTTCACATCACGTGCCACCTGATCCTTTTTACTGGAGATGCTAGGGACCGAACCTGGGACTGTCTGTGTGCTCTAAATCAACTCATTTGTTATGAGGAATGAATCTGACATTAATGAGATCTTGTTGGGCCGGGACATGTTGGGCCGGGCCATAAGTGTGCCTGTTTAAGATGAAGATAGCAGAGATATAAACTTTATAAATGACACAGACAAGCACAATTAAAGATTTTTTAAAAAAATCTTAAAACATGCTTAAAACACTAGCACTCATTGGTCTTAAAGGTGCTTTCTTTGTATTTCTCCCATGGGATCCAGGGAATTGGACAAAGGAAGCTCTGGCTCTTTCCTTCCTTCCCCAGGGGATCAGGAGGGGGAGAAGCCTCAGCCAAAAGAAGGAAGAGAGGCTTGACTCAGTAGCTCAGCTGTGCAATTGTGATAGCCTGGCAAAACAGCTCTTCCTTCCCCCCTTCCTCCCCAAGGGAGGGGCCTCAGCCAATGGAGAAAATAGAGGTTTTGCTCTGTATCTCCTGTGCTATTGAGCAAGCCTTGCAAAACAAGTTGTGATACAAAAGGAAGCAAGAGAGAAGGAGAAGGCAGCAGAGGCAGCCAGTTGCTCGGGGGCTTGATAGGAGCCCTCTGGGGGCCTGATTCAGCCCCTGGGCCAGATGTTTGACACCCCTGCTCTAAAGGACCTTTCAGATGTATGGAAATCAGGGCTTTTTTGTAGCAGGAACTCTTTTGAATATTAGACCATACATCCCTGATGTAGACAATCCTCCAAGAGTTTACAGGTCTTTTACTACAGGGCCTACTGTAAGCTCTTGGAAGGCTGGCTACATCAGGGGTGTGTGGCCTGATATGCAAAGGAGCTCCTGCTATAAAAAAAAGCCGTGATGAAAACAGATGTTTGTTCAAGCTGGGCACATCTAAAGTTTGTGAGAATTACTTAAGTTGTGAAATAGAATATGTAAATAGTATTGACATATTAAGAATACTTCCAAAATAGAAAGCATTCCAATAGCAATTGACAATTGTAGTTCAAAGATAATAGTATATGGGGCAATACTGCTAATTCTTGAAACAGGAACCAAGAACCAAGATGGTTTTAAGAGACTAAAACCCAAAAATAACTACTATGATATTCTGAAACGAGTAAAATTACCATTCATGTGAATTCTCATGGAGAAACATTTTTTCACTCAGCCTCTAATGAAAAAGCTGAAGATCGACCCAAGTAAAAGTAATTTAATTGCATTAGTTGGGGATCACCTCAGTGCTCCATGTAGCTTGTAGTACTACAAGTCTGGAACCTAAGCAACAAATCCGCTGATATAGTGCCAGTCAGAAGCAGTTTTGTGGAAATCTGGAGGAAGAAGAAGAAGAAGAAGAAGAAGAAATTGGATTTATACCCCACCATATACTCTGAATCTCAGAGTCCCAGAGCGGTCACAATCTCCTTTACCTTCCCCCGCCCCCGCCACAACAAACACCCTGTGAGGTAGGTGGGGCTAAAAGAGCTCTTACAGCAGCTGCCCTTTCAAGGACAACTCCTCCAAGAGCTATGGCTGACCCAAGGCCGTTCCAGCAGGTGGAGGAGTGGGGAGTCAAACCCAGATAAGAGTCCACATACTTAACCATTACACCAAACTGAGTGTTGGAAAAGCTGAAAAGGGAAGAAATTGAAACCTGCTGGAAGGAGATTGAGTCATGATGGGATACTCATCATAAATATGCTGCACAGATGCCTGTTTAGCCGCTAGAAGGAATAATGTCAGTGACAGGGAAAGGGAAGAGGTACCAGGAGAAAAGATCACTGCCACACTCAATCAGAGCAATCCAGTCTTTCCCAGATGGCAGCACATTGCTTGTTTCTCCTGTTATTTCATTTATAGTGGATCTTTCTTGCCGAGACCCCAGGTGGATTACAATCTGCAAAGCCAATCCCTAAATAGCCCTGCTAGGGCTGCTAAGCCCCTGGTCCGGGAAGGGAATTCCCTGCCTGGGAGGTTCCCAACCTGCCAGCCCACACTGGGCTGGTGGGAGGAACCTCCTCCTACATCACTGGTGTGATGATGTCACCCAGAAGTGAAGTCATCAAAATGGCAGTGCCCATGCAGGGCCACTCTAGGCATTTCCGGGAAAACTCTATGGTTTTCCCAGACGCTCTAGCCATTTGGGAGGGAAAACTCTATGGTGTAATAGGTACCATGGAGTTTTTACCTCTAGGATCCATTGGAGGGGTTAGAGGAAGGTTAGAGGAGAGGAAGGACCAGAGAATCCACCCTCCAAAGCAGCCATTTTCTCCAAAACTGATTTTGCACTCTAAACCAATGCCTACCAGCTCTATGTAGTTTTGCTCACTGTACCTGATTCCTCGTCTGATGAAGTGTGCTTAAAGCACACAAAAGCTGACATTCTGAATAAAACTTTGCTGGTCTTAAAGGTGCACTTGACTCCTACTTTGTTCTACTGCTTCAGACCAACACGGCTGCTCGCTTGGATCTGATTTAATGGTGGATCTCCAGGAGCCACCTGGAGGTTGGCAACCTTCTTCATAGAACATTAGTAATATATCACCCAAAGCTCCAACCAATCCAACTGTCTTCTCAACCTGCTGTTTATGATTCAGTGTTACTATTTGCTTCATAGAACATGATAGCTCAGCATTTGGATAAATCAGATTACTAGGTTTTCACGGAATTAGCTTGGCCATCCCCCCCCCCCCCCCCTTGTATAGCACAAATATAGAAAACTTCATCTATAAAAGTCTCCTGAAAATAAACCTGGCAATGCTGTTCTTATCTCCCCAAGGTAAACTTCTGCAAACCATCTCAAAGCCTTGATTTTCTGCCGTAGTTATGACAACTACTCATGCGTGCAGGTACGGTGCAATTAAGGCCAAAGCTGGGTGAGTTTTATTTCACATCCATCACTCTTTAATGAAAAAACCACGAAGTTCTGTGTAGGGTGGCTCTGAAGCAATTAAGGGATTCTTATCAGAAATTCTCATCAGCTGAAGAAGGCTTTTGGGCTAAAACAAAGTGGTGATATAAGAGTCTAGTTTCTTTGATACTTCTTCCAGCCGCTCAAAGGCAGCCCTGCCACTAGGCAAATTAGGCATTTGCCTAGGGTGCCGGGCTGGGGGGGGCACCGAATTGGGCCCTTCCCCCCTCTCCTGGTGCCCTAGGCAAATGCCCCAGCCACCACCTGTGCCCCGCCGTCCTTCTCCTTCGTGGCTGCCTATGAAGGTAGAGAAAGAAGTACTTTTCTCCCTTTCTCACAATACGAGTACGTGTGGGCACTTAATGAAATCGCTGAGCAGTCAGGTTAGAACTGATAAAAGGAAGTACTTCTTCACCCAAAGGGTGATTAATACATGGAATTCACTGCCACAGGAGGTGGTGGCAGCTACAAGCATAGACAGCTTCAAGAGGGGATCGGATATTCATATGGAGCAGAGGTCCATCGGTGGCTGTTAGCCACAGTTTATCATTGGAACTCTCTGTCTGGGGCGGTAATGCTCTGTATTCTGGGTGCTTGGGGGGCACAGTGGGAGGGCTTCTAGTGTCCTGGCCCCACTGGTGGACCTCCTGATGGGTGCCTGGTTTTTGGGCACTATGTGACACAGAGTGTTGGAATGGATGGGCCACTGGCCTGATCCAACATGGCTTCTCTTATGTTCCTTTGGTGGCGGTGCTGTGCCCCTCCACCAGCCTCCTCCTACCCCTTCGCCCTTGCTATGAAGTAGTGTGAGGAGGGTGACTGGACAGCTCCCAGACTCTATTCTACAGCACTCTCTTTAAGTGCCACAGTCATCTTGCACACCGACCTGGTTTCGCTCCACTTCCCTTCCATAACCAGGGGGTAGAAGGGTGTGGGCGGTGGGGCACCATGGAGGAGGGCAGCAGGTGGTGGGTGACCAGTGGTGGGTGTGCCTAGGGTGCTGGGCACCCTAGGGCCACCCCTGCAGCAGCTGCCTGAGTTAACAAGCACTGAAATTATTATGTTGTCCTTATAAATTGAAGTGTAAATCTCCTTTACTGTAAACTATAGAATACTGCAAGAGGGAAGATGGCATGGTATAGCCCTGTCTCATCAGATCTTGGAAGCTAAGCAGGACTGCTGCTTGGAAGGGTGACCACCAAGGAAAACCTTGAAGAAGAAGGCAATGGCCAACCACCTCTGCTTTTCACTTGCCTTGAAAGCCCCTTGCTGTGGTCACTATAAATTGGCTCCAATTTGACAACACTTAAAGACTCACAAATACTATACTGCTGAATCAGCATGACCTTTCCAAACTCATATTAGTTCCCTTTTCTCACATGGACTCAAAGCAGTCAACAGAAGGGGACATTCAATAAACAGTACATCGGGAATGGAGAAGGTTGGAACCAACCAGAAACAGACCCTGAAGCATAGCATAAGCAGGGCTTTTTTTTAGCAGGAACTCCTTTGCATATTAGGCCACCCCCCCCCCAATGTAAGCTAATCCTCTAAGATCTTACAGGGTTCTTCTTACAGGCTCCACCCCCAGAGTCCCCAGATGTTTCCTGAGTTGCACCTGGACAGTGGAAGAGCATCAGCTTGGCATGCAGCAGGTCCCTAAATACTTCAGTTCAAAGGGCCAAGCAGTAGGTGATGTGAAAGACCTCCACTTGAGACCCTGGAGAGCTGTTGCCAGCCTGAGTAGACAATACTGACCTTGCTGGATTGATAGCCTGATTCAGAATAAGGAAGCCTCATGTGTACTTTCTTTTAGGAGCAAGTTTAAATTATTCCTTTGATACAAGTTAATGAGGTTTCACCATCTTCAAGTACTTGAAGGGCTGTCATATAGCGGATGGTGTGGAATTGTTTTCTGTGACCCCAGAAGGTAGAACCAGAACCAATGGGTTGAAATTAAATCAATAGAATTTTCAGCTCGCCATTAGGAAGAACTTCCAGACTGTTATAGCAGTTCTGGGAGAACCGGGTTTGATTCCCCACTCCTCCACTTGCACCTGCTAGCATGGCCTTGGGTCAGCCATAGCTCTGGCAGAGGTTGTCCTTGAAAGGGCAGCTGCTGGGAGAGCCCTCTCCAGCCCCACCCACCTCACAGGGTGCCTGTTGTGGGGGGGGGGAAGGTAAAGGAGATTGTGAGCCGCTCTGAGACTCTTCGGAGTGGAGGGCGGGATATAAATCCAATATCATCTTCTTCTTCTTCTTCTTCTTCTTCTTCTTCTTCTTCTTCTTCTTCTTCTTCTTCTTTATAAATGTTATATTTTCAGCACTTTTCAATATTTAATAAACTTAAAATTGTTTGAAAAACAAAAGCGCCAGATGTTGAGCCAAGCTAATTTTATTTATTCCTCTCCCAAGACAAATGGGATATAGCTTGAGGAGCAGATATGAACTGAGAAGGTTTCTCTCGATGCCATGACATCCTCCTTTTGTGTGAAGGGTTAACAGAAAAGTACGTTGCAGTGCTCTTGAGTGGATTGACATTCTTCAGCTGAGGTTGCCGCTAGTTTCACAGCAAGGCTAATTTTAAAATTTTATGTTCCACCCCGTACATAAAGGAAAGCATCCTAGTGGGATAATAACTCTTTAGCAATCAATTGATTGCATATAGTTGCTGTTTTTCCCAGGTACAAGCCTCTTTAAGTAGATTGCAAAATAAGAAAATAATAGCCCTCATACATACAGATTATGGGAGTTTGCACGACAACATTGATGTTGGGACAGCTTGATGTTTGCTTTGGATTTGTAGAAGTTAGAACTGGGTAAATAAAATATCCCCCAAAGGACAATTAGCCAAGATGGCTTCCTGGTAAGCTGTACAGTCATCATAGCATACTGCTGCCTCCATTTTATGTAGCATTAGCAGAGAGTCCCAAGAAGAGGCATTGATGAAGCCTTTACAATAAGTGGCCATCAGCCAAAGGCATGTATTGCAGTTTACTATGAGCTTGGCAGAACCTCTGCTTTTGCAAGCGCAGACAAGCAAGTACAACAGGAAATCTGGCAAGCCCTTGCTAAGACTCCATATTTGACTGTTGGACTGTGCTAGGCTTTTAAAGTCCCATGTTGTATAACCCTAGAGCAAACTGTACCCGTGAGGCTGCCCAATACCCAAACAGTGCTAAAAGCCAGAGCCGTTAATCAGAACTGACACTCAATCATAGAAGAATTTCTGTTTGCAGGAGACCTGAGATCATGTCAGAATGTGTTTCCTCCAAATATTGGGCAATATCATACGACTCCATATATTATTTTATTTATTTATTTGTGTTAATTTATACCCCACTCCTCCTGAGAATAGCTTAGAGCAGCTCCCAAACAATATGTTAAAATCATAGGCAATAAATACAATAAAATACAATAAAACACATCATTGAAATAATGATATATATTAGAACAGGTGTCTCATTCAACAGACTACAGTCAATAATAGTGGCCATGTAGCATATTGACATACAGAATACATTTTCCCCTGTATGTCTCTCTTTTCCTTCAGCCCCTTCTAACCTCCAGAAAGATTATTCCCAGGGTGACAGGGAATCAGAGGTGCCAAGGTCCTAGCAGAAGTACCACTCAAAGTGGCAACGGGGGAGAATTTTCTTTTTTAAACAAACCAACCAACCCTGTAGCCTTGGGTTCTTCCTGGAAGTTTGTAGCGGAAGTAACAAAGAGTAGCTCTAGGAATCGCTGGAAATTTTAATTATACCATAGAGTTTCCAGCAGTTCCTAGAGCTACCCTTTGTTACTTCCAGGGTAGCGCTAGGAATCACCAGAAACTCTGTGGTAAAATCATAGTTTCTGGCAATTCCTAGAGCTACCCTTAGACACTTTTTTTTTTACAAGAAGTGACCTTGCACCAGACACAGCACTTCAGCCCCTCATGGCTCACTAAAACCATCCCACTGGTCCCCAGGCACTGGCAGGAATGACAACGGTTGGAGAGAATGGAAGGAATAAAGACAAGAAGGTGACATTGCTCCTCCTTCCTTATCGCCATGGATAGCACCACTAAGAAAAGTGAACAATGTCATCCCCTTGTCTCTCCAACCTACTAACCTGCACAGTTGTTCCTCTGAGCAGATTTTATGACCCCAAGACTGGGGGGGGGGGGGTTGCATGGGGGTATAAATTGTCCATGCATAGATAATCAGATAGCTGGACTAAAACCTGTCTAAAATGGTGCAACTGGAAACACTAGGATGAGATCTTCTGAGGGATTTTTTTGAATGTGGAAGGCCAAAGATGGCCTAAAACCCATACTTCCCCATAGATTTTGTCCAGCAAGGTGTCCATGGCAACATTAGGGGAAATGACCCATCCAACACCTATGGGATTCTGAGGCCCATTTCATTGGGGACTACAAATGAACCCAAAAAGAGGCAGTTAAAAGTAGCAAAAAGTACATAAAAGCAGCAAAAGGTTATGCATATAAAATGTCTTTTCAATCTTTCAACTGGGTAGCATTTAAAAAGCAAAGGATTATTAGCAATGATTTTCCTATTGCCATTCCACAATCCTTCTGTGAAATGGCACTCTTAAATTCCAAATGGAAATTGTCAAGGGGCGGGTTGTTATACCACAAAAAAGTTATTTGCCTATCTTAGCAAGAACAGCAAGGAATGTTTAAAAAGAGAGAAAGTACTACTGACCAGGAAGCGTCTGCAATGAAATTTTTTTCCAACCCTGGAAGCAGAATCTTGATAAGAACCACACAAAGTGGTTTTATTACCAAAACCCCCCCACAAATGCTGCATTCTGGTGCTTTTTTTCCCCCCTTCCCAATTTTGCTTCACCTGCTTCTCCTTTAATAAGCACCCACCGCTCCTTGTAAAGACGGAGCATTTCTTTCTCTTAATTCGGTATCCAGGGGTAGCCAACGGTAGCTCTCCAGATGTTCTTTGCCTTCAACTCCCATCAGTCCCAATCAGCATGGCCAATGTCTGGGGCTGATGGGAGTTGTAGGCAAAAAACATCTGGAGAGCTACCGTTGGCCACCCCTGCGGGCAAGCTATCAAAATGTGCCAGTTGGCCAGCTTCCGTGTAATAAGCGACAGGATTCTCTGCTGAACTTTTGTGCTTCGGCTCCTCATTCATGTTAATTATCCGACTTTATTACATTTCTTAAAGTAGTTGTTAGGGAGAAAAGATCAGTCATCTTCTCTGCAAATGTCAAGATATAATAGGTAATTTGTATTCCAGCAATGTCGCTTACACCGACTAGTCCCCCCCCCTCCGTTTGCCCACAGTGTAGTCTGTGGCAGTTTTATATGCTCTAGGAAACCTACTACGGTTTCCCATTCATTTTCTAAGGGTGACGATTGGCCTCCACTGAACTCAATTGCTGGCTTCAAGATGTGTCAGACGTAATGGAAGAGAAGGAGGAACTTCCAGTCCTTATACCCAGGGATGGAAATCTAGCAGGAACATAAGAACATAAGAGAAGCCATGTTGGATCAGGCCAACGGCCCATCCAGTCCAACACTCTGTGTCACACAGTGACAAACATTTTTATATATACACACACACTGTGGCTAATAGCCACTGATGGACCTGTGCTCCATATTTTTATCTAAACCCCTCTTGAAGGTGGCTATACTTGTGGCCGCCACCACCTCCTGTGGCAGTGAATTCCACATGTTAATCACCCTTTGGGTGAAGAAGTACTTCCTTTTATCCGTTTTAACCTTTCTGCTCAGCAATTTCATCGAATGCCCACGAGTTCTTGTATTGTGAGAAAGGGAGAAAAGTACTTCTTTCTCTACTTTCTCCATCCCATGCATTATCTTGTAAACCTCTATCATGTCACCCCGCAGTCGACGTTTCTCCAAGCTAAAGAGTCCCAAGCGTTTCAACCTTTCTTCATAGGGAAAGTGCTCCAGCCCTTTAATCATTCTAGTTGCCCTTCTCTGGACTTTCTCCAATGCTATAATAGGAGCTCCTTTGCATATTAGGCCACACACCTCTGTTGTAGCCAATCCTCTAAGAGCTTACAAAACAAAAGCCCTGTAAGCTCCTGGAGGGTTGGCTACATCAGGAATGTGTGGCCTAATATGCAAAGGAGCTCCTGCTAGAATTCAACCCCTGCTTATACCCGATATATAAGGTGAGAGGGACTCACATTATAGAGGTATTTGAAGAGGTGAGCAGTGACACATGAAAGCTTGTCCCCTGTCACAAATTTTGTTAGTCTTTAAGGTGCTACTGGACTCTTGCTCTTTTCTTGACTTTCCTGACAGTTAGAGGGGTTCCTTAGGAGATGGTGGGCTGTCCTGCTATGGAGGTTTTTAAGCAGAAGTTAGATAGCCATCTGACAGCAAAGCTAATTCTGTGAATTCAGGCAGATCATGAGAGGAAGGGCAGGAAGAGATGAGCCACGCTCAGCTCTTGTGACTCGTTCAGTTTGTTGTAGTGGTTAAGAGCAGCAGACTCTGATCTGAGCTTGAATTCCAGAAGATTCCCCAGGTCCCATCTGGAGGATAGCATTCCTAGGCCTAATTAGGGAGTTTTAGGAATGGAGCTCTCTAAGTTGTTGGTTTTTTCCTTCAGAACAACAACAACAACAACAAAAACCCTTTGGGAAAATGATTCTGGTTTGGAACTGTATGGGGGGGAATTTTAAAGGACCACCCCTGTGACATTTACTTGACCTGCTGGGGAAGAGTTAAGCCCTTCTCTGGCTGCTAGGGTAGCCAAGTCTGGCTTGAGTGATTTGGGGAAGGCAGAGTCTGGGAAGAAGAGGAAGTTCAGCAGGGATGCAATGCCATAGAGTCCAATCTCTGAAGCAGCCATTTCCTCCAGGGGAACTGATCAATGTTGTTTGGAGATCAGCTATCATTCTGAGAGGACCCCAGGCCCCACCTGGAGATTGGCAACCATATTCCCCCACTCATCCAGCCCTGATACAAGGTCTCCTCCCCACAGCTGTTGTTGAATTAAAAATAATAACTTGGAGATCAATAACAGGTCCTTTGGCCTTGTGAAAGGCACTGGGAAAACAGACCCTTTGTGTGTGTGTGTGTGTGTGTGTGTGTGTGTGTGTGTGTAAGGGAGATTTGTATCAGTTTCTCATGATATTTAAAGAAATAAATGCTATGATTTGCATTCCTCTCATAAGGTTGCCAATCCCCATTTGGGGACAGGGAATCCCCTGGTTTGGAAGCCCTCCCTCCACTTCACTGTTATCAGAACATGTGTGTGTGTGTGGGGGGGGGAAATGTTTGCAGAGCACTCCATTATTCCCTATTGAGACTGCTTCCTATAGGGTATAGTGGAGACTTGACCCATGGGTATCTGGGGCTCGGGGGAGGAGCTGATTTTGAGATAGGTGTACCACATTTTTAGCATAGCATCTGGTGCCTCTCTTCAAAAAACATCCCAAGTTTCAAAAAGATTGGACCAGGGGGTCAGAACGGTATAATGCCACAGACTCTACCTTTCAAAGCAGCCATTTTCTCCAAGGGAGCTGATTTCTAATGCCTGGATACTACTGTCCCAAGAGAAATATGTTTGCAAGGAGTTCTGCTTCTTTGAAATGATTTTGGTCGTGGATGTTGTTCTGGTGCCTCTTTGAAAAAGCCATGAAGAAATGGTTTTCCAGATGTCAGAGAAAGAACAAGAACATTCACATTCCATGGACATCTGTTGTGTCCTATGAATTATGGACAAAAGACTTTCTATACAGCACAAGCACTTCATTGCAAGAACCAATGTAAACACTGTATTTCCCCTTGAGTGGGACAAAGACTGGATACAAGCACTTATTCCCTCTTGTGTGGGATGGAAACTGGACTTTCTGAAGGACTTTGAGAGAGCAATTCTGTGGTTTACTCTGAACATATGAATGCAATAGGATATTTATAAGAAGAATATAGTGATATAAAATTGAATTAGTATAATTTAGTTATTTTTTTTCCAGAGTGCTTTATCTTATAGTGATTATCTGGAGACTGTCAACCCTACCTAATAGATATGGATTATAGAGAAGGTGAGCAGATAAATGGGGGAAGGGGTCCTTCAATAAGTGAGCAGAAGAAAAATATCACAGCAAGCACCACCCTTCTCCAACCTGAAGGTGGTGGAGAATCCTTGTGCCTGCTTTCGAAGAACCTTACCTTCAAACGCAATGGTACCTTACAATGTTGATAGCTAGATCATCTGCCTGGATCAAAATATTTTGTAAAAATCCAACGAGTGAGTCACCATCCGATATTACGTATGGATCCACTGAAGAATAAAGACATAATTAATGCTGTTAACTTAGACTTGGGAAGAAGGGCAGGCTCTGGAGATGACTAATCCCTTAGTAGTGACGGTGAGTGACCCTACACAGCGCCCCAACGAGGTTTGTACAGTCTCTGCTTCTTTATTTGCTTCTGCTGTCAGAACAAAGGCTTGAAAATGCCAGTATGCTTTTTTCCAAGTAACCTAAGGAAAGCTGGTTCTTCTCAACAGCATTGGTATTTTGAAATTTCTCAGAGGGGATTAGATGCCTTTTACTGAAATACCAAATCTGGCTGCTCCCTTTATATATGGGGAGGGGGGAGAGTTCATTTACTATATTCTGCCAGTCACAGGCCAGCATGGTAACGAATAAGAACAACAAGTATTATAAAGATAAGACGGCCAACCTCCGAATGGGGCCTGGAGCCCTCCCAGCATTACAGTTGATCTCCAGACTACACAGATCAGATCCCCTGGAGAAAGTGAAAAGCACACTAATTAGCTTGTTAACGCCAGTAACAATTTATGCACATCAGGCAATGGCCAGACGGAATGAAGTAGCATGGACTGATGGAATTATTGAAGGCATTCCAAGATGATGATGATGATAAGAAGAAAAATTAAGGCCTTATATGGTCTGGGGCCTGCATACTTTAGGGACTGCCTTTCCCCACATGTTTCCCAGAGAGCACTTCGGTCTGGATCACAAAATCTACTCTCAATCCCCGGCCCTAAGGAGGCTAGGCTCATGACAACTAGAGCCAGAGCCTTCTTCGTAGCTGCGCCGCGCTGGTGGAATGAGTTACCAGAAGAAGTTAGGGCCCTGCGAGAGCTCATACAGTTCCACAGGGCCTGTAAGATGGCACTCTTCCAACAAGCATTTGTAAACTAGACCGTTGGTCACTACTGCTCTTAGGTAACATGTGGACCACCTCTTGTAATCTATTTTACAGCAATTGCAGAGAAGCCCATTTAAGATCTGCCCTACAGAGAACATCAACATCAATCTGAAACGGAAGATTATAGCACAAAATGTCAATTTTTAAAATGTTTTTAAACTGTTTTATGGTTTTTATGTCATACTGTATGTCTATATTCATGCATTTGCGTGGCCATGTAAGCCGCCCTGGGCCTGCCTAGGCAGGGGCATGATAAAAATGGAATTAAATAAATAAAAAGAAGGAGGAGGGGAGTTTGGGTTGCCAGTTTGTACCGGGGGCAAGCAAAGCAATTCCCATCATTCCTCCACCCCTCTCCATTGTGCCATTCTGTGCAGGACCCTGTTATGTTTGAACGACAGCCATTCAAGGACTTTGCAGGCTTGAAGTCTCTTTGATGTCCCTTGGTCCGTTTCACTCTGCAGTAGATTACTGATTCCAATTGCGGATCAATATTTACAGCAAATATTGAATTTAGGAACAGGGTTGTACTGATACGCGACTCTGTAATATTACCGCACACATTCACGGTGGTGGTCTGATGCTGAGGAACCTTTTTAATGTGGAATGCATCATTTATGAATGTTGTTAATGTGCCGCCGCCACAGAAAGCTGAAGGCAGCCATTTTAAAAGCAAATCCGTGCTCTACTCAATGGAGCTTTTCCATTGGACTTAGAGACATGGGACATTTAAAAGCATTCTTAGAGTCACTAGTAAAAATGTCTTTTAAATGCTGTGGAGGGGCTATAAAATAGGCTTCCCAACCCTCCCGCCCTGGCGGGGGACCCCAGAATTTACAGCCTCTTCCCCCGCTCTCAAAAAAAACCGGAAGCGGGGGGAGGGGGGAAACGGCGCCAAGAAGCGTGGCGAGCCACCCCATCTCAGACACGGACTCTCAGCTTGCCACGCTCCTGGCCTGCCTCCACCCTCCCCTTCTCTGATTTCACCTTAGAGGTGGAGCGGAGTGGGTGACGCCACTGCGCTGCCGCCTCTTCTCCGCTTCACCGTAGCTGCTCCTCTGAGATGGGCTCAGCCTGAGCCCATCTCAGAGGAGCAGTTACGGTGAAGCGGAGAAGAGGTGGCAGCTGCGCAGCGGCGTCGCCCGCTCCGCCTCTGAGGTGAAATCAGAGAAGGGGAGGGTGGAGGGAAGGAAGACATTTAAAAAGGTGTGCCGTCCCTTGAAATGCGATGGCCAAAACTCCCATTGGGGTTCAGTGATGCTTGTCACACCCTTGCTCCTAGCTCCACCCCAGTGTCTCCTGGCTCCACCCCCAAAGTCCCCAGAGATTTCTTGAATTGGACTTGGCAACCCTACTATAAAAAGATACAGGAGGAAAGGTCTGACAAATACCAGAGGAACATATTTTGCAGGAGCACTTTGCACTAAATTCAGGTAAGTCTGAATCTCTTTGATTGCTAATTTGCATATGCCAGTTACTGCCGGTGCAGTGAACATTTGCATATGTAAATAAGGCTGTGCTCTCTAAACCCTAAGTTGTTATGATAGAGTTTCAGATCCCTGTTCAAATATAGCCCCCCAAATACTATGTGATAATTGAACTGTAAGCTGATCCTGGAACACACAGGCACACAAACCCCACAAACGATCCATTAGTCGCTATATGGTAATCACAAAAAGAACTATGAGGATGAGGAAGGATGTTTAATTTTGTGCCCTTGTTGGTTTCATTGAACATTCTCATTTCAATTTTATTTCTCTCTTTGATGATGATGATGTTGGATTTATATCCCACCCTATACTCTGAATCTCAGAGTCTCAGAGCAGTCACAATCTCCTCTACCTTCTCCCTCCACAACAGACACCATGCGAGGTGGGTAGGGCTGAGAGGACTCTCCCAGAAGCTGCCCTTTCAAGGCCAACTCTTGCGAGACTTATGGCGGACCCAAGGTCATTCCAGCAGGTGCAAGTGGAGGAGTGGGGAATCAAACCCGGTTCTCCCAGATAAGAGTCATTGCACTTAAGCACTATACCAAACTGGCTTTCGGTTTGTTTTGAGAAACAAAATCACAAGTGTCTGTTTTCATGCTGTTTCCTTGTACCCATTCCCACCCCCCTGGAAAAATAGATAACTTTTCCAGGGTTATTGAAGCATCTGTTGCATTAGAATGGTGTTAAAATATCCCCAGTGAAGCAAAATAACTATCAAAATGGAAGAGGTACTGTCACAAGCAGGGGACTAGGGAGGGACTTCTACTAACTGCCACCACTCTTGTAAGGGTCTGTCTGGGAAGGCCCAGAACACCCACCTAATCTCTATCTTCCCTCTCAGCAAGCTCCTTTTATCTGTGACTGAAGTGGCATGCAGACCCAGGCAGTATAACAACAATAAGTTTGTTGTAAGTGCTCAAGAACAAGCAAGTGGGTTGTTGAAAATGGAAAAACAGTCGTCATCTCTTCCTGCTTTAGGATTGCATAAACCGATTCTGGTTCTGGAGTACTGCTACAGGAAGGGAATTTCTTTTTTTGAAACTCCGCCTTATAAACACTGATTCCTCGTTCACGTGTTTTCTCTTTTAAAAGAGGGATTTCTTTTTTTCATTTCTCCTTTGGAAAGAAATAATGCCCCCCCCTTGTCATTCCAATCCTTTTGCAGGTGTTTTGTGTTGCACACCAAAGGGTGGTGCTCTCATAGGAGGACAGGAAGTGTTGCCTGCCTCCTGGCATTATTGTGGACTTCTGGGACAGCATCTACAGCAGGGGTGTCAAATTCATTTGTTATGAGGGCTGGATTTAACATAAATGAGACTTTGTCAGGCCAGGTCATGTGTGTCATAGAATGTAATGCCAGGTAGTAGAGAGATAAACTTTATAAAGGACACAGACAAACACAATTAAAGATTTTGTATCTCTCGCATGTGATTGAGGGAACTGGACAAAGGAAGCTCTGGCTCTTTCCCTCCCTTCCCAGGGAATGAGGAGGGGGTGGAGCCACAGCAAATAGAAAGAAAAGAGGCTTGGCTCAGCAGGTCTGCTGTGCAATCAAGAGAACCTGCAAAGCAAGCTCTCCCTCCTCCCCTTCCTTTCCAAGAGAGGAGCCTCAGCCAATGGAGAAAATAGAGGCTTTGCTTTGAAGCTCCTGTGCGATTGAGCAAGCCTGGAAAAGCAAGTTGTGACATAGAAGGAAGCAGGAGAAAGGGAGATGAAAGCAGACTTGCTTGTGAGCCTGATAGGAACCCTCCAGGGGCCTGATCTGACCCCCGGGTCACATGTTTGATACCCCTGATCTACAGAGTGGAATACTGGATTTCTTTTTTCAGAATCTCCCTTCCTGCCCCTCTCTTCAAATTTATCTTCAATCAAAATATAATTGATCAGAAACTGACTCCAAATTATTTTTTAAAAAGGAAAAGAAACAGATTGTTGGATTCCAGTGAGTTATTGAATAAAAGAGATATTTAGAGATTTTCTTTATGCAAGCCCATTTTGGACATGTTATATTGTGGGCATGGGTCAGAGTGGGTGTTCATTCATGCTTCCTCATAGGGCTTTTTTTTAGCAGAAACTCCTTTGCATATTAAGCCACACACCCCTGACATAGCCAATCCTCCTGGAGTTTACAGCAAGCCCTGTACAAAGAGCCCTGTAAGCTCTTGGAGGATTGGCTACATAAGAGGGGTGTAGCCTAAGTAGTTCCTGCTACAAAAAAAGCCCTGAGGGAGGGACCTATTCAGTCAGCCTCATAAGAGAAAGAATGTCAACCTCTTTCCTTCTTGCCGTCCGTTATATAATCCACCTACAGCTGTCTTTTAAAGCAGTAGTGTTATTTGACCGTGTGGCAATTTCTACTTTTCTACCTCTTTCCATGCTCAGTAGCACTGCCAACTTGCCAAGCCTCCCCTCCGCGAACTGTATCCCAGTGTTTCTATGGCCATTGTTCGACAGCCTGGATTGCATTAGTCTACAATAGTCTTAATTCCTGCCATAATCACAGTGTGCTCCAGCTATGACTCACTTCTCTCCATTTTGCCATATTATTACACACAACACAAGGCAATCAAATCATGAGCCACTCTAAAAATGACAGGCGCTTGAGAAAGGCCTTTCACTGCATAAAAAAAAAAGCACAAATAAAAACGAACTTGGAGTACTATGCCATAGACACGAACTAAAAAGGAGTAGAAATTCCGTGGTGATTTTGCCCAATCAGTTTTAATAGGATGTCTCTCAAAAACACACCAACAATTACTGTGATCAAAATAATGAAGACATTGTTGATGTAAAGGACATTTAGCACGAGTAACTCTGCTGGGTATGGTAGCCTGCATCAATGTTCAGAGAATACAATATATTCCAGGGGGGTGCAGGACTTTTTTTGTTACAGGAACACCTTTGTACATTAGGCCACACACCCCTGATGTAGCCAATCCTCCTGGAGCTTACAGTAGGCCCTGTAAGCTCTTGGAGGATTGGCTACAGCAGGGGGGTGCGGCCTAATATGCAAAGGAGCTCCTGCTACAAAAAAGGCCCTGCTCTGTTGCATTTGCATGTGCCACTTGCCTTACATGACCGCCGCCATCCGGTTGTGAGCCGAACAAGGCAAATGTTTGTGATGCTCTCTCCCTCTAGTGGCTAATTTCCTTTCAGATCTTTTAATTCAAGTGAGAGCAGTCTCTGATTGTGAAGCAAAGTAATGATAAAACCTCCCTCCTCCCTCCATTTGTTGGTGATAAGATGCCTGTGTGTGTCCTTACAACAACAGTTGCTATTTGTAAGGTTGCAAGGGTGACAGAGGGAAAACATGAAATGACAACTGCCAAGCACAGAGATCCAGTTCACAATTCATCTCTCTGTTTTCACCCGGCCCTTTGATCCTTGAATTTAGAGAATGGTTTTGTCCCCAAAGGAGCCGCGTGGCACAGAGTGGTAAAGCTGCAGTATTGCAGTCGGAACCCTCTGCTCATGACCTGAATTCGATCCCAGCAGAAGCTGGATTCAGGTAGCCGGCTCGTGCTTCACTCAGCGCTTCCATCCTTCCGAGGTCGGAAAAATGAGTACCCAGCTTGCTGGGGGGAAAGTGTAATGACCGGGGAGGCAATGGCAAACCACCCCGTAAAAAAGTCTGCTGTGAAAACGTTGTGAAAGCAGCATCACCCCAGAGTCGGAAATGGCTGGTGCTTGCACGGGGGACCTTTCCTTTTCTTTGTCCTCACAACAGCCAAGGGAGGTAGGCTAAGAGAGAATGACTGGCCCAGCGGACATCAAGAAAACAAGAAACTGCCTTAAACTGAGTCAGACACAATGACATCACCCAGAAGTGATGTCATTATGCCAGGCATGTTGCATGGGGATGCTCTAGCATTTGGGTAAAAACTCTATGGTGCTATAGAGTTTTGACCCAAATGCTAGAACGTCCTCTGCATGACATGTTCAGTGCAATGGTATCACTTCTGGGTGATGTCATCGTGCTAGGCACATTGAGCACTGACAAAGCTCTTCAGGGGTGGGGATCCCCCAGACAGCCAGCTCTGTGCTAGTGGGTTGGAGGTCCCAAAGCTGGAGGAAAACCCACCCCCAGCAGGAGTCTGTGAACCCTACCAAAAAACTCACTTAAACATAACAACAGACAAAT